>NC_079189.1:353831423-354138923 GCF_029499605.1 Hyla sarda
TGTGCTAGTTGCCGCTGTATAGTTTTAGATGACAGCCCCCAGACATATAGGCACAACTGCCCCAAACTGCCATATAGACTTCTGTGCTTCCTTGCTTCTCCAGCCTGGGGTCGGGACCTACTGCTATGGGCCATAGCAGTGGGTACCTCGAGCGGCTAAGCAATGGCACAGAAGCTGACTGACGTGGTCATTACCATCCTGGGTCTTGAGAGGGTCCAAGCAGAACTGCAGGCTCTGTCTCCACCTCTCCTATTCTTCACTGATGGGACATAAGGGCAGCTAATTGTAATGATGTAGTGTAGTGTAGTCTTCTGGCAGCCACTATTCTCTTAAAGTGGCAGTGATTGCAGGTGGAGAACTTGAGCCTCCTTCAGCTATTATAAACTCATCTCGTCAGCACTAGTAGTATGCTGAAATTCAAGTGGCTGTCACTGACCCAGGTCATTTACTGCGGTGAACCCCCCTGATGGCGGCCCTTGACCTAACCTCCAAATTCCTGGAGGTTAGGATATATGGATCCATAGAAGCCCCAACTCAAAACCTACAAATACCTGCACCCATTTTGGTGCAGAGGTATTGTGGTGTGCATGACTTAAAGGGCTACTCCAGAGGGGAAAAAAAATTTCATATCAACTGGTGCCAGAAAGTTATACAGATTTGTAAGTTACTTCCAATTGAAAATTGTAAGCCTTTAAGTACCTATCAGCTGCTGTATGCTCCAGAGGAAGTTGTGTAGTTCTTTCCAGTCTGACCATAGTACTCTCTGCTGCCACCTCTATCCATATCAGGAATTATCCAGAGCATGAGCAAATCTTTATAGCAAACCTCTCCTGCTCTGGACATCTCCTGACAAAGGTGGCAGCAGAGAGCACTGTGCTCAGACTGGAAAGAGCTACACAATGTCCTCCAGAGCATAAAGCAACTGAAAAGTACTTAAAAGGCTTATGCTTTTTACATAGAAGTAATATACATAGCTGTGTAACTTTCTGGCACCAGTTGATTTTATTATTTTTCCTCTGGAGTACTCCTTTAAAAGGTCATAGCTGCTTGGTAGCATGGGGGTTATCTACACAATATCAGGCAAGTGGTGTTATGGCATAGCTGTGCACATATAAAATGTGATTGTTACATTCTGCTTTATTTTGGCTCATTCTCCAAATTAGAAGTATACTTTAGAAGTATACTTTAGGTTCAACTTTAAAATATATAACGTTGATTGTTGATATAAAATAAAGTCTTACAGTAAATTTTCCTCATGTTTAAATATCTGCTCACAAAAAAATGGAACCCCAATATTGCCTTATTTTCTCTTTTTAGTATGTTTTTGGGATAAATCTTTATAATAATGTTAGCACATTTCTCAGTACTAAACATATATTTTATTAATGCAAATTATTCCATAGTAAAAAAGCATGCACTAGTCTATTACCCTTTTTTTTTCTAAAAACAACTTAAGACAGGTTGTAAAATAAACTCACTATCTACTGCTTTCTGCTTGACATGTTATAAAAATTTTTCTGCAGGCCTTACTAGGTAATGGCCTGCAAATGAAAGTCAATATCTTCAGGTCAAGTAGTAAGACAGTAAAATAACACAGTAAGTGCATTCCTCTGTTTTAGCTGCCCAGACACATTAGACTTACTATCAGGGTATAAACATAGGTGGTGATTTTGGGCAAGTTGGCATGGTTTTCAGATGGATTTTTACTAGCCAAACCATTTTCAGGCATATTTTGCTGATTACATACAAAATCTTGCAGCCACTAAGAATCAATGGAATCTGAGTGGTTTTCTGCCATATTCAACCATTGTATGTCTGTTCTCTAAGTCTGTGCTGTCACGATGCCGGCTGGCAGGTAGTGGATCCTCTGTGCCAGAGAGGGATTGGCGTGGACCGTGCTAGTGGACCGGTTCTAAGCCACTACTGGTTTTCACCAGAGCCCGCCGCAAAGCGGGATGGTCTTGCTGCGGCGGTAGTGACCAGGTCGTATCCACTAGCAACGGCTCACCTCTCTGGCTGCTGAAGATAGGCGCGGTACAAGGGAGTAGGCAAAAGCAAGGTCGGACGTAGCAGAAGGTCGGGGCAGGCAGCAAGGATCGTAGTCAGGGGCAACGGCAGAAGGTCTGGAAACACAGGCAAGGAACACACAAGGAACGCTTTCACTGGCACTAAGGCAACAAGATCCGGCGAGGGAGTGAAGGGGAAGTGAGGTGATATAGGGAAGTGCACAGGTGAAAACACTAATTGGAACCACTGCGCCAATCAGCGGCGCAGTGGCCCTTTAAATCGCAGAGACCCGGCGCGCGCGCGCCCTAGGGAGCGGGGCCGCGCGCGCCGGGACAGAACAGACGGAGAGCGAGTCAGGTAGGGGAGCCGGGGTGCGCATCGCGAGCGGGCGCTACCCGCATCGCGAATCGCATCCCGGCTGGCAGCGGAATCGCAGCGCCCCGGGTCAGAGGACGTGACCGGAGCGCTGCCGCGGGGAGAGTGAAGCGAGCGCTCCGGGGAGGAGCGGGGACCCGGAGCGCTCGGCGTAACAGTACCCCCCCCTTGGGTCTCCCCCTCTTCTTAGAGCCTGAGAACCTGAGGAGCAGACTTTTGTCTAGGATGTTGTCCTCAGGTTCCCAGGATCTCTCTTCAGGACCACAACCCTCCCAGTCCACTAAAAAAAATTTTTTCCCTCTGACCTTTTTGGCAGCTAAAATTTCTTTGACCGAGAAGATGTCCGAGGAGCCGGAAACAGGAGTGGGAGGAACAGATTTGGGAGAAAAACGGTTGAGGATGAGTGGTTTGAGAAGAGAGACGTGAAAGGCATTAGGGATACGAAGAGAGGGAGGAAGAAGAAGTTTATAAGAGACAGGATTAATTTGACACAAAATTTTGAAAGGACCAAGATAGCGTGGTCCCAACTTGTAGCTAGGGACACGGAAGCGGACATATTTAGCGGAGAGCCATACCTTGTCTCCAGGGGAAAAAACGGGGGGGGCTCTTCTTTTCTTATCCGCGAACTTCTTCATGCGTGATGAAGCCTGTAAGAGAGATTTTTGGGTCTCTCTCCATATGATGGAAAGGTCACGAGAAATTTCATCCACAGCGGGCAGACCAGAGGGCAAGGGAGTAGGGAGGGGGGGAAGAGGGTGACGGCCGTACACCACGAAAAATGGGGATTTGGAGGAAGACTCAGAGACCCTGAAGTTATACGAGAATTCGGCCCATGGGAGGAGATCTGCCCAGTCATCCTGGCGGGAGGAAACAAAATGTCGCAAATAATCACCCAAGATCTGGTTAATCCTTTCTACTTGTCCATTGGACTGGGGATGATATGCAGAAGAAAAATTTAATTTAATCTTGAGTTGTTTACAGAGAGCCCTCCAGAATTTAGACACGAATTGGACGCCTCTATCCGAGACAATCTGCGTAGGCAACCCGTGAAGACGAAAAATGTGTACAAAAAATTGTTTAGCCAACTGAGGCGCAGAAGGAAGACCAGGAAGAGGGATGAAATGTGCCATTTTGGAGAATCGATCAACGACCACCCAAATAACAGTGTTGCCACGGGAAGGGGGTAAATCAGTAATAAAATCCATACCAATCAGAGACCAAGGCTGTTCGGGGACAGGCAGAGGATGAAGAAAACCAGCGGGCTTCTGGCGAGGAGTCTTATCCCGGGCACAGATAGTGCAGGCTCGCACAAAGTCCACAACATCCGTCTCCAGAGTCGGCCACCAATAGAAGCGGGAGATGAGTTGCACAGATTTCTTGATACCCGCATGACCTGCGAGGTGGGAGGAGTGACCCCATTTGAGGATTCCGAGGCGTTGGCGAGGAGAAACAAAGGTCTTTCCTGGAGGAGTCTGCCTGATGGAGGCAGGAGAAGTGGAGATCAGGCAGTCAGGTGGAATGATGTGTTGCGGAGAGAGTTCAACTTCAGAGGCATCCGAGGAACGAGAGAGAGCATCGGCCCTAATGTTCTTATCGGCAGGACGAAAGTGAATCTCAAAATTAAATCGGGCAAAGAACAGAGACCACCGGGCCTGGCGAGGATTCAGCCGTTGGGCAGACTGGAGGTAGGAGAGGTTCTTGTGGTCGGTGTAGATAATAACAGGAGAACTTGATCCCTCCAGCAGATGCCTCCATTCCTCAAGTGCTAATTTAATGGCTAGAAGCTCTCGATCCCCGATGGAGTAGTTCCTCTCCGCTGGAGAGAAGGTCCTAGAGAAAAAACCACAAGTGACAGCATGCCCGGAAGAATTTTTTTGTAGAAGAACAGCTCCAGCTCCCACTGAGGAGGCATCAACCTCCAATAGGAAGGGTTTGGAAGGGTCAGGTCTGGAGAGGACGGGAGCCGAAGAAAAGGCAGACTTGAGTCGTTTAAAGGCGTCTTCTGCTTGAGGAGGCCAGGACTTGGGATCAGCATTTTTTTTGGTTAAAGCCACGATAGGAGCCACAATGGTAGAAAAATGTGGAATAAATTGCCTGTAATAATTGGCGAACCCCAAAAAGCGTTGGATAGCACGGAGTCCGGAGGGGCGTGGCCAATCTAAGACGGCAGAGAGTTTGTCTGGATCCATCTGTAGTCCCTTGCCAGAGACCAAATATCCTAGAAAAGGAAGAGATTGGCATTCAAACAGACATTTCTCAATTTTGGCATAGAGTTGGTTGTCACGAAGTCTCTGAAGAACCATACGGACATGCTGGCGGTGTTCTTCTAGATTGGCAGAAAAAATTAGGATATCGTCCAGATATACAACCACACAGGAGTATAACAGATCACGAAAAATTTCATTGACAAAGTCTTGGAAGACGGCAGGGGCGTTGCACAGTCCAAAGGGCATGACCAGATACTCAAAGTGTCCATCTCTGGTGTTAAATGCCGTTTTCCACTCGTCCCCCTCTCTGATGCGGATGAGGTTATAGGCGCCTCTTAAGTCCAATTTAGTGAAGATGTGGGCACCTTGGAGGCGATCAAAGAGTTCAGAGATGAGGGGTAAGGGGTAGCGGTTCTTAACCGTGATTTTATTAAGACCGCGGTAGTCAATGCAAGGACGTAGGGAGCCATCTTTTTTGGACACAAAGAAAAATCCGGCTCCGGCAGGAGAGGAGGATTTACGGATAAAGCCCTTTTTTAGATTCTCCTGGACGTATTCGGACATGGCAAGAGTCTCTGGGGCAGAGAGAGGATAAATTCTGCCCCGGGGTGGAGTAGTGCCCGGGAGGAGGTCGATAGGGCAATCATAAGGCCTGTGAGGAGGTAGAGTCTCAGCTTGTTTTTTGCAGAAAACATCCGCGAAGTCCATATAGGCCTTAGGGAGACCGGTTACTGGAGGAACCACAGAGTTACGGCAAGGGTTACTGGGAACCGGTTTTAGACAGTTCTTGGAACAAGAGGACCCCCAACTCTTGATCTCCCCAGTGGACCAATCCAGGGTAGGGGAATGAAGTTGAAGCCAGGGAAGTCCAAGGAGAATTTCCGAGGTGCAATTGGGGAGGACCAAAAGTTCAATCCTCTCATGATGAGATCCGATGCTCATAAGAAGGGGCTCCGTGCGGAAACGTATGGTACAGTCCAATCTTTCATTATTTACACAATTGATGTAGAGGGGTCTGGCGAGACTGGTCACCGGGATGTTGAACCTGTTGACGAGAGAGGCCAAAATAAAATTTCCTGCAGATCCAGAGTCCAAGAAGGCCACTGTAGAGAAGGAGAAGGCAGAGGCAGACATCCGCACAGGCACAGTAAGACGTGGAGAAGCAGAGTAGACATCAAGGACTGTCTCACCTTTGTGCGGAGTCAGCGTACGTCTTTCCAGGCGGGGAGGACGGATAGGACAATCTCTCAGGAAGTGTTCGGTACTAGCACAGTACAGGCAGAGGTTCTCCATACGGCGTCGTGTCCTCTCTTGAGGTGTCAGGCGAGACCGGTCGACCTGCATAGCCTCCACGGCGGGAGGCACAGGAACAGATTGCAGGGGACCAGAGGAGAGAGGAGCCGAGGAGAAGAAACGCCTCGTGCGAACAGAGTCCATATCTTGGCGGAGTTCCTGACGCCTTTCGGAAAAACGCATGTCAATGCGAGTGGCTAGGTGAATAAGTTCATGTAGATTAGCAGGAATTTCTCGTGCGGCCAGAACATCTTTAATGTTGCTGGATAGGCCTTTTTTGAAGGTCGCGCAGAGGGCCTCATTATTCCAGGACAATTCAGAAGCAAGAGTACGGAATTGTACGGCATACTCGCCAACGGAAGAATTACCCTGGACCAGGTTCAACAGGGCAGTCTCAGCAGAAGAGGCTCGGGCAGGTTCCTCAAAGACACTTCGGATTTCCGAGAAGAAGGAGTGTACAGAGGCAGTGACGGGGTCATTGCGGTCCCAGAGCGGTGTGGCCCATGACAGGGCTTTTCCGGACAGAAGGCTGACTACGAAAGCCACCTTAGACCTTTCAGTGGGAAACAGGTCCGACATCATCTCCAGATGCAGGGAACATTGGGAAAGAAAGCCACGGCAAAACTTAGAGTCCCCATCAAATTTATCCGGCAAGGATAAGCGTATCCCAGGAGCGGCCACTCGCTGCGGAGGAGGTGCAGGAGCTGGTGGAGGAGATGACTGCTGAAGCTGTGGTAGTAACTGTTGTAGCATAATGGTCAGTTGAGACAGCTGTTGGCCTTGTTGCGCTATCTGTTGTGACTGCTGGGCGACCACCGTGGTGAGGTCAGCGACAACTGGCAGAGGAACTTCAGCGGGATCCATGGCCGGATCTACTGTCACGATGCCGGCTGGCAGGTAGTGGATCCTCTGTGCCAGAGAGGGATTGGCGTGGACCGTGCTAGTGGACCGGTTCTAAGCCACTACTGGTTTTCACCAGAGCCCGCCGCAAAGCGGGATGGTCTTGCTGCGGCGGTAGTGACCAGGTCGTATCCACTAGCAACGGCTCACCTCTCTGGCTGCTGAAGATAGGCGCGGTACAAGGGAGTAGGCAAAAGCAAGGTCGGACGTAGCAGAAGGTCGGGGCAGGCAGCAAGGATCGTAGTCAGGGGCAACGGCAGAAGGTCTGGAAACACAGGCAAGGAACACACAAGGAACGCTTTCACTGGCACTAAGGCAACAAGATCCGGCGAGGGAGTGAAGGGGAAGTGAGGTGATATAGGGAAGTGCACAGGTGAAAACACTAATTGGAACCACTGCGCCAATCAGCGGCGCAGTGGCCCTTTAAATCGCAGAGACCCGGCGCGCGCGCGCCCTAGGGAGCGGGGCCGCGCGCGCCGGGACAGAACAGACGGAGAGCGAGTCAGGTAGGGGAGCCGGGGTGCGCATCGCGAGCGGGCGCTACCCGCATCGCGAATCGCATCCCGGCTGGCAGCGGAATCGCAGCGCCCCGGGTCAGAGGACGTGACCGGAGCGCTGCCGCGGGGAGAGTGAAGCGAGCGCTCCGGGGAGGAGCGGGGACCCGGAGCGCTCGGCGTAACATGTGCTCTATGGCTATACCGTAGATACATTAAAAGTAAGTGCTACATATGTAACATATGATGTCATCTCTTAGTTCGTATAACTCAGTAAGATTACCATGACTATGATACCTTTTATAGTAGTGAAATGATCATCAAATATTAAGCAACTGGCAAACCTTTTCATTTAGACTCACACGTGCCACATCGGGCCCCACATGAGATTACAAGGTAACACTTCATGGAGGCACACACTAGGTAGTGCACATGGCACATTACAATGATCGTTTGTTATGCTACATCGGTAACCATGCCCAATCTCTGACAATCGCCCAGCCAACTCCAGCAGACCTGCACCAAACCAACTCCACAGAATGCCATGTTCATGCTCCTTTCCATCCCATTTATATGGCTAGAAAGGATTTATGCTTATGAGATAATACAGTACCTCTTTCTGTCCTCCACCTGCATAACAGTGTCCATATTGCTCTTATGTTAGGCCTGCCACAGTTTTCTGATTTCTGCTGCCTGGGCATGATTCACACCCTAGTCTGCATCCAGTTGCCCAAGTAGTTTCATCATTCACCCTTTCTTTATGAACATAGTATTAGTAATGTATGAAGTGCGTCCTCTGCAGCACCAGAGGTGGGGGTGGGGGCCTTCCTCTTTGATCTGATAGGGTGGCAGAGGAGGCACATACTTGTTAAGGTTATCTTTAATAGTTTCAGGCATTGAGCTGAGCAACCCAAAGGAGATTTTTCTTGGTATTGCTAAAAACAGCAGTCTTCCTTCCCCACAGTCTTCTGTAATGAGGCAGATGGCCGGAATTGCCCCATGTTATTGCCTCTGCCGTTTCAGAAAACTGTCAGCTTGCAAAATGGCCCTTTAGGCCTCCAATACTATATGGCTGTACTTTGGAAATATTAGAAATCATTGTCCAACAGTAGTGTAACATTGGTCAGTTAACTAATTATTTTCTATTCCTTAAAAGCCTACCCAACATCCTAAGAATGGTCCCTGTTCCCAGTAGTGAAGTGGTGACTCATTTTTATTTTTGATCTCCTATTGACTTTTTGGAGATTAGTCATGGATGTATAGCTGCTCCACTGTTAGAGACAGAAATGGAGCATCAGACATCCAGGATCAAATGTCAATAAAATATATCACTGTTATGCCATTCATATATTTGATGGAATATCCCTTTGGGATAATAAAGTCCACCTAAATCTCTGCATAAAAAAACAGATCACTCATGGTACTCGCATGTTGTGCCGAATTTACCCAGCTCATCTAACTGAGCAATTGTGCTCCCATTTAGTAAAGGGGGGGATCCTGCTTTTCAAAAAGTTCAGGTCTTGTCTTTATAATGCTGTTTTACATTCTGACATTGGAGACAGCCACGCTGAGGCTAAAATAAAACTTGGATTGTTTGCTATATTGGTTCTGTAGCCTTGACTGACCCTAAATTAGTAATTTTCTGTAGCCTGAGGCAACAGAATTAACTGGGAAGCCTGATCATTTATGTTGATAATGTGAGAACTGCTGTTGGGAAGAGATTTTAGTTTCAGGATCATGTTTTACTAATGTAACATGGAAAGTTAAAGTAGATAAGTTAATACTTGGCACTCAGTGTTCTAAGTAATCTATACAGTATGTAAGGTGAGCTCCGATAAGACTTGCGTGGCCAAACACTTAATAAATGAGACAACTTTCAAATTTGTCTTAACCTGTACATAAAGGGGGACATGTCTGAAAGATTTTACCCCTGTTTTGTGTGTATTTTTTTGCGCAAAATTTTGCGTAAGCCCTTTTTTTGCGCACATTTTGGTAGAGCATGTCATCCAGATGTGGCTGAATCAGGGTACCTTGGAGTGACATCTATAGTACACATGGATTTATTACCTGCGTACTTTTCCTTTGCACCAAAAATTTTGACGCAAGTGCGTCTTTTTCCCCATAAATATAAGCCAACTTTAACTGCACGTAGCAATCCTTTCTATTTCTGAAGGAAAGTTCTACTAAGGAACCACCAGAATGTTATAACTTTCCTATCTCAATTCCTCATTTGGTTTGCTTTATATTTTTACTCCTTGGTTATTCCAAAGCACTTTTAAAATAATTGGCATATAGAATATTTGTTTACAGTTCAGTTATTCATTAGATCACATGTATATTGGTTTTGTTATTTTATGATCCAACAATTTAATACATTTACATAGGAAATGTTTGATATCTTAATTATCATTGAACAAGCTCTGTCACATTAAAATAGCTTTGTAATCCACTTAACACTGTAGATCATTCTCCTTTTATTTTTACAATTTACTGCTTTCCGTTATACTTTTCCCCAGCGCCCGGTAATATGGTGGCTATCACTGATAGCCAGCCATCTTATCATGTGACCACGGGGGGTTTCATCCCCCCCCCCCCCCCCCCAGCGATCGCTGCTATCAGCTAGTCAAATCTGACTAGCTGATAGCAGCGTTTCGCTATGAGAATACTTAGCAGCGCGGTGTGTGAGTCCGGATCACGGGGATCGGGACACACACCGCTCTGCTAAGTGTCCCTTACCCGTCCCCCAGCGTCACTCACCCGGCCATGCGGTGTCCCGAGCGGTCCCGGCGCGATCGCCGTCCTCCAGGCGGTCCCGGGGATGGTGCGTCCCCGCGGTGAGTTTGCAGCAGCAGGGCGGCATCTTTATTGGCAGCAGTGAGATCGCCATAAAGCGATCTCACCGCTGCCTCTGGGAGTTTCAAAACTGCAACTCCCAGCATGCCCAGACAGCCTTTGGCTTTATGGGCATGCTGGGAGTTGTAGTTTTGCAACATCTGGAGGCCCACAGTTTGGAGACCACTGTATAATGGTCTCCAATCTGTGCTCTTCCAGATGTTCCAAAATTACAAATCTCAGCATGCCCACTCTGTCGAGGCATGCTGGGAGTTGTAGTTCTGTAACATCTGAAAGAGCACAGATTGGAGACCATTATACAGTGGTCTACAAACTGTGGACCTCCAGCTGTTGCAAACTACAACTCCCAGCATGCCCAGACTGCCCAAGCATGCTGGGAGTTGTAGTTCGTCAACATCTGACCCTTCAGATATTGCCGAAATACAACTTCCAGCATGTCTGGCCATGCTGTCAATTATAGTTTTGCAACAGCTGGAGGCACACTAGTTGGGAAACAGTGTTCGTTTCCTAACTCTTTTTCCCAACCCGTGTGCCTCCAGCTGTGCCTCCAAACTATAACGCCCAGCATGCACTGACAGACCATGCATGCTGGGAATTGAAGTTGTGCAACAGCTGGAGGCACACTGGTTTGGAAACACTAAGTTAAGTAAAAAACTTTCAAGTGTTTTGCAACCAGTGTGCCTTCATCTGTTGCATAACTACAACCCTCAGCATGCACACACTGCCAAAGGGCATGCTGGGAGTTGTAGCAGTGTGCCTCCAGCTGTTGCATAACTACAAGTTCCAGCATGTCCTTCTGCTGTCACTGCATGCTGATATTTGAAGTTTTTGCAACAGCTGAAGGCACACTGGTTGCGAAACACTGAGTCTGTTTCCGTGTTTTGCAACCAGTGTGCCTCCAGCTGTTGCAAAACTACAACTCCCAGCATGCACGGACAACCAAAGAGCATGCTCGGAGTTGTAGTTTTGCAACAGCTGGATGTTCTCCCCCCCCCCACCCCCAATGTGAATGTACAGGGTACACTCACATGGGCGGGGGTTTACAGGGAGTGCTGCAAGATTGAGAAGCAGCAAACTCGCTGTGATCCTCCGCCCGTGTGACTGTACCCTAAAAACACTACATATACACATACCACTACACAGCCCCCCTCCCCCCCCCAATAAAAATGAAAAACGTCTGGTACGCCACTGTTTCCAAAACGGAGCCTCCAGCTGTTGCAAAACAACAACTCCCAGTATTGCCGGACAGCCATTGACTGTCCAGGCATGCTGGGAGTTTTTCAACAGCTGGAGGCACCCTGTTTGGGAATCACTGGCGTAGAATATCCCTATGTCCACCCCTATGCAAGTCCCTAATTTAGGCCTCAAATGCACATGGCGCTCTCTCACTTCAGAGCCCTGTCGTATTTCAAGGCAACAGTTTTGGGTCACATATGGGGTATCTCCGTACTCAGGAGAAATTGCCTTACAGATTTTGGGGGCTTTTTCTCCTTTTACCCATTATGAAAAGGAACAGTTGGAGTCTACACCAGCATGTTAGTGTATAAAAATAAAATTATTTACACTGACATGCTGGTGTTGCCGCATACTTTACATTTTCACAAGAGGTAAATGGGAAAAAAGATCCCCATTTTTTGGGACACAATTTAGCCGGAGTACGGACCACACATGTGGGCGCAAAGTGCTCAGCGGGCGCACAACAAGGCCCATAAGGTAGAGTGCACCATGTACATTTGAGGTGATTTGCACAGGAGTGTCACAGATGTTAAATGAAGAATAAGGACATTGGTATAATTGATGTGTTATAATTGGGTGCAAAAAGTGGTATTATTGTGAGATTAAAACTCTTCATAATGAAGAAAAAAAATCTAAAACTAGCAACGAGGACACACTTACTGTTTAGGTGCAGATACGCTGCAGACAAGCTCCTACTAAATAGAGCTGCGGTGTAAATTTATGCTCTGAGGAGAATTCTAAATTTAAACGCAATTCAAGAAAGTAGCTGTACAAGAATGATAAATTTAACGCAGCTGCGCCAAATTTAGACAACAGGCAGAGGGGTAAAAAACTTCTATTATACACTGGAAATGATACATGTCCCCCCAAGTGTTCATACAGCTTGTAAGCAGGAATAGTTCACTGCCCAGTAGTAAGATGTACTGTGCCCACTGTGGCTAGGGTTTTATTTAGGCCTTAGAGCAGCTGAATTTACTAATGTGACCACTGCAGAGGAAAGCTGGAGAAGGTATAGTGGCTTCATTCCACCCAAAACATTAAAAGTTTCAAATCCTGGTACTTGTCTTTTCAAGTACCTGTCTTTTAGTTTGGTGAGTACCTGTCACCAAACTAAACTTTTATGATATTGTTCCTTATGTAATTTCAAGACACTTAGCTATTTACTTGCTGTTAAACTTCTCAACCTTTATATGTTTTTAATGTGATTGAATAAACGGCCACTAGGTGGCTCTGTTCTGTTCCCTGCTGCGAGACAAACAGTTAGTTTGGTCTCCTCCCGGCCTGGCAGGAGACTAAACTCAGGAAGTGCATGCGGGGAATGGCGTGGCACAACTCTCACAGGCTTTAGTGACATTGTGCCTGCTGGGGGAACACCCACTTTCTCCTGCCGGGAGCTCACACAGTGTAAGCAAGGGGAAAGGTATGATGCACAGCTTTTTAAAGCTTAGAAAAAAATGTAAGGGCAGGTGGGGTGTAAGGAGTAGTTAATAATCTGAGTTAACTTAGAAAATATGGTTTGATGACAGGTATTCTTTAAAGGGAACCTACGATCAGGAACTTAACCAACCACAGTGTATAGGAGGCATAATAATAGGGTTTTGATTCACGTCTAGATCTTGTGGCTAGAGCTCATACAAAAGAGTCCTATTTTCTTGCATCTATATTATCAAATGTTTCCATTGGTCATGTTGCGGTACGCTTCGCTCTTCTGCTCAATGCAAATTGCAGGAAATATGGGAAGTATGCTGCCTCAGTTATCTCTAGTGATCAGTGATGGTCTTGAAACTGAGACCCTGACTAATCAAAATTTTAACATGTCTGCATGGGATATCACATTTATTTTTTTTTTTACAGTGACATATATACTTTTAAGGGAATGTGTCATAAGAAAATGATCAGTTGTTTCAATCATGTTTTATGGTAACCATATTTTTAAGCATTTCTGGTGATTTTTAGTTTTCTATTTTGACCTATATTTTACAATATTCCTGAAATCTTGTAGTTTCCATTTTGACCACTAGGTATAAAACTAAGCTGAGACTTCCTGTTTTGTACAGATTATTTCCCAGTAATGCCTTTCTTCTCAAGAGCAGAGTGAAAAGTGACACCAGTAGAGAGAGATAACAATGAATACACCACAATTCACACCAGAACTCAGCCTTCTCCTTCCTGTTAAATGACTTCTGAAAAGGTCTCAAATTCATGTAAATGGGACAAGTCTTGTCTATTGCTGCCTATGCTCCATGGATCCTGAAGTAAAGCATATCACTAAATGCTGTTTTAAAAAGGCAAGATGGGAGCTCACATCATTTTGAACAAAAAAAAATTACAATCAGAAAATAGAAACACATAAGAAAAAAGAATGTGTTCAATATTTGTCTCTAATGAGGAAACAAAAATTAGGCAACACATTTCATTTAAGGCTGCCATCACACATGCCTTTTTTTTAAGCTACCACTGCAGTTTTTTAGGCCGAAGCCAGAAGTGGATCCAGCAGGAAGGAAAAGTGTAAGTCCCCTTCTTTATATTTCCCATTCTTTTTGCTTCCACTTTTGACTTTGGCTATAAATCTGTAGTGAAAGTTTTTTAAATAACTTCAACATGTGGCACCGGCTTTAAAGCTTTTCAGAGATTAAAAAAATAATAATAATTCTTAAAGAGTAGAATTAACAAAAAAAAAAAATCACCAAACATCCATAATTTACCTGACAGATCTCCTACTGCCCCCTCCCATAGACATACACTGAGGGGGTGGGGCATGGCGTGACATCACAAGGGGGCGGATCCGTGACATCACGATACTCCAGCCCCTGTATTGTGAGTCATCACGCATGGAGCAAACTTAGCTCTGTGCAGTGATGACTCGAGGGGCTGCAGGAGAGATTGTGGGAGTCCCCAGCAGTGGGACCCCCGTGATCAGACAACTTATCCCCTATTCTTTTGATAGGGACTAAGATGCCTAGGGCTGAGTACCTGATATTCTGAAACATCTTTTCTTAGAAATCGGCATTGGAAATACATGAATACATTGATTTGTGAACCTGGGTGTTATCATTCCCCTTGTCAGTTCCCCTTATGATCACTGACAGTATCAGACTTTTAAGGGACACATCCCATTAACATGGCAATGGTAACACACACCCAATTGATGGGGACAGTTCATCTAAGTGCTTATATAAACAATATGCAATACCTAGAGATGAGCGAAGTTACAGTGATTCAATGCGTCACAAACTTCTCGGCTCGGCAGTTGCTGACTTTTGCCTGCATAAATTAGTTCAGCTTTCAGGTGCTTTGGTGGACTGGAAAAGGTGGATACAGTCCTAGGAGAGAGGGGGGGGGGGGGACTGGCGGCCTATACCTGGAGGACATGCGGGGACTTGCGGCAGAAAGGAGGCGCAGGAAAGTGGATCCAGTGGTGGCAACGTCAGAGGCAGCAGTGAAGATCGTAAAGTGATCTTCAGTGCTGCTTCTAGGTATTGCAACATTTGGAGGGCCACAGTTTGGACACCACTGTGCAGTGGTCTCCAATCTGTGCCCTTCCAGATGTGGCAAAACTACAACTCTCAGCATGACCAGACAGTACAGGCATGCTGGGAGTTGTAGTTCTATAACATCTGGCCCTTCAGATGTTGCAGAACTACAACTCCCAGCATGCCTGGACAGTCTTGGCATGCTGGGAGTTATTGAATGACACAGTTTGGAGACCACTATACAGTGGTGTCCAAACTGTAGCCCTCCAGATGTTGCAAAACTCCAAGCATGTCCAGACTGTCCAGGCATGCTGAGAGTTCGGCATGCTGTAGTTCGGCAACATCTGGCACTTCAGATGTTGGCAAAATACAACTCCCAGCATACCTGAGCAGTCTGGGCATGCTTGGAGTTGAAGTTTTGCAACATCTGGAGGGCTACAGTTTGTACACCACTACACAGGGGTCTCCAAACTGTTCTCCTCCAGTTGTTGCATAATTACAACTCCCAACATGCCCTTCAACTGTCTGGGCATGCTGGAAGTTGTAGTTTTGCAACAACTGGAGGCACACTGGTTGGGAAAAATTGTCTGGTTCCTAACTCAGTGTATCCCAACCTGTGTGCCTCCAGCTGTTGCAAAACTACAAGTCCAAGGATTCACAGACAGACCATGCGTACTGGGAGTTGTAGTTTTGCAACAGCTGGTGGCACACGGGTTGGGAAACACTGAGATAAGTAGCAAACTCTCTGTGTTTTGCAACCAGTGTGCCTCCAGCTGTTGCATAACTACAACCCCAAGCGTCAATGGACAGGCAAAGTGCATGCTGGAAGTTGCAGTACTATGCATCCAGCTGTTGCATAACTACAAGTCCCAGCATGCCCTTCGGGTGTCACTGCTGGCTGAGAGTTGTAGTTTTTGCAACAGCTGGAGGCACACTGGTTGCAAAACACTAAGAGTTTGTTACCTAACTCACTGTTTTGCAACCAGTGTGCCTCCAGCTGTTGCAAAGCTACAACTCCCAGCAAGCACTGATAGATCGTGCATGCTGGGAGTTGTAGCTTTGCAACAGCTGGAGGTTTGCACCCCCCATGTGAATGCACAGGGTACATTCACATGGGCGGGGGTATACAGTGAGTTTCTCGCTGCAAGTTTAAGATGCAGCAAATTTCCCGCTGCAGCTCAAACTCCAAGAGGGAAACTTGCTGAGAACCCTCGTCTGTGTGAATGTATCCCAAAAACACTACACTACTCCTACACAAAATAAAGGGTAAAACACTACATATACACATACCCCTATACAGTTACAACCCCCCCTCCCACCAATAAAAATGAAAAATATCTCATATAGCAGTGTTTCCAAAACGAAGCCTCCAGCTGTTGCAAAATAACAACTCCCAGTATTGCCGGACAGCCATTGACTGTCCATGCATGCTGGAAGTTTTGCAACAGCTGAAGGCACCCTGTTAGGGAAAAACTTCCGTAGGGTAATTTTGGTATCGGAGGCAAGTGTAATTCTTGCATCCGGGTCCGTCCCTATGCAAATCCTTAATTTAGGCCTCAAATGCGCATGTCGCTCTCTCAATTCGGAGCCCTGTCGTATTTCAAGGCAACAGTTTAGGGTCACATATGGAGTATCTCTGTACTCGGGAGAAATTGCCTAACAAATTTTGTTGGGCTTTTTCTCTTTTTACCCCTTAAGAAAAGGTAAAGCTGGGGTCTACTCCGCGTGTTATTGTAAAAATTTTACATCATTTTCACAAGAGGTCAAAGGAAAAAAAGACCCCCAAAATTTGTAACACAATTTCTTCTGAGTACGGAAATACCTCATATGTGGACATAAAATGCTCTACGGGCGCACAACAAGGCTCAGGGGTGAGAGCGCCATGTACATTTGAGGTGATTTGCAAAAAAAAAAAAACACATGTGACCCCATTTTGGAAACTACACAGAAGGTAACAAGGGGTATAGCGAGCCTTAACACCCCATAGGTGTTTAAAGAATCTTCGTTAAAGTTGGACGTGAAAATGAAATTTTAAAAATTTTGAAAATTTTAGGGAAATCCAGCGTTGTAGTGGAAACAAAATTAATTTACACATCCAACTTTAACGAAAAGTCGTCAAACAGCTGTGGGGTGTTAAGGCTCACTGTACCCCTCGTTACGGTCCTTGAGGGGTGTAGTTTCCAAAATGGTATGCCATGTTTTTTTATTTTTTTTTTTGCTCTTCTGGCACCATAGGGGCTTCCTAAATGTGACATGCCTCCCAAAAACCATTTCAGAAAAACTCACTCTCCAAAATCCCATTGTCGCTCTTTCCCTTCTTTTTTTTTTTTTTTTTTTTTTGGTGGATTTCCTCTCCATTTACCGCTTGTAAAATTTCATAAACTGGGTCCACAATAACATGGAAGTATAAAAAATGAAGATTTTGAATTTTCTCCTTCACTTTGCTGCTATTCCTGTGAAACAGCTAAAGGGTTAACACACTTACTGAATGTCATTTTCAATACTTTTGGTGGTTCATTTTGTTCATTTGGGGTCATTTATGGGGTATTTCTAATATGAAGGCCCTTCAAATCCACTTCAAAGCTGAACTGGTCCCTGAAAAATTCCAATCTTGAAAATTTTGTGAAAAATTGGAAAATTGCTGCTGAACTTTGAGCCCTCTGATCTCTTCAAAAAGTAAAAACATGTCAACTTTATGATGCCAACATAAAGTAGACATATTGTATATGTGAATCAATATATAATTTATTTGGTATGTATATTTTCCTTACAAGCAGAGAACTTCAAAGTTAGAAAAATGCAAAATCTTCAAATTTTTTATGAAATTTTGGAATTTTTAACCAAGAAATTATGCAAGTATTGGCAAAAATTTACCACTATGTTAAAGTAGAATATGTCACGAAAAAACTATCTTTGAATCAAATTCATAAGTAAAAGCATCTCACAGTGGTCAGATGTGCATAAAATGCTCTGGTCCTTATGGTGAAAATGGGCTTTGTCCTTAAGGGGTTGAATATGTTTCTTATGTAGATTACAGTACGGTTTTATGCAGCGACTTGCAAATGACATATTCACTGATCAGAGTCAATTCCTTCTTTTCTTCTTCCTCATCTGGCACAGGACCTCATGATAATCTGTTCCAGCCAAAACTATTGGACAGAACCTGCAACACAAACATATTAGTATTTGGCTCAGCACTTTTCCAGCATTATCCACCCCTTTTCCCTACAAATGACTCCAGCCTCCTCCAAACACAATGCCACTAGCCTTCCCACAATGCAAAAAAAATTATGATTATTGATTAAATTTACAAGTCACTATTTAGAAATTCTGAAACATCTTTAAACAAAATCTGCAAACTACAAGGCTCTTATAAGCAGCCTTACCCCACACAGTGACAGAGGGGTGTACATGGGAGACAAGGGTGTAGAGGGGTGTACATGGGTAACAGAGGGGCATAAAGGGGTCACAGAGGGGTGTAGAGGGGTGAGAGAGGGGTGCACGGGGTAACCGTGGGGTGTACAGGGGGGGACAGAGGGGTTTAGAGGGGTGACAGAAGGGTGTAGAGGGGTGACAGAGGGGTGTGCGGGATAACAGATGGGTGTCCAGGGGTTACAGAGAGGTTATGAGGGGTGACAGAGAGGTGTAGAGGAATGAAAGAAGAGTGGGGGTGCACCTGAAGTTGAGTAGGCCTCTGTCAGTGCTGCCGCTAATCCTTCCCTCCATCCACATCATTCTGCTGAGGGGCCAGGGAGAATCCAGAGTCCAGAGCTGCTCCACAAGAGAGGGAAGATACACGCGGAATTGAGCTGCAGCATCACCCATCCCGGCACTGCACACAGACTTCCCACCTACCTGGCCGGCATGCCTGTGACTCACAGGTGTGCAGGCCTGGGCAGAAAAATCTAAAAATGTTATCGCCATTTTTCCCACCAGAGTGTCCTGACACCCTGGTTGGGAATCAATGCCACAGTGTAATGTGTGCTGGACCCCCTTTGCGCCGTCTTGCAACGGCGCATCTGAAGCAATCGCCTCGCTCACCTCATCGGAGCTACAGCCCTGATTACAGAACATGCAAGTGCAAAAAATACAAACTGCAAAAAAACACTTATGAGGGGAGAAAAATGTGCTACAGTACACTTAAAATAGTATTTGAGTACAACACCAGCCGGTAATAACTTTTGCCTGGCCTTTCACAGTATCTAGGCCCTTGAGACTTTAACAGGTACAAAATAGTACACCACTTAGATATACATATGTGGTATGAACTTACAAGGGGAGGAAAATGTGCTACAGTATGCTTAAAAAAGTTCCAAGAATATTCCAAGTAAAATAGTCTGGCACTCCAGCAATCCCTAGGGCTCTATTTGCTCTACTATCGGGAAGGCTTTGCTATCAGCTGGAACCTGACACGTTGTATTCAGGTATTTTTGGTGGTGCTCTAAGGCTAGTAGATGTGTTAAAGAATGAAACAATGGCACCTCACCAATACCAAAGAATTCAGGCTTTATTCATCAATGATCCATGTGCAGACATTTACACTGAGGCGGGGAGCAATAACAGAGAAGCAGGGGACTCCTTTATTGCTCCCTGCTGCAGTGTATATGTCTGCATGTGGATCATTGAGGAATAAAGACTGAATTCTTCGTTATTGATGAATTGCTATTGTTTCATTCTTTAACCCCTTAAGGGTTTTTCCATTTTTGGATTTTTGTTTTTTCCTCCTTACCTTTAAAAAATGATAACTCTTAAAATTTTTCACCTAAAAATCCATATGATGGCTTATTTTTTGCGCCACCAATTCTACTTTGTAATGACGTCATTCATTTCACCCATTGTGAGACAAAATTGAAAAAAAAAAACGCCATTTTGTATCTTTTGGGGCTTCCGTTTCTACACAGTAAATTGTTCGGTAAAAATGACACCTTCTTTTTATTCTGTAGGTCCATACAATTAAAATGATACCCTACTTATGAAGGTTTGATTTTGTCGTACTTCTGGAAAAAATCTAAACTACATGCAGGAAAATTTATAGGTTTAAAATTGTCATCTTCTGACCCCTATAACTTTTTTATTTTTCTGCATATGGGGTGGTATGAGGGCTCATTTTTTGCGCCATGAAGTTTTTATTGGTATCATTTTTGCATTGATAGGACTTATTGATCGCTTTTTATTCATTTTTTCATGATATAAAAAGTGACCAAAAATGCACTATTTTGGACTTTGGAATGTTTTTGCGCGTACGCCATTGACCGTGCGGTTTAATTAACAATATATTTTTATAATTCGGACATTTCCGCACCCGGCGATACCACATATGTTTATTTTTATTTACACTGTTTTTTTTAATGGGAAAAGGGGGGTGATTCAAACTTTTATTAGGGGAGGGGTTAAATGATCTTTATTCACTTTTTTTTCTCACATTTTTTTGCAGTGTTATAGCTCCCCTAGGGACCTATAACACTGCACACACTGATCGTTTACATTCTCATAAGAAACCACTAATCAATGATTCTGCCGCTTGACTGCTCATGCCTGGATCTTAGGCACTGAGCAGTCATTCTGCGATTGGACAGCAAGGAGGCAGGTAGTAATCCTCCGGCTGTCATGTAAGCTGTTTGGGATGCCGCGCCGATCCCGAACAGCTCCCTGAGCTAACCGGCATGGTTTCACTTTCATTTTAGACGCGGCGTTCAACTTTGAATGCCGCGTCTAAAGGGTTAATAGCGTGCGACACCGCGATCAATACCGCGTGCTATTAGCCACTGGTCCCGGCCGTTGTTAGAGGCTGGGCCCGACACGCTATGACGTGGGGCTACGCCGTGGCCCCCCGTTATAGAACGGGAGCGGACTCAGGACGTACAGGTACGCCATGGGTCCTTAACAGGTTAACACATCTACTACGCTACAAAAAGTATTTGTGCACAACACCAGCAGTACGCACCAGTGCTGCAGCACACAGTTGCTGTGTACTACACCCAAAATTGCACTTTCTCTCTCAGTCTCACCCCCTTCCCTATCAGTGCTTCTAGGCAGGATTTGTGCTTGAGCTGTATCGCTGCTGTTCTGAGCAAAACACTGGGCAACACACTGCTCTCTGTCCCTCTCTGTAATAGAACGCTTTAGACAGTGACTGGGAGGTGTATCGCTGCAGTAAGAATGCTTTTCTGTGAAACACACTGCTTTTCTGTGCAACACACAGTGCGGTCTGTCCCTATCTATCTCTGCAGTGAAAGACTGAAGTGACTGCCTGCAATATGGCTGCCGATTATATAGGGCTGTGACATCACAG
This sequence comes from Hyla sarda, assembly GCF_029499605.1. NCBI lineage: Eukaryota > Metazoa > Chordata > Amphibia > Anura > Hylidae > Hyla > Hyla sarda. The sequence continues at coordinate 353,852,554 of NC_079189.1, forward strand.
GGGTGGCTGGCTGCTGATAGGCTGCATGCGATTCAGGGTCATCCTGTCTACTCTTGTTCCCACCTTCCCAGGGTTCCTTGCCCCATGTCTTCACATGTGGATCCACCATTTTAGACGCCCTGAAGCCTGGACCGCACTAAATGGAGATTAATGAAGTGATTTGAACAATCGAATTGCGGTGACATTCGCATTCGCTGCAAATCAAATTTTTCCTGAAATTCGTAACAAATTCGGATTTGTCAGATTTGATTCTCTCATCCCTAGTCATTAATATTCTAGTCCGGATAGATGTAGCAAATGTCTAAATTTAGAATTCTGCATCCAGCCTCTCTAAAGCCTGTGCTGAATGCATAAGAAAATGAAAGTGGACTGATAATAATTTAAACAGTAACTTTTGCTACTTTTGCATCATTATACAACTTCAATATTTGCATTTAAGGTAAGAACTTACATAGTTACATAGTTGATAAGCCCAAATTTGTGGGTAAAGTCCTTCTTAGTCCCAAATTTGACAGTCAAAATAAATCCTTGGATCAACGTCCTATTTTCAATAATACGGTAACCATTAATTGTACCATTATATTTTTTTTATTTTGACCTGGGTAAAGTGGTTGGCACTGCTTTCGCTTGATCCCAAGTTGCTATATGATCATAATGAATGGTGCTCTAACGTATAGGAAATGCAGTCCATTAAAATGATTTACACAAGAGTATGAAGAGTAGCACTCACTGATACTTACAAATATTCCTTTTATTTCTTCATGGTACAGTTACAAAACAATCACTCTAATGGGCATGGATGTTCCTGTAAAAACAGTGGTACCAGCTATTTTGCACCAAGGTATCACGCATCTGTGCCACCAGGGTGCTTAAAATGTAACTGTATCTAAATAAATAAGAGGAACATTTGAAAGTAGCCATGAGCGCCACTCTTAATTTAGGTAGATATTTTTTATACAAAGGCATCCAGGCCTTTTTTAACTCCTTCAGGACGGAGGGCATACCTGTACGCCCCTCGCCTGGTCCCAGTGTTTAAAACGGGGTCACACCGTTACCCCGCATCACACCGGGTCGGTCCCGGCTGCTAACGATAGCCGGGACCCTGGGCTAACAGCGTGTGGCACCAATCGTTGTGCCGCTCGCTATTAACCCTTTAGGCGTGGCAATCAAAGTTGATCGCTGCGTCAAAAAATGAAAGTAAACGCTTCCCTGCTGCTTAGTCGGGCTGATCAGGACTATCGAGATAAAATTGCGATGTCCTGATCATCTAGGACGCGAGCGGAGACCCCCTTACCTTGCTCCGTCGCATCCGATCGGTGTTTGATTGCTCCAAGCCTGAGCTACAGGCCTGAGCAATCGAGCTCCTATCTCACAGATCCATGCAAAGCTATGGCTCTGCAGGACTCAGGGTAAGAGATCAGCGTGTGCAGTGTTATAGCCCCGTATGGGAGCTATAACACTGCAAAAAAAAGTGAAAGAAAAAAGTTAACAAAGGTCATTTAACCCCTTCCCTAAAAAAAAGTTTGAATCCCCCACTTTTCCCACATAAAAACTGTGTAAATAAAAATAAAAATAAACATATGTGGTATCGCCACATGCGGAAATGTCCGAACTATAAAAATATATCATTAATTAAACCGCACGGTCAATGCCGTACGCACAAAAAAATACAAAAAGTGATCAAAAAGTCCGATAAATACAAAAATGGTACCAATAAAAACTTCAGTACACGGCACAAAAAAAGAGTCCTCATACCGCCCCTTACGCAGAAAAATAAAAAAAGTTATAGGGGTTAGAAGATGATAATTTTTAACATACAAATTTTCCTGCATGTAGTTATGATTTTTTTCCGAAGAACGACAATATCCAACCTATATAAGTAGGGTATCATTTTAACAGAATAAAGATGACCTGTTATTTTTACCGAAAAAATGCACTGCGTAAAAACGGAAGCCCCCAATTTTGTCGCACAATGAATTTTTATTTCCGTTTCGCTGTGGATTGTTAGGTAAAATGACTAATGTCACTGCAAAGTAGAATTGGTGGAGCAAGAAATAAGCCATCATATGGAATTTTATGTGCAAAATTGAAAGCGTTAATTGAAAGCGTTATGATTTTTAGAAGGTGATGAGAAAAAAATGAAAATGCAAAAATGGAAAAACCCTGCGACCTTAAAGGGGTACTCCGGTGCTTACACATCTTATGCCCTATTCAAAGGATAGGGGATAAGATGCCTGATCGCGGGTGTCCCGCAGCTGGGGACCCCCGTGATCATGCACGCGGCGTCCCTTTTGTAATCAGTCCCTGGAGCGTGTTCGGTTACGGTCGACTGCAGGGCCGGCGGCGTGTGACGTCACGCCTCCACCCCGTGTGTCGTCACGCTCCGCCCCTCAATGCAAGCCTACGGGAGGGGGCGTGATAGCTTTCACGCCCCCTCCCGTAGGCTTGCATTGAGGGGCGGAGCGTGACACGGGGGAGGAGCGTGACATCACACGGGGGCGGCGGCGTGACGTCACAGGCCGCCGGCCCTGTGGTCGACCGTGATCAGTCCCAGAGCGAACACGCTCCGGGGACTGATTGCGAATGTGGTGCCGTGTGCATGATCACAGGGGCCCCCAGCTGCGGGACTCCCGCAATCAAGCATCTTATCCCCCATCCATTGGATAGGGAATAAGATGTGTAAGCACTGGAGTACCCCTTTAAGGGGTTAAACTTACAGATGTAGTGTCGCTAACTTGTTAATGGCATCATTCCATTTCGCTAGCAAAGTGCAAGGATGCAGTAGCTCTCGTGCCCGGTGTGGCAGCTTCTGCACAGTATGCACAGTACTGTACAATCTACAATACGTTGTGTGACCCTGTTTTCAGGTTTTGTACAAATCCCAAGGGGTATGCAAAATACTTTAAACAAACTTATAGCATTCGTAGACAAGCGCACCCAGTAAACTAATTTAACTCACAATTCAGATGTTGTCTTCATTCCATGATTTATTTGTTCCAAAAAGTTTTTTTTTTTTTAATAACAGTGCTTTGCTGAGTTGCAACAAACCCAGACACTACTCAGTCTGGAAGTGACGTATCGGGGAACCTCCACTTACTCAAGCGTGGCTCAGAAACAAGTACTGACGTACAGCAGCATAGGTATATTTAAATGACCCAAAAGAGGACTGAGTTGGTAAAACTACTGTATGATATTAGTTACTAGAGGCAGTATATATTGTTTATTAGATACAAATATGTAAATTACCAGGGTTCACTGTTCAACATCATGTATCATTCACCATTTTATTTTCAATGCTGTCCTTACTAGACAAAAGCAGCGTACATTAGGGACAGGACACAGAGTCACGACTGTTACGTCACGCCCCACCCACCCAATTCAAGTCTATGGGAGGGGGCATGACGGCTTCACACTCTGAGCCTCCAGCGCTGTGCAAAGCTCACATAAGTGGGTACGAAATGAGAGATGGTGGGGGTCCCCAGCGGCAGGACCTCAGCGATCATACATCTTATCCCCTATTCTTTGGATAGGGGATAAGATGTATTAGGGCCGGAGTACCCCTTTAATGGTTCATGTAATTGTAAATCAAAATACGTTTAGAATTACAAATACAAATCAGTCAATAGTTAACACCATTGAAAATTTAGATCCTTCCCAGAGGCAAGTATTTAGCATAATTTCGGTTTCCAATTTTGCATGCTGTATTCCACTTTTTCAGCTTTCTCTTATATTTTGGAAGCATGCTGAGCATATAAAGGCTAATATTGTGATACAGTTTTCAATGTTTATGCATGATTTAAAGACAGATTTTCTTACCGTTTGAGAGGTAACAAATATTAAAAAAAAAACTGGAATATAGGAAATTGTGATAAGGAAAACAGGAAACAAAAAGTAATTAATACTTCCTTATAATTGAATCATATTTAAGCAAATGCAATTGTAAAGTAATCAAGTCTGCACTAGCCCGGGGATGCATGAAATGTATTCCTTTAGGGCAGGGAATTATCAGAACCAAGTAAATTATTTTCAGATGAAGCCTTTGATGCAAGAATGTGGCCTTGAGAGATTTCAGTTTTGTAATCCTAACCTTCCTTTCATCGTATTTTAAGTGAGGTCTATAATATTCTGTTACATCAAAGCCATTATAAAAAGTTAACATATAATACCAATTAGTAAAACACCATTAAAATCAGTCTTTTCTTCAGAATACTAATAGTTTCCTTTGCCACCATAACGAAAGACTGTCAGCTTAATGTTTCACTAGTGTATACTTACTTTACCTATTCATAGCTTGTGGGATCATAAGACATTTATTCCTTAGGATTAGTGTTAATATGGTACAAAGAGCTTCGAGTGGCAGTCATACATCTACACAGCAGGATAATTCTCAGCATTGGTTTATAAGACATTGGCCCAGATTTATCAAACTGTGTGAGAGAAAACATGGAGAGATTTTCCCCCAGCAACCAATCACAGCTCAGCTAATGAGCTCTGGTTAAGTGAAAGCTGAGCTGTGATTGGTTGATGTGGGAAAATCACTCTATTTTTTCTCTCACATAGTTTGATAAATCTGGGCCATTGTTTTTATAGTATTACATTTATGTGTATTGACTCAAATCATTCTATCTGTCTATTTCTCTATCTGTCTTTTAATTGATCAGTCTCTATATGTGCATCTGTTTTCATGTCTGTCTAAGTAATGTTTTTGTCGGACATTATACCGAACTTGGGATTTAAATGGTCAGTAACCTTGCAGCACACTTTTCAGGATATGCTGCAACACAAGCAAATAGTAGAGTAGTAACAGTATTTTATAAGTAATTTTCACCAGTTTTCCCCTCAATATGCCTTAAAGGGGTACTCCGCCCCTAGAAACCTTATCCACTATCCAAAGGAGTCCAACCGCTGGGACCCACCACGATCTCTGCTGCAGCACCCCCTGTCATCTGGTGCATGGAGTGAACTTTGCTCCATGCCTGATGACTGGCGATGCATGGGCCGAAGGCTCGTGATGTCATGGCCCCGCCCCCTTGTGACATCATGCTCTGCCCCCTCAATGCAAGTTTATGGGAGGGGGCATGGTGGTTGCCATGGTTGCCATGCCCCTTCCCATAGACTTGCATTGAGGGGGCGGAGCGTGACATCACAAGGGGGTGGGGCCATGACATCACGAGCCTCCGGCCCCTGCATCGCCAGTCATCAGGCATGGTGCAAAGTTCACTCCATGCACCAGAAGAAAGGGGGTGCTTCTGGAGAGATTGCTGGGGTTCCCAGCGGCCGGACCCCGACGATCAGGCATCCTATCTCCTATCCTTTGGATAGGGGATAAGATGTCTAGGGGCAGAGTACTTTAAATCTTAAATTTGTAGTTCTTCCTGAGCTAGTGAGTAGAGACTAGCTGCTATGATATCTCCCATATGCTGCATGCAAAGAGAAACCCACACACCCTTGGAAGCAGCATCAGCATGGAGGAAATATATAGCAGTACTGAGCAGTGTAAGATGTGAGTCAAGCCCTGGAATGAGATATACACTTAGTAAAGATTTTACCATATTATTTTTGTGTCCATGTTTGTTTTTGTCTTACCCTGCTAATTCTTTCTCCTTCTTTCTTGTATATAGACTTTTGTTGTCAGCATGTAACCATAACACTCAATGAGCTTGTTTCAAGACACATTTAACACTTTTTTCAGAGTGAATGATACCTTTTGAATAGAAGGGTAAAGAAACCTGATAAGTTGTGATATTGTACAATTTAGTTCCTCATTAAAAGTGAGCATAAAAATATTTATTTGAATCTGTAACATGTGTCAAGGCTACAAGCCTCTTCGGCCATTTAAGATCGCAAGATGGCTTTTTTGTTTAGAGATCATACTGTATTCAGCCATTGTTACTGTTTCAGCTCAAGTTTGAGCTTTGATAATTTTTCTATACTTTCTCTCTTGGACTTTCTCAGACCTTATCTGGATTGCAGCGGCGGCTTCAGGCCGCACTTTACCACACAATCCCGGCGCAAGGCCGTTCTGACTCCTTCCTGCCTCCGTAGCAATCCGGATGTCTGATGAAGGTCCTAAGGTTGAAAAGAAACGTCATATATGATCTGTTTTCTAATGCGGAAATAAATTACTTTGAGTTATACCAAGTTTTTTCGTACTATCTGAAGGGTTAATGACGGACATCAACAAGTCGATAGCAGACGGTACTTACCGGGTATGAAGCACTCAGCTTGTGAGCAAGCTTCTTACTCTTGTTATCTAAGGATTAATATGATGAACTTTTTGTCATAATTATAAAAGTGACACCAATTAGGTAGACAAATAATACAAAGAAAATATACCAAAAAGAAAACATTATCATTTACTTGGTGTTTCTTGTAGCAAAATACAGAAATTTTCAAGGAGACAGGGAATTTATCTCTGCTAAGCCACCCAGTGTTATCTTGTCTGGTAGAATCTTTTTCTTTGTAAATGCATCTTAAGCCCACTAATAAATTGATAGAAAATAAGTTCTGAAGTGATTCATTTTATGAATATAATAAAGGCTTTAATAAATCTTCAAATATCAAATGTTTGTTTATGCTAAGCTAAAGAGCTTTCAAAATGTGGTGCCTATCTTATGCTTTTCTAACGACAAGTTTTCAAAGGCTTTTCAGTAATCCTGTATTATTGATTTACATTGCCAAAGCATGTATCCATCCCTCCCTGTTGACTCTTTTTACGACTAGATACTGGGCCACAGAATATCTGCTGATAATGTTCTGATGAATCTCTACTTATAGAAAATGTTAATTTGTTTGGCCTAAGACGGCTTAAATTTATAAAACCGCAGAGAGCTTTCCTCCCTAAAGGACAGCATACAGTCATTGTTGATTTGATCAGGAAACATTTTATAACATTTTTTGTATGTCAAAGAAAAGAAATACCTACGTGAGTGAAAAAATGCATAAAATACATAAATTAGTAACTTGTCAGTTCAATTATTTTACACATTTATTTACTTAAAAGGGTTGTCCACTTGGCAATGTCTTGTTACCCAAAGATAAGCAGATTACAGGTTGTCCTGCTGCTTTGACTCTAGCAGTCAACTCTACTTACTTGGGGAATCTGATAATACACAGACACAATGAAAATTAATGGACTGTCTAAATAATGTACAGAAGGGTTCCTTGCAGTGACAAAGTGAGAAATATTATTTTTATAGACACTCTATAGTCTATACAACAATATCCAATATACAGCAAAATATCTTTCAGTGGGGCAAAACATGCAGTTTTTTATATTATTCACATGAATATTTACAATTTATCTTTGGTTGATTCATTTCTGTATAAAATAGGACTTGAGGTAAAAAAAAAAAAAAAATAAGAAACACCCCCAAAAGACACCATTTTGAAAAACTGCATCCCTCAAGGAATTCATCTAGGGGTGTAGTGAAAAAATCTTTTCTCAACAATGTATAGTTGTAGCAGGTAGTTTGGGGGAAATATGATAAAAGCCCCCACTATATGTTCAGTATGGAGACAACCCATATTTGGTAGTAAACTGCTTTTTGACATACAGCCAGGCTCAGAAGTGAAAGCATCAGTTAGAGCGCAGATTTTGCCGGAATGGTTTTCTGGTAGTAATTTGCATTTGTGGAGTCTCTGTGGTAACTGACAAGTGACCCCATTTTGGAAACTACATCTCTTAAGGAATTTATTTAGGAATTTTGTGAGTATCCTGACCACACAGAATGATCAATGGGGCTGGATCACTTTTGTTGGTCCCCCCAGTACTAAGTAATGGTTGGTTGTTGTTGGGGAGCCTTCTGCTTTACCAACTAGACAGATCATGAAAAAAAACTGTTGACGTCTCTTCACTTCTCCATACAAGCAGTCTTAAAGTGTGTGGTGCTGAAGATAAAAGTAAATATTCCTGCTCTGGTTCAGCACATATACATATATAGTGACCAAGATGGGAAAATATGCTACCCCCTGTGATGAATTATTGATGCTGATGCCAATTTAGATTGGGAACAAAGTATGTGACCTAGAAGATAGGTCTACATAAGGGGAATACCAGTTTATGTGACAGAGTTGGAACTTGATCCCTATTACTACAAATTACTGCAAGTGGTTCTGCCAAATTCTGTTATCATGAGCCTTACAGGTGATAAACTCAATACCACATTACAGTGACCCCCAGATTTACGATGGCCCCAACATATGATCATTTCAACATACGATGGCCTCTCAGAGCCCATCGTATGTTGAAGGCAGCATCGACATATGATGCTGCTGTGTGTTGGGGCCATCATACAAACAGCTATCTGACAGCGCTGACAACTTTAGCAACTGACAGATAGTTGTTTAATGTGCCCGTGTGCCCCGTTCTGCCTCCTGTTACTCACATGCTGTCCTGCTAACTCATGCAGGCTTCCACTGTGAGCTCTGTGTAAGCCCCCCCCCCCCCAGTGCAGCCATAGCCAATAGCCTGCAGCATATTGCTGCAGGCATCCAATGAGCTGCTGGCTGCCCTCCCCTTCCTTTCCTATAGAGCTGTAGTCGGCAGGATCGTAATGGAGGACATTCTGTCCCCCCTGAAGATATTTAAAGAACTGTACAGTACTGTATGCGATGTCACACATCACATACAATACATATACTCACTATACACCCCATACATCCATGTTTCCCTATCAGTGTGCCTCCAGCTGTTGCAAAACTACAACTCCCAGCATGCCCAGACAGTCAATGTCTGTACATGCATGCTGGGAGTTGTAGTTGTGCAACAGCTGGAGGCACCCTGGTTTTTTAAACACTCCCCATACACTCCACATACAATGGTCATCCTAGAACCAATTAGCAGTTTCCCATAGAGATATGTATTCAACATACAATGGTTCCGAGGCCCCAGAACCAATTACCATTTTAACATAGACATATATACTCGACATATGATGGTTTCAACATATGATGGTTCTCCTGGAACCAATTAATATCATATGTTGAGGGACCACTGTACTTCATGGTACTCTATCTAACCTCTATTTCTTTATAGTAAAATAGGCCTTATAAGGAGTAGGTATCTTTCATGACCAGTTAGCTGCAACTTTAACAAGGATTATTTGAGAAAAAAACACTTCCTGCAAATGGGGCTTCTAAGTCAAACTGCCGATCTACAAATCACAATCTGCTTACGCTTGCTCAGCTCCCGAACACTACTGTAATGTGCATCCCGGATCAAAATGGAGTATAGAGGACAGAGCCTACATCTTGGAGGGGCCCTACAATGCCCTAGCTGGTCATGGGTTGTTATATGTTAGGCTCAAGTGCTTCCACAAGTTGATCCTATGTCCCATTGGCTATACCAGTGTTAAAGGGAACTTGTCAATAGATTTAACCAAAGAAAACCATTGGTAACAGGTTATATAGGGTAAAATCAGTTTGCTCACCATGTCCAATTGTCACATTTAGGGGTTGGCAGTGATAGTGAAAGAAAATATGTTTGAAAATTGTCCAGCACTGAATGATAATCCAGTCTGGATGATAATCAGATCTAAGTCCCTGGGCCATTTTTTTTCCTGAGGTAGTCACTATGCTCCGTATTATATCCATGCATTAAAAAGTGTGCTTGACTATGCTTTCCAATACAAGTGATTGCATTATGATGACTTCCTAAATGTATGACAACAAGACATCCTTTTGACATACATCCAGGCAATTACATTCTATGGATACACCCAATGTACTGTATATGTTGGGGAGCATTTCCTGGTATATACAATAGACCCATAGATTGTTCCTTTTTTTCTTTTCAGCTACATCATTTTCTTTTTCACTCTTATTAACTTGCAAATTACAGATTTGTTCTTACAAATAATTTAATGCTCAAGCTGCCATTCTGACTTTGAGAGCATGACATGTACTACAGCGATTACTAAGCATCGTGTCACTTTCAATTAGTGAAAAGAAAATATCAACTGTCAATATGGGTCAATAGATAATATTTGCGGGGATATTAATTGCGTCTAAATAACAAAAGCTGATCTCCACGCATGCAGTTAAATTTCAAAACACCGTCGCTATAAATTGTATTTTGACACATGTTACAAAAAGGATAATTTTTAATTAAAAGGAAACAATTATCTTGTATAATTTAATTATGAGTGAATTAAATGTTATTAGAAGTTATAAACAGTAGAATTCAGCGTGAATTTTAAAATGTTTCTGTATGATATAGTCTCTTGTGTGATGGATATGAAGACAGCTGTTTGGGCTTAATTAATCATCTCTGATAGCTTTATGCATTAATAGAGAGGCAATTATATTTGCCTTAAATGTTTTGTCCTTTTTTAAATTCAAAATGAAATGAGGACACTTAGAAAAATTGCACATTGCTGTATTTTGTGTCACCGTTGTAGCCAATATTGGCACATTATAGATCTCCCCTTCCTGTGCTTTATCTGCTGGGCAACACTAGCAGGCCTCTCTCAGGCAATGCCATAAACTGGTTATCTGAAATAGACACTTAGACAGTTCTCTTAAAGGAAAATTCTTGTGTATTTGATTTAAGTTACATTAGTCAGCTGTAACTGTAGATGGTGAGATGGTGGGGCACATTTACTGTTGCAAAGAAACATATGTACTTTAGACACTTTCTAGACACCTTTGCGCCTTGCCTGGTAGGACCTGGTAGGACCTGGTGACAAAGTGGAGTAGCTTTCCTAGAAAGGACAGTGGCTTGTGTATAACACTGTGCACCAAAAAGAGACAACTAAATGCAAGCCAACTAAATAAATCTGGCACTAAGATGTGCCAGCCTAAACCACTGTGATAATATATAGACTAGCCTAACTTTACAGTGTCTTAGACTGTATAAGCTAGAAAAGAAAAGACAATAGGATGCGCTCCCTTGTGTGATACCCAAGGATATGAGGGTAATGCTAAGTGTAAAAATATGCTTACCAAAAATAGTTGTACTCCATCCAAGTACAACCATGGAAGAATGTATGCTGTAATTAGATCTCAGCAGCCGCTCCACCTCACATAGCCATAGATGCAATGAGAAATTCCTCCAGTTTTAGCAGAGTTCATAAAGGCGCTGGAGATCAGGATAAAATGCAACTTTTCTTTATTCCCACAATGCAACGCGTTTCGCAGAAGTTCCGCTTCATCATGCCCGATGAAGCGGAACTTCCTCGAAACGCGTTGCATTGTGGGAATAAAGAAATGTTGCATTTTATCCTGATCTCCAGCGCCTTTATGAACTCTGCTAAAATTGGAGGAATTTCTCATTGTATCTCAGACTGTATAAGACAGTATTATTAAATCTGTCTCAATGTTGTAGATTATTTTTTAAACTTCCCTGTAACAACCATACAGGGCATGCATACCTCTTTTCTACATGAACTGTACAGATAGTGTGCTTTATGGCAGATACAATGGATGAAGGGGAATTGATAGAGAAAGGTCAATTGTCTATAAAGTCTCAATGAGAACATAGTGTACAGCTATTCTACAGAGACCAGGTAAAACATCTAGTAAGCAGTAAAGCTTCTAGTATGTCCTAAAGCTATGCTGGAAATTTATATGGTGGGGGTTTATAAGCTTTAACCCTCTCTTATGTTGAGAATAAGAGGCTCCTCAATATTCTTTCCAATTCTGGATCTCTGAGCTGAGTTGACAGCTGAACCATAGGATACAATATTGTAATGCACATGTGCTTTTCAGCCCGTTGAAGTCCATAGTCCATAAGATTGCCTGGACCCATTTATCCTAGCAGTATAAGATTCTGGTAAGTCTTTATAACATGTCAGAAGTTTTATAACATTGTGGGCACTGTTTTAAGATTTTTTGGTTTTGCTCAGTAACAGAAGTACAGTATGAACCCCCAGACATCAGTAATACATTCCCTGTTCATGGATGATACCCATAGACATATCTTTTGTGCAGCTTTTAAACTGCGTATACATGAGGGTAATGGTGAAAACAGGTGGCGGTTTTTTATTCTTTGTTCTAAATATAAACTAGGGTTAGAAAAATCACTGATGCGCAATTCCAGTGTATCTGCCCACCTTATATTTACATTGCAGATCTATGGTCTGTTTATCATGGTGAAGGAATAGTGTGGTAGATGTGATAGAGTTAAATCCAGAATATCTCATATGAACGCTAAGGTGCAGCTGTTTTGTAACGTAAAATAAGGGCTAGTTTCAAGCCGCTGCTTGTTACTTTTTTGATAACAGTAGGAGAAATTTATGCCCATCTTGTCACTTAGTCAACTAATTACACCGTTACATACTGCAATTACAATTAAAGATTCTCAGCTGATGAAACCCATGTTCAGCGCATTCTCATTACCTGATATTTCCTTTTCAACAATCAGAAGCATGATTCTTGATGAACTGCAAACAACTTATAGAGCTATATATGCTCACTATCTAGGGGGATTTATATTTCTGAGCATGTGACATTTCCCTAAATCTCATCTATTTAAAGATACAGGAGATTGCTTCTTTTGATCCTCAATATACAAAGATGCTCTCAATCTTGTAAACCTACAAAACAAGCAAGATCATAATGCTGTAAATGTCAGAGAATACTGCAATTCCTTCATACTTGTTTGACAGTTTTCAAGACAGGACAAAAATTACCACACATGTTGATTTTTTCATTGTAAAGACAGTATCGGTTAATAACTATAAGTATAACCCTTAGGCTATGTTTCCACTTGGCAGTTTTTTTTTTTTTTTGTTAAAGAGTACCTGTCATCAACAAAAACTTTTAATATGTTGTTCATAATCATTAATGAAGAGATATTGTAATATGTCTTCATTAAAAAATATTAATATTTATACCAGTTTTTTCATTTTATACTTTTGGCCACTAGGGGTCTCTCTTCTATGCCTGGTCTGCAAGCAGCATCCTATGCTTTTCATAGTAAGTGTACAGCTTTTAGGACTAATGCTGAAGGGCTCTGGTCCTTCCACCGGAAGTTCAGTACTGTGAGCTACAAGCCTGCACATGCCTCTCATATGACAGCCAGTCACCTCCCCCCTGCTCTGTGCTCTCCCTGCCCCTCACCACACGTTATCTTATACATTGGCCCTCATTTACTAAGAAAATCGGGTTGTAAGTCTATCCTGCTTTCTTACCAGATTGCTTTTTTCCCCTGGTATTTATTATTATGTTGCATCCTGTTTGTCGCACGTGGGTTTTGTTGGTTTTGGTTTCCAACTCCTCTGAGCTGTCGGGAAAAAATCCACAACAATACAACAAATTCGGGTTGGAAACCTTAATAAATACGTGGGAAAGCTCAGAAATGTCGGGTAACGCCCCTTTTTCGGGTTTGGGAGAATCCACATCGGGTCCGTCGGGAAAAAATGTCGCATGGTGTCGCAGACTGGCGCACGATGTCTGCGACATGGCGCAGACAAAGATGCGCCAAAAAAACCCGACAAAAGAGGTCGGGTTTAGAATAGTAAATGAGGGCCATTGTATTATCTCACTGCACTCCCTGCTCTGTGCCTCTGTACCCCCCCCCCCCCTCTGACATTCATCTTAATTACTGCCTCTGTAATTGCTACCTCAGCCCCTGGTTCTCAGCATTGACTTTTTAGTGCAGAGAGACACAGGAGAGAGAGACAGAGGATGCCATTCCTCACCTGTACTTAGTCTGTATGCACACTGCAGAGCAGTGTTTCCCAACCAGGGTGCCTCCAGCTGTTGCAAAACTACAACTCCCAGCATGTCTGGACAGCTGTTGGCAATTTTGGCAGTTTTGGCAGTTTTGCAACAGCTGGAGGTGCTCTGGTTGGGAAACACTGCTGCAGAGGGAGAGCAGCATACAGGAAGACTGGCAGAAGCAGAGCCCCAGCCAAGCTTCATGTGACATCATACCTGCTGGGACCCGCCTCCTTCCACCCCTCAGAAAGACAGTGTTCTTGAGCTAATGAAGAGGGATAAAAAAAGGTATTTCCACAGTGTTTTAAACCTGAATAAACACAGGGATAGGCATAGTTAGAGAAAGGGACAGATGGGAAGGGGGATCAGGGAAAGTTTAGATGATGACAGGTACTCTTTAAATAAACTTCCATTGCAGTTTTTAAAGCAAATCCAGAAGTAGATATTAAAGGAATAGCAAATATAAAGGAAGAATACTTATACTTCTCCTCCCTCATGGATCCACTTCTGAATTTGGTTTACAAACTGCAGTGGCAGTCTTCCAAAAGCCTGCCAAGTGAAAATGCAGGTTAAAGGGGTACTCCAGTGAAAAACTTTTTTTTTTTTAAATCAACTGGTGCCGAAAAGTTAAACAGATTTGTAAATCTTTTTGAAACACAGCTGTCTGCTGACATCATGAGCACAGTGCTCTCTGCTGACATCTCTGTCCATTTTAGGAACTGCCCAGAACAGCATATGTTTGCTATGGGGATTTCCTTTTACTCTGGACAGTTCCTAAAATGGACAGAGATGTCAGCAGAGAGCACTGTGCTCATGATGTCAGCAGACAGCTCTGTGTTTCAAACGGAAAAAGAATTTCCACTGTAGTATTCAGCAGCTAATAAGTACAGGAAGGATTAATATTTTTTAATAGAAATAATTTACAAATCTGTTTAACTTTCTGGCACCAATTGATTTAAAAAAAAAGTTTTTCACCGGAGTACCCCTTTAAAGGTAATGACAAGCACTTTTCAGTAAATGTTTACTTTGTGCAATGTACTTTAGTTTCTAATCTACACCCATTCTGTGGCCTTCTTGGTTACTTGGTATCTATAATACTCCTGCACTATGAGGGCTGCACAGACAGCCAACTCTTATCACAATAAAGTGAATAACCATATCTGTGTCTGCAATATGTAATTTAATGTGGAAATAACTAGGCATTTACATTATCTAAAGGATGCAGACCTGCCAATCCTCACTGACGTATGCAGTGAAATAATTATACTGTAATATATTCTGGAACAACACACAGCTTAATACTTATTCTGTATGGTGCTGCTAGTGTCTCATACACAAATCTTTACACATTTCTGCTAATGTGTGGCCAATAGCATACAGCATTAACTTGGTACGGCAATAAAAATTGTAATGCTGAGTTTTACGTCAGTGTCTGCAATCATAACTGCAATATCTGCAATGCTAACGTTTCAGCAAGTACTGAACTAAGCAGTCTCCTCAAGTGTTGTCAGTGCTAACTAAATATATTGTACACAATCGCAAAAAGCAGAAAAAAACAAGCACTGCAGGCCAATAGGGAAAACTAGCAGGCTAGTTGCTCCGTAACTCTTCCATAGAAAGTATGGTCAGCGGCTAACTTTGCCGTATCGGGTGGTGCTCAGTGTCATGCGAAGAAACAAATCCAGAATATATACCAGTAGGACAAAGAAGACACGGGAACTCACCAATCCTTTATAACGGCTGGAGTCCAGGCTGTTTTATTGTGGAAACTCACATAGAGACATCACATTCACCCGACAATGGAACGCTGACCAAGGTACAGGGGGGACAGGTGCAGGGAACAAGCTGGGCTACGTCCGTTTCACGTCACATGACGCTTCTTCCGACCGCTGGCGGAGGCCGGAAGAAGCGTCATGTGACGTGAAACGGACGTAGCCCAGCTTGTTCCCTGCACCTGTCCACCCTCCCCCCTGCACCTTGGTCAGCGTTCCATTGTCTGGTGAATGTGATGTCTCTATGGGAGTTTCCACAATAAAACAGCCTGGACTCCAGCCGTTAAAAAGGATTGGTGAGTTGCCATGTCTTCATTGTCCTACTGGTATATATTCTAAATATATATATATATATATATATATATATATAGTGACCTCCCCGACCTACGATGGCCCCGACATACGATGATTTCAAGATACGATGGCATCTCAGAGACCATCGCATGTTGAAGGCAGCATCAACATACAATGCTTTTGTATGCCGGGGCCATCTCATAAACGGCTATCCAGCAGCGCAGACTGCTTCAGCTGCCACCAGATAGCCGTTTACGGTGCCCCGTGTGCTCCGGTTATGATCACTCACCTGTCCTCTGGGCTCCGGCGCGTCCTCTTCGGGATCCCCTGCATCGTCGGCGCTCCTCCAACGTCATTACGTCATCCAATAGGTGCGGCGTGCGTAATGATGTGATGTCGGCGACGGAGAGCGAGGATGCCGGGGAAGAAGAGGCCTTGCCGGGGCGTCGGAGACACCGCGGGGATGCGGCGACAGTGATGGATGGCGACATCCAGGGCAGTGGTGAGGAGCGGTGACGGTCCGGAGCGGCGGGGACAGGTGAGTACAACCTTTAATACCAGTGGTCTTAAACCTGCGGACCTCCAGATGCTGCAAAACTACAACTCCCAGCATGCCCAGACAGCCAATGGCTGTCCGGGCATGCTGGGTGTTGTAGTTTTGAAACATCTGGAGGTCCGCAGGTTGTAGACCACTGTCCTATACTTTACATTGCATGGATCCCTCAACATACGATGGTTTCAAGAAACGATGGTCCATTTGGAACGGATTACCATCGGATATTGAGGGACCACTGTATAATCTTCATCTATGTGATCACTTTGTCCAAAGATAAGCTGATAGATCTGCAGACCCCTAGCAGTGGGTTTATGGGGGGGTCATTTAAGAGGTATGATAATAGAGGTAAATGACAGGAAAGTGATCTGCGCAAATATTCGAAATGCTAATTTTTACCACATATATCGGGACTTCGTAATTTCACGAATGTTTAGAATATAGCACTGTATATTCGTAATGACGAATATTCGTTTTTTTTCCTTCACAGTACACATCACAACAATGGTGTGTACTGTGTAAAAAAGTAAAAAGAAAAAAAAAAGTGATCATTCCTCCCTGCTTCCAGCTTGTGGTCCAAAGAAGACTCCAATATTATTTGCAAATATCAGCACTTCCAGAGGACACTGATCCCTCCCTTATATTAGCATTAGATAGGGTAGGTTAGTTTAGCAGATAGGTTCTAGTGTAGGGTATAGTGATAGTTAGTTGAAATATATAATCGCGCTTGCTCACAATATGAATTTGATTATTATTTTTGCATGCAAAAAAAAAGTGAACAAACATAGTGAATATGTGAATTTCGTGAACATAGGATGAATATTCGTCCATATATTCGCAAAATATCACTAATCTGCACCACAAGTTCACATTTATCACTGGACCCCATTGTCTATGTGGCATAGAATGGCATAAAAAATATAAGTACCATAGGTGCTCTGCCTCTCCCTAACTTACTTGCTATCCATTTGATTTGAGTTTGATTCTTGCAGCAAGTGTTAGGTTAACTAGCAGGATAGTTAAAGGGGTACTACAGTGCAAAACAAATATTTTCAAATCAACTGGTGCCAGGATGTTAAGTGTAAAGGCTAACGAGTTAGCCTGTGCTTGTGGGAGGAGCTGAAGAGGCACATAAGAACCCGCAGCTCGTTGCTGTGCTGCGCCGCGGGTTCTTTACTCCCATCCACCCTCCCTTATTTTAATATTTCACAGGGTATGCCCTCTTTTATGCAGGTTTACTCTGTATGCAGCACACATCAGACTGCATGGTTAAATACAAGGTATTTAAGAAGGGTAAGCTGTTAGGTAGGGACGGTCGTCCCACGGTAAGATCCGACCACAAACAGATTTGTAAAGTACTTCTATTTAATAATCTTAATCCTTCCAGTACTTATCAGCTGTTGTATGCTCCAGAGGAAGTTGTATAGTTCCTTTCTGTCTGTCCATTGTGCTCTCTGCTGACACATCTGTCTATATCAGGAATTGTACAGAGTAGAAGCAAATCTGCATAGAAAACTTCTCCTGCTCTGGACAGTTCCTGCCATGAATAGAGTGGCAACAGAGAGCACTGTGGTCAGACAGAAAATAACTACTCAACGTCCTCTTTAGTATACTGCAGCTGATACGTACTGGAAGGATTAAGATTTTTAAATTGAAGTCATTAACAAATCTGTATAACTCCAGTTTGTTTTCCACCAGAGTACCCCTTTAACATTTTGCCATTTTTCTTTCTCAGTAATGTGCAGTGATCAGTATCATATTGCTTGCTTGAATAGGGTCAGCTGTTTAGACAATATGTACCTGTCAACACAGTAAGTCCAAAACAAGTTAGCATTCTCTTTTAATCAGGTACATTATATTTACATCTTTAATATCATAACTATTTTTATCGTGAATTCGTGAATATTGCAAATGTATTTGCTATATATTCAAAATTACGAATATTCACTTTTTTCCACATATGCGCTTATTCGCATATGTAAATATTCGCATATTCCTTCTTTTCACTTGTGGGCCAATTAGAATGATGCAAATACACTTGTCAGAGGTTATCAACAACATCCCTAGCAACCAATAGTGAAGTTGCCCACCCCCTCACTGCTTTTTTCCTCGAATACACGAATATTCCCATTTGCGAATATTCACTTATGCGAATATAACAAATGTGCGAAATTCGCGAATATAGGACAAATATTCGTCTATATATTCACGAAATATCGCACATTCGAATATGGGCAATGCCGCTCATCTCTAGTCATAACTAGAATAGTATCTAAGATATTTTGTATTTAACCCCTTAAGGACCGGAGGTTTTTCCGTTTTTGCATTTTCGTTTTTTGCTCCTTGCCTTTAAAAAATCATAACTCTTTCAAATTTACACCTAAAAATCCATATGATGGCTTATTTTTTGCGCCACCAATTCTACTTTGTAATGACGTCAGTCATTTTGCCCAAAAATCTATGGTGAAGCGGGAAAAAAAATCATTGTGCGACAAAATTGAAAAAAAAAACGCTGTTTTGTAACTTTTGGGGGCTTCCGTTTCTACGTAGTACATTTTTCGGTAAAAATGACACCTGATATGTATTTTGTAGGTCCATACGATTAAAATGATACCCTACTTATATAGGTTTGATTTTGTCGGACTTCTGGAAAAAATCATAACTACATGCAGGAAAATTTATACGTTTAAAATTGTCATCTTCTGACCCCTATAACTTTTTTATTTTTCCGTGTATGGGGCGGTATGAGGGCTCATTTTTTGCGCCGTGATCTGAAGTTTTTAACGGTACCATTTTTGCATTGATAGGACTTATTGATCACTTTTTATTCATTTTTAAATGATATAAAAAGTGACCAAAAATGCACTATTTTGGACTTTGGAATTTTTTTGCGCGCACGCCATTGACCGAGCGGTTTAATTAATGATATATTTTTATAATTCGGACATTTCCGCACGCGGTGATACCACATATGTTTATTTTTATTTTTATTTACACTGTGTTTTTTTTTTTATTGGAAAAGGGGGGTGATTCAAACTTTTAATAGGGGAGGAGTTAAATGATCTTTATTCACTTTTTTTTTTCACTTTTTTTGTGCAGTGTTATAGGTCCCATAGGGACCTATAACACTGCACACACTGATCTTCTATGTTGATCACTGGTTTCTCATAAGAAACCAGTGATCAACGATTCTGCCGGATGACTGCTCATGCCTGGATCTCAGGCACTGAGCAGTCATTCGGCGATCGGACAGCGAGGAGGCAGGTAGGGGCCCTCCCGCTGTCCTGTCAGCTGTTCGGGATGCCGCGATTAGCCGCGGCTATCCCGAACAGCCCGACTGAGCTAGCCGGGAACTTTCACTTTCACTTTTAGCCGCGCGGCTCAGCTTTGAGCGCGCGGCTAAAGGGTTAATAGCGCGCGGCGCCGCGATCGGCGCTGCGCGCTATTAGAGGCGGGTCCCGGCTTCACTATGACGCCGGGCCCGCCGTGATATGACGCGGGGTTACTGTGTAACCCCGCGTTATATCAGAAGAGCAGGACCAAGGACGTACCGGTACGTCCTTGGTCCTTAAGGGGTTAATATTTAAGAAAATATAGTAAAAGACCAAGCCATCCTGGGAATATCTACATTTTAGTACTTCACATATTCTTTTGTAATCTGCAATATACCTCTGTTGTCACAAGGGTATTCTACTACTACATATTATCCTTAGCTTTTAGCTAGCATGCCTGCAGTACAGACTGCTGAACCATCTTGTAGCAAGGGCTCAGCTTTATGATCCTATAAAGCTGCATGACAGGGACAATGGCTAGTGACTGATACATAGCCTGGCAATGATCTGCAGTGCGTAATAATGTCAAGCTTTACTCTGCCTATTGACATTGAGTATCACTGCATTATGACCTTGATTATACAGCCAGATACCAGAGATTTTCTTTGTATAAGATAGTTTGACTTTACAGTACATAAACAACTGAGCCATAACTGTATCAATTTGATTCAGAATACTCTATATTGTTTACATAATAGCCCTAGATTGTTTTCCTATATTTATAAATATGTCAAAATAACTATACACAGATAACTTTATTAACCATATACTGGATGTGGTGCTGGATTCATTTCAGCTGTTGATTGCATGCTTATGCAGAAGATATCCTGTATATTCATTTGTATATAAAGCATTTCAGCAGCTGGTCAGCACCATAGGTATGGCTTCTATAATCCATGACTATATGCTTAACCTCCAGCCGACCACGTAATGAGCTGGAACAGTTTCTCCATCTCTGGTACAATTTCCTGCATTGATACAGGAACAAACATCTGTTCGAAAGGTTCATACATCTAGTAGTAGATTTACAATTTACAACTATTAAAGTCTTTTCACTAATGTGAAAATGTATAAAATCAGTCAATGTGCGATGCAGTGTTTACTCTTAAATGAATCTAGGTAGTTATATATCGTGATGACTTATGGTTACTTGGTTTTTACCATGAACAGTTTAGGAAAGGCCTGTATTGTTTACATCCATGCACTGTTTTGGTGTATATCACATACTTGACCCCTTTTCCGACTATTGCACTAGTCACACTCATTTTTATATAAGACCTTTAGAATGTCTTATGGTACAGTGCATAATATTATCAATTTAGTCATTCATTTAGTCATTCATTAGGTGTCTGATCATTGGGGTCTGACAACCCTCCACTATCTCCTGCACCGGCTCTTCTCTTGCTCTGATCGGCTGTGGTCGACTAGCCGCCTCCATGTATCTCTATGGGAGAGCCGGAGATACAGCAAGTGTATCTCTTGCTCTCCTATAGAGATGCATGGAGGGGATGTGTTAATCACAGCTTTGTGCGGTGGTCGACAGTCTCCTTGCACAGAGCGGAGATCTCTCTGTGCAAGAGAAGAGCTGTGGTGCCGGACAGATGATCGTGTGGGGTTCTAGTGCAATGGTCGGAACTCCTGTGATCAGGCAGTTATCCCCTATCCTGTAATTAGGGGAAAAGATTTTATATACCGGAGTTCCTCTTTAACGGGACTCTGTGGCGTTTATGCTGCCTAAATCATGAATCATCAGGACGGTCCCTGGTGACTTCTGCCTTTCCCTGTGGCTTTGATTTATGTATCTCTACCTATACCCAAACAGGGATCCATCAAGAAAAGGTGATGTGGAAAAGATGATAGGGACTGGTCTGATAACTCATGGTTCAGGCCGCATCAAAATGATGACATGGTCCCTTTAAGTTAATATTGAAAGTTTTAAGAACTGAATATAGTTTATAATATTATACCATTATAACAGTTTTAAGTGCTGACTAATAACAGTTCCATTTTATTTGATCATATTCTTGCATCTTCAGTGACCAATATGTACTTGCAGCCAGGAGCCTGAGATTTAACACTAAATTATGTCATGCCATTGAGTACGATACCCTTCGGAGTCCTTGATTAAATGCAGACTGATCACATCTAAAATGCAAAGTATACAGCATGTTCTCATTTTGTAAGTGTAACAATTATAACACAGCATCATAGAATGAATACAGGTCTGATTATGAAAAATATGATTGTAGCTCAAGGATCATTTAGTATGCATGTGTTTCTTAAATTATTTCAGCCATGTGGTCCTTGCAAGTGTATAAAGATACCTGCTTTGTATAAGATTTAAAAGGTTGTATTATTATACATCACGTTAATGGTGATGATTTCTTGTCATCATCTCTTAATGGTAAGTGTAACAATTATGTAGTCAAAAGATACATGTCTTTTAGAATCAATACGACTGCAATATAGCAGATATGATGAAGCGCATTTGCTTCATTGTTACCATTATCAATAAATCACACCCTGTAAAATACTCTGACATGGACAAGAGGGTTAATGAGTACCTGTCACCAAACTAAACTTTTAATATATTGTTCCTTATGTAATTGTAAGACACTTAGCTATTTACTTGCTGTTAAAACCTTCTTATGTTTTTAATACGATTGAAAAAACGGCCAATAGGTGGCTCTGTTCCCTGCCACAAGTCAAACAGTTAGTTTGGTCTCCTCCCAGCCTGGCAGGAGACCAAACTCAGGAAGTGCTTGCGGGGTATGGCGAGGCACAGCTCTCGCAGGCTTCAGTGACGTCCCGCCTGCTGGAGAATGCCCACTTTCTCTTGCCAGGAGCTCACACAAAGTGAGCAAGGGGAAAGGTGTAATGCACAGCTTTTTAAAGCAGGATGGGTAGTAGTAGTAGTTAGAGAATATAATCTGAGTTTAGAAAATATTGTTTGATGACAGGTACTCTTTAAGCAAAGAAAAGGCAACTGGCCTGCTAGTCATATACATGTTGTGAGTATTAGATGTTAAGTGAAACTTCTTTGAAGGTAAAACATTCATAACAAAATAACCATTTTAGAATAATTCGGGAACAACTTTTAGTTAAGAAAAAAAAAATACTGTTACTGTTCTCAATTGTGTGATAAATCATACAAGCAAAAGAATGCGGTCATATAAAATGTTACAAAAGGCCTCAGATTTAAATATTCATAAGTCCCGGTCATGTGAGTGCTCGTGCCTACTGAGCGCTCACGTGACCAGCACTTATGAATATTTAAATCTAGCCGGCGGGCCTGCCTCAATTCGCAAATGAAGGGGGTTCTTTGGAGGAACGGGGTGCCAGACTGCAGGTAGGTATAGAAGTTAGAGACCCTGCTTTGGTCTCCTGTTCACCCGCAGTATAACCTGGTGTATCGGGTTATAGTGCAGGGAAACTGGTGACCGTTTTCCTCTCTGGCAGGCAATTGGCTGCCATTGCACACAATATTTGTAAAAGTTTCTGTAATTCTTTCATTGGCTAACTTTAGCATAGCAAGGACACATAGGTGTTTATCTATAACATTTTTTTTAAATCTATAACATGTAAAGTAGAACATACATAAGTGTGCAATGATTTTATACTAAACAAGATTTCCAAAGTCTTTAAACATTCCCTAATAGTTAATAAGGGTGAACTACAGATGACTGCACACTGGCTCATCCAGCTTCTTTGTATAGATGTTGGCTCTCCATTTGTTTCCCCACCTTCAATCTATGGGTGATCAGTCTTCAGGAACATGCAGACCTGTACTGTCGAATACAGACACGCACCATTTTGAGACTGTTAAAGAAATTTGATTGGGAACTATCATAAGTGTCTACCTCATTCCTGAGTGTTGTCAAGTAAGTTAAAAGGGAATCTGTTGCCTGGGAAAACAGCTCATAGATGAGGATGTCCAGGTGCGTACCTACAACATTTGGCACCTGAGGAGGATTTAACATTTGGCATTGCCACCACCCCTGGACACCTACTGTTACCGCATAACACATATGATATACAGACTAATATTCTCCTATTTACTGACCATATAGCAATACATACCATCAGTGATTAACAGGTGGTGTCTTTTTGGAGTCATTGGCCAAGATTAATAATTCTCTCTGAGACAAAAATGTGTCTGATTACAGTTCATTTTGAGAAACAAAAGCTGAGCTGTGTTCGGTGGTTATGTGTTGTTATCATGGTTGTGGTGGAAGGGGCATGACCTAGATGCTTTAAAAATTGTGCCAAACATTTGATGCCAACTAATAGCCAGATTTATCAAACAGCCTCATGCAATGATAAATCTTGTAGGTTTAAAGGGGTATTCCAGTGAAAAACTATTTTTTTCATATCAACTGGCTCCAGAAAGTTAAACAGATTTGTAAATTACTTCTATATAAAAAATATTAATCATTCCAGTACTTACCAGCTGCTGAAGTTGAGTTGTCATTTTCTGCCTGACAACAGTACTCTCTGCTGACACCTCTGTCTGTCTCAGGAACTGTCCAGAGTAGGAGTTCAAATCCCCATAGCAAACCTCTCCTGCTCTGGTCAATTCCTGAGACAGACAGAAGTGTCAGCAGAGAGCACTGTTGTCAGACAGAAATAAACAACTCAATTTCAGCAGCTTATAAGTACTGGAAGGATCAAGATGTTTTAATAGAAGTAATTTACAAATCTGTTTAACTTTCTGGAGCCAGTTGAAAAAAAATAGTTTTTGACCAGAATACCCCTTTAAACACTGTCCATCTAAGATTGTACTAAGTCCTAGTATATGCCCCACAGTGTGGTGATGTCAGCATACATACCAAGATATACTGTTGTGAAGTCACTATATTAGAGTTCAGTCTACAAAAACTACAACCACAATACCTCACGGAGTAATTACTTGTATGTTGTATAGTATACAGACACACAAACACTGTTCTATAGCACAGACTATATATGTAAACCCTTATTTAATAGTGCGATAGTCATATGACACAGACTACAAACACAATGGGGAGATAAACAACAGCTTTTTGTCAGGTTTTGGTGAAAAATTATCTCATACTGTATGTTTGCTAATTTGTGCAAAAATGTGTGACTTGAGCTTTATGTTGTGCAAAAATTAAGAATATTGGGTTAAAATCTGTCACTTTCTCACACCAGATCTTTTGATGGAAGCATTGATTTATTCCTATCTAACTAGTTCTAATTTAATTTACTATCTATCTTGTATCTAGTTCTAGCTTTAATTTAGACTAGACAGTCTAAGGCTGCTTTCGCACTATAAAATTCATCCGTTTTAAAGATCCGTCTGATGTTCCGTCATGAAAACCCTGCAAATCGGCTGTTAGAAAATCCCATTATAGTCTATGGGATTTTTACATTATCCGTTTTAATCCGTTATAGTTCGTTATTAATAACGGACGTTATTTTGTCACGGGAGAATGAACGGAAGAAATAGTGCATGCACTATTTCTTCTATTACCATCTTCCATCACAAAATAACGTCCGTTATTAATAACCGACTATAACGGATTAAAAAGGATAATGTAAAAATCCCATAGACTATAATGGGATTTTCTAACGGCCGATTTGCAGGGTTTTCATGACGGAACATCAGACGGATCTTTAAAACGGATGGATTTTATAGTGTGAAAGCAGCCTAAGGCTATGTTCGCACACCATTGTTTGCGCCTCATTGAGTCATACACATATAATTATTATTATTATTATTTTTTTTTTTAAATACAGCCTTCTGGGTTTTCTTATGCTTTTTATAGCTGGGACTTTACATTCCACATGTGTATCCAGGTTGTCACCAACTAAGCCTTATCCAGCATGAAACCTTTCAGCTAGAATATTCTGCAAACTGCCGTCACTCTGTCTCAAAAGCAAAATACAGTACTGTATTGCTACATTGCTGTCAGCCTACTGGGGTAGAGCGCCATTACTGTCTAAATATAATGATGCCCCTTACAGTTTGATGGCAGCCATAGCCTGGTGATCAAGTATGACATCTGGTTTAGAACGGATCAGTTTCTCTGTTGAACATTGCCAATCTGTGAAACTAAAGGCAATGATTTCTCCGATACAATTGTATCATTTCTACATGCAGATGGCATGGCTGCATTTCCTTAGGTAACTGTTCTTTGCAGTATTTCTCCCAGCCCTTTTTTCAGTACCGTTAACTTGGAAGTCATGAGGCGTTTTAGTGACAATCAATAACTTATTTGTCAGAGAAGTGTCAAGTGAACACTCTGATCAGGCGGAGGAGAAATATTGTTCCTTTTCCTCATCATTTCACTCATTTTTCACAATGCGAATCAGACATTATCATCATTTTCACAGCCTGATAAGACAATTTCAGTTTCCCTAACTGCCTCACATGTGGTTTTGTTGTCAGCTCCCTCCGTACCATTGCTATTTTCTATACCAGACACCAAGCTCTGTCGCTACAGCTGACAGCAGGAGAGACAGTGCCAGATTCCAAAAAATTATTGGTAATATTAGTTTATTAAAATAATAACAGAGTGAAAACATTTTTCATGTTTTATATCAACATAAAGGAAAGTGACAGGTAATAGAGAAAAATAGCATTGAAGCGTAAAAAAAATGTTTCACGAGATTAGGCAAAATATGTCTTTTATTGCTTTATGCAAGGGTGTTGTTTGGGGAAACTGAAGGGCATGTATCAGGGGTCATAACAAGCCACTTTTCCAGGGTATTTAAATTTTATTTTTTCCAAGCTATTAAAAGATTTGCCCAATGTCATGTTTAAATAAAAAAGAGGCTACAGTTATAGGTTACCCCCCCCCCCCCCCCCACCTAGCATTGCTTTTCCGGTCCTCCCCTGTGTTTACTTGGCTGCAGTAGTGACATTGAAAGCAACAAAATAGAGTATCACATGTAACATAGTAACATAGTTCATAAGGTTGAAAAAAGACCAGAGTCCATCAAGTTCAACCTATACCCCTAATAAGTCCCTACTGAGTCAAGTTGATCCAGAGTGAAGGCAAAAAACCCTCATACTAGAGGTAAAAATTCCTTCCTGACTCCAAATATGGCAGTCAGAATAAATTCCTAGATCAATCTAGTATACATAACCAGCAATCTTATTACTCTCAAAAAATGCATCCAGACCCCTTTTGAACTCTTTCACAGAGTTCCCCATGACCACCTCCTCAGGCAGAGAGTTCCATAGTCTCACTGCTCTTACAGTAAAGAACCCCCCTCTGTGCTGGTGTAGAAACCTTCTTTCCTCTAGACGTAGAGGATGCCCCCTTGTTATAGATACAGTCCTGGGTATAAATAGATCATGGGAGAGATCTCTGTATGGTCCCCTGATATATTTATACATAGTTATTAGGTCGCCCCTAAGCCTTCTTTGTTCTAAAAATAAATAACCCTAATTCTGATAATCTTTCTGGGTACTGTAGTCCTCCCATTCCCCGTATTACTCTGGTTGCCCGTCTTTGAACCCTCTCCAGCTCCACTATATTTTTTTGTACACTGGTACCCAGTACTGTACACAGTATTCTATGTGTGGTCTGACTAGTGATTTGTACAGTGGTAGAATTATTTCCTTGTTGTGGGCATCCATGCCCCTATTGATGCAGCCCATGATTTTATTTGCCCGACACTGGTCACTACAGCTAAATTTACCATTAACTAAGACTCCCAAGTCCTTTTCCACGTCAGTAGTCCTAAATGTTCTCCCATTTAATACATAATCCCAGCCCGGATTTTTCTTCCCCATGTGCATTACCTTACATTTATCAGTGTTGAACCTCATCTGCCACTTCCCAGCCCAAACCTCCAACCTATCCAGATCCATTTGTAATCATGCACTGTCCTCTATAGTGTTTACCGCTTTACAGACTTTAGTATCATCTGCAAAGATTGCTACTTTACTATTCAACCCCTCTACACGGTCATTAATAAATATATTAAATAGAACAGGACCCAAGACTGACCCCTGTGCTATCCCACTAGTAACAGTCACCCAATCAGTCCCCCATTCATAACCACCCTCTGTTTTTTATCACTGAGCCAGTTACTTACCCACTTACACACATTTTAACCCAGCCCAATCCCTCTCATTTTATGCACCAACCATTTATGTGGAACCGTATCAAATGCTTTGGAAAAATCCAGATATTACAACATCCAGCGATTCCCCCTGGTCCAGTCTGGAGCTCACCTCCTCATAAAAGCTTATCAGGTTAGTTTGACAGGACAGATCCCTCATAAAGCCATGCTGATATGGAGTCATGCATTTATTTTTATCAAGATATTCCAAAATAGCATCCCTTAGAAAACCCTCAAACAATTTCCATACAACGGAGGTTAAACTGCGCTTTCAAAAGAACTCCAGAGGGTTCCACATATAGATCTTAAGTGCAAATTCATGACAAATCCTCTGTGTACCCTCCAGAGGTCCCAGATCTCCTGGAATTTAGAATGTGTGTACAAGGTCTAGTTGGCTATTTGGTCTAGTCAGTATATTTGACCACATTTAGAAATCCTGTATGACTTGGAGAGGGGATCATATTAGTGAGGGGATATTCAATAACTAGCATTACATGAGAGTTCTCCATTGTGCCCTAAAGGGCTTAATGATCACCACATTTTCCAAAGTCAAAGTATCCATTGAACCTATACACTGTATACACTATCTACATATCTGCGACATTTAGGTGAACCAAAGAGTGGAGCATTCACTTTGATTATAAAGTGCAGATTACAGAAAAATCAAAGCCACGCCCCTTAAAAATGTGGTGAAAATGTGGCGCAATTTAGGCTCACCAATTTTACATGAAATCTGTGTCAATTCACATAACAAAAACAGCTTTTGAAATCATTTTCATTTTGCACTCTAGTTTTTCCCTCTTTGCCATCTAATAGTCATAACGCTTTCAATTTTATACCTACAGACCCATGTGACTGCTTGTTTTTTGAGGCACCAATTGTTCTTTGTAATGACATCATTCATCTTACCGCAAAATCTATGGTGGCACTAATTTTAAACTATTTGTGGGGCAAAATTGAAAAAAAAGAAACACAATTTTTCAAATTTTGAGTGCTTCTGTTTCTATGTAGTGCACTTTTGGTAAAAAATTACACATTATCTTTATTCTGTAGGTCCATACAATGATATCCAATTTAAATAGGTTTAATTTTACAATTTAAAAAAATGTAAATTCTTTTACAACAATTACTATGCTTAAAGGGGACTCCACTGCTATACATCTTATCACCTATTCAAAAGTAGGGGATAAGATGTCTGATTGCGATAGTCCTGCCGCTGTCGAGATAGTCCTGCCCCCCCTCGCAATCTCCTGCAGCACCCGGCGTTCTAAACAAATGCTGGGTTTCCGACGGCAGTGGACGTGATGTCATGACTACACACCACGCCCCCTTCATTCATGTCTATGTACATTAATATTAACATGAATGGAGGGGGCATGGCGTGACATAACTGGAGGCGTGGCTGTGACATTCACGGTCACCTGCTCCAAATGTTCTGAACAAAATGTTCAGAACGTTGGGGCACGGGAGTACCCATTAAAAATGGTAAGCTTCTGACTTCTATAACACTTTACTTTTTCCGTATACAAGGTTGTTTGGGGTTCATAGAATCTATAGTTTTTATCGGTAACATTTTTGTTTTTATTTTTAGTTCCCATAGGGGACTATTACATGCAATCTTTCAATTGCAAATACTGAACAATGCTGTGTCGTAGCATAGCATTGATCAATGTTATCAGTGCTCCAATACTACAGGCTGATGAGGCTGCCTGCAGTGTAGGGGCACCAATCAGAAAGGATTGGGCCAGGTGAGAGACCTCCCACCATCCTTTCAGTTGATTAGGACAACGCAATTTTGCCGTGGTGGTCGCAAGCAGCTAACGGGCAATAGATCTTTTAACTTTCAACTTTGCTCATGGCCTCTAAAGGACTTTTGCCGGACAACTGCCCAATTGACGATGTTCACAGCCGTGGGTCCTTACTGATGAGAGCAACTGGGACCAAAGGGGATTTGACGCAGGAGTGGGCACAGGACATCCATATTCGTCCTGTGTCCTTAAAGGGGTACTCCGGTGGAAAACTTTTTTTTTTTTTAAATTAACTATTAAATAAACTTCTATTAAATATCTTTATCCTTCCAGTACTTATTAGCAGCTGTATGCTACAGAGGAAATTCTTTACTTTTTGAATTTCTTTTTTGTCTTGTTCACATTGCTCTCTGCTGACACCTCTGTCCGTGTCAGGAACTGTCCAGAGCAGCATAGGTTTGCAATGAAGATTTTCTCCTACTCTGGACAGTTCCTGATACGGGCATCAGGTGTCAGCAGAAAGCATTGTGGACAAAAATAAATAAAAAAGCAAAGAATTTCCTCTGTAGCATACAGCCGCTAATAAGTAATGGATTTTTTAATAGAAGTAATTTACAAATCTGTTTAACTTTCTGGGACAAGACGATTTAAAAAAAAAAATGTTTTCCACCGGAGTACCCCTTTAAGGTGTTATCACAGTTGTTTTTCTAATGCTAATCGATTTCCTATGAATTTTTTCATGCAGTGAAAGCACTTCAGGATTGAGAGTAAACCCAGAAAATAAAGTTTGGGGAAGCAATGTAGAAGACATTGCATTGCTCTCTAAATTTGCCGTACTGCCACAATGGAGTGGTAATACACCTTAGAACTTTTATGTTGTTTTATGTATAAATTCTTGGAAATAAAAATTTAAGACTAAATACTTGGTTTGTGGTTAAATTTATTGGTTTGTGCATATTTGTAGAATCCTGTACAGTGCACGCAATGTCCTAAAAAAGTTAAATAGAGCCGCCCTTAATTGGTGTCCAAAGGAGCTGCTAGTTCTGGCACAGGTAAAGAGCACAGAACATGTAATACCTCCCTGTAGTGTAGGAGGCGCTACCAGACAGCCAGTCAGTGCATTCACTTCATTAATACAGGGGTTTTACCAGGGAATGCCCATTCTGATTGGTCAGTTTTTTCAGTCATTGACATGTTTCACAGATCTGGACTGTCCGTAGCATTGTATGTTAAGGCTGGTTTCAAGTTACAATAGTCCAGAAAAGACCATTGTATGTTGAAACTATTGTATGTTGAAGCCATTGTAAGTTGAGGGATCACTGTATATATATATATATATATATATATATCTATATATATATATATATATATATATATATATATATATACACATATATATATATATATATATATATATATATATATAATTTATATTATTATTATATTTTTTTTTTTTTCTTCAGCAACACTGTAGGGGCAGAATTTTATATTTACATATTATTGTGATCAGCACTTACACTTATTTATTACAAAAAATAAACCATATGGTAAATGACTTCTGTCTTATAAACTAGCCCATTAGGCCAGAGAGTAAGTGTAGCACTAAACACCTGAGAGTGGGATAGCTTAGTGCAGCTCATCAAACCTCACTCAAGAAGAAAATAATCATTATCATTACACACCATTAGGGAACATATTACCATATTGAACACCAAGTCAAATTACTCCTGAACTCAGCTCTCATCTGTAAGAGATGCAGCTGAATGGACAAAATGGATTTGTATCAATATCTACTTGGAAATAAGTGGTCCCTCTTTAAGGGGATATTACAGGTTTCACAAATAAAGATTCTTTCTATTATTAAAAGGCTTGTGATTCTGCAAGATACACTTTTCATCGATTCCTTATGTTTTTTGTCATTTTTTTTTTCACTGTATGGGAACCTTAATTGTTTATATCTAGGCTGTACCGAAACTGGTAAAATCAATAGGTCACCACTAAACTCCAAAAGAACAGACACAATCATTGCATCAAATGGGCAATATTTGTGAGGAGTGCACTTATAGTTATCCTTAAAATATAACTTTGAATAAATAGCTTACCGTGGTTCTGATGTATCATAAGAAGTATATAAAAAATGACCATATTATAGACCTAGCCCCAAAAAGTCAAGAAGCTCATGTGATGGTCACTGGGGAAAGAATATTGGTTGCTACTGCAAAACACCAATTTTGTAGCTTTCCCATAAGCTGTTGCCAATGACGTTGGCAAGCTGTTGGCATCCACTGGTGTACTGTGTGTACAGGAACACGTCAGCACATAGCAGCATTCTCAGCTCTACTTCCTCACTGTAGACCTGTACCTTCTTCCTGGATATTCTCCTGTCACTTCCATCATTGCTGCAGTTCGGTGTCTGTCCTTTAGAGGTTGCATAGTTAGATATACAGTTCTTAAGGTTGAAAAATGAATAGAGTACATCAAGTTTAAGCTATAACCTTATTTTGTCCCTACTGTGTTGATCCAGAAGAAGGCGAAAATCCCTTATGAGACTAATTCCAAGTGCCTCATACTAGGGACAAAAATTCCTTCCCAACTCCAAATATGGCAATCAGAATAAATCCCGGATCAATGTTCTGTCCAGAGCTGTAACTTGTAGCATCTGGGCCTGATGCAAAATCTGCAACAGGGCCCCATATTTCAATTATAATACTGGTCTCTTTTGGGGCAGATGTGCTTTGGGGCCCCCTTAGGCACCAGGGCCCTGGTGCAACTGCTAGCTCTGCTACCTCTACAGCTACGTTCCTGGTTCTGTCCCATAACCTGTAATGTTATTACTCTCCAGAAACATGTCCAGACCTCTTTTTAAGTTTTTTTTTATTGTGTTCACCATGATCACATCCTCTGGAAGAGAGTTCCATAGTCTCACTGCTCTTACAGTAAAGAACCCCCGTCTGTGCTGGTGAAGAAACCTTCTTTCCTCTAAACATAGAGGATGCCCCCTTGTTATAGATACAGTTCTGGGTATAAACAGATCATGGTAAAGATCTCTGTACTGTCCCCTGATATATTTATAAATAGTTATTAGGTCTCCCCTAAGCCTTCTTTTTTCTAAACTAAATAACCCTAATTCTGATCTGGAAGTCTTTTTGGGAAGTGTAGTCCTTCCATTCCCTGAATTACTCTGGTTGCCCGCCATTAAACCCTGCATGCACTTGCTGCAACTTAAAGAGTCAGTGTGCACTTTGCTAAAGCTTCCTGCACCAATCCCTGCAAGATACCACGTTTATAATGGTGCTCTGCCCATTCCCTGGTGCCTAAGAAATAGTGTAGTTCTTACAGCATAAGTTCACCACACCTGCCCGTATCCCTGTTACTAGGCACCATTAGCAATAATGGTATAGGTTCTGGAATCAGTTTTCTATGTGCATTTTACTACCATGATAGTAAAGTTCAATGCATTGATGGATGAATGGGAACAAGCTCTTATCTAGTACTTTATGAAATGCCTTTGAAAAGTCTAGATACACAAAATCCACAGTGTTACCCATACCCAATATGAATCATAATACTTACTGTACAGTATATTTCATACTAACTAAACTAGTTTGTATGAAACCTGGTGGTCTAAGGCAGTAGAGGAGTTAATGGGGGAGATTTATCAAAACCTGTGCAGAGGCCAAGTTGCCCAGTTACCCATAGCGACCAATCAGATTGCTTCTTTCATTTCCCAGAGGCCTTGTTAAAAATGAAAGAAGCAAGCTGATTGGTTGCTATGGGTACCTGAGCAACTTTTCCTCTGGACAGATTTTGATAAGTCTCCCCCAATGTCACTAATTTTGGTCGTCTAGGATTGAAGAGAAAGTTAAAGTCATATCCTGCTAGCTTAAATGTGTAGTCCTTCCAAAGCATAGTGGATTAATGTCTGATCGCTGGAGGTCCAACAGCTGCAACCAGCTGCGATTTCTTGCACGGCGCTCCAGATACCCTATTGCAAGGAGCTGGGATCAACACACCACCTTTATGCATTTCTATGGGAGTGCCAGAGACACAGGAGTACCATGCCACCCAGAAAAACGGTGAAAAACCAAAAGTGTGTTAATCACAGAAGTAAATAACAGGTAAATGTCCATCTCAGGATTCCGACACACAGCTCTGCTATGCAAACATTACTCTATATACACGACTCTGCTATGCCAACATAGACATTGCAGTGCTGCACCAACATACACACAGCTCTACACCAACACATACACAAAGTTCTGCCATACCAACAAACACACATATTGATAGAAGTCCCTGACCATTGTAGTACACAATACTGTAGTTACTCTTCCTGGTCATGTGACTGATCACATGACTCTGACATCACAGAAGGCCCTGAAGGTCTTCTTCATCCCTTAACCCCTTAAGGACGGAGCCCATTTTCACCTCTAGGACGAAGCCCTTTTTTGCAAATCTGACCACTGTCACTTTAAACATTAATAACTCTGGAATGCTTTTAGTTATCATTCTGATTCTGAGACAGTTTTTTCGTGACATATTCTACTTTAACATAGTGGTAAATTTTTGTGGTAACTTGCATCCTTTCATGGTGAAAAATCCCCAAATTTGATGAAAAAATTAAAAATTTAGCATTTTTCTAATTTTGAAGCTCTCTGCTTGTAAGGAAAATGGATATTCCCAAAAATTTTTTTGGGGATTCACATATACAATATGTCTACTTTATGATTGCATCATAAAATTGACAAGTTTTTACTTTTGGAAGACGCCAGAGGGCTTCAAAGTTCAGCAGCAATTTTCCAATTTTTCACAAAATTTTCACACTCGCAATTTTTCAGGGACCAGTTCAGGTTTGAAGTTGATTTGAAGGGTCTTCATATTAGAAATACCCCATGAATGACCCCATTATAAAAACTGCACCCCCCAAAGTATTCAAAATTACATTCAGTAAATGTTTTAACCCTTTAGGTGTTTCACAGGAAAAGCAGCAAAGTGAAGGAGAAAATTAAAAATCTTAATTTTTTACACTCGCATGTTCTTGTAGACCCAATTTTTTAATTTTTACAAGGGGTAAAAGGAGAAAATGTGTACTTATATTTGTAGCCCAATTTCTCTCGGGTAAGGACATACCTCATATGTCTACGTAAAGTGTTCGGCGGGTGCAGTAGAGGGCTCAGAAGCGAAGGAGCAACAAGGGGATTTTAGAGAGTAAGTTTTTCTGAAATGGTTTTTGGGGGGAATGTCGCATTTAGGAAGCCCCTATGGTGCCAGAACAGCAAAAAAAAACTAGACCCCTTGAGGAACATAACAAGGAATAAAGTGAGCCTTAATACCCCACAGGTGTTTCACGACTTTTGCATATGTAAAAAAAAACCAAATTTTTCACAAAAATGTTGGTTTTCCCCCAAATTTCACATTTTTTAAAGGGTTAATAGAAGAAAAGACCCCCCAAAATTTGTAACCCCATCTCTTCTGAATATGGAGGTACCCCATAAGTGGACCTGAAGTGCACTGCGGACGAACTACAATGCTCAGAAGAGAAGGAGTCATATTTGGCTTTTTGAGAGCAAATTTTGCTCGGGGGGCATGTTGCATTTAGGAAGCCCCTATGGTGCCAGGACAGCAAAAAATACCCACATGGCATACCATTTTGGAAACTAGACCTCTTGAGGAACGTAACAAGGGATAAAGTGATCCTTAATACCCCACAGGTGTTTCACGACTTTTGCATATGTAAAAAAAAAATAATAATAATTTCACTAAAATGTGGGTTTCCCCCCAAATTTCACATTTTTGCAAGGGTTAATAGCAGAAAAGACCCCCCCAAAATTTGTAACCCCATCTCTTCTGAGTATGGAGGTACCCCATAAGTGGACCTGAACTGCACTGCGGGCGAACTACACTGCTCAGAAGAGAAGGCATCATATTTGGCTTTTTGAGAGCAAATTTTGGTCGGGGGGGGGGGGGGGGGGGGGGGGCATGTCGCATTTAGGAAGCCCCTATGGTGCCAGACCAGCAAAATAACCCCCACATGGCATACCACTTTGGAAACTAGACCCCTCACAGAATGTAATGAGGGGTACAGTGAGCATTTATCCCCCCCCCCACCCCCCCCTCCCCCCCTGGTGTCTGACAGATCTTTGGAACAGTGGGCTGTGCAAAATTTTTCATTTTTACGGACCACTGTTCCAAAGATCCGTCAGACACCTGTGGGGTGTAAATTCTCACTGTACCCCTTATTACATTCCGTGAGGGGTGTAGTTTCCAAAATGGGGTCACATGTGGGTGTGGTTTTTTTTTTGCGTTTGTCAGAACCGCTGTAACAATCAGCCACCCCTGTGCAAATCACCTCAAATGTACATGGTGCACTCTCCCTTCTGGGCCTTGTTGTGCGCCCCCAGAGCACTTTGTGCCCACATATGGGGTATCTCCGTACTTGGGAGAAATTGCGTTACAAATTTTGGGGGGGCGTTTTTCCCTTTTACCTCTTGTGAAAATGAAAAGTATAGGGCAACACCAGCATGTTAGTGCAAACATTTTTATTTTTATACACTAACATGCTGGTGTAGACCCCAACTGTTCCTTTTCATAAGGGGTAAAAGGAGAAAAAGCCCCACAAAATTTGTTCGGCAATTTCTCCCGAGTACGGCGATACCCCATATGTGACCCTATTCTGTTGCCTTGAAATACGATAGGGCTCCAAAGTGAGAGCGCCATGCGCATTTGAGGCCTGAATTAGGGACTTGCATAGGGGTGGACATAGGGGTATTCTATGCCAGTGATTCCCAAACAGGGTGCCTCCAGCTGTTGCTAAACTCCCAGCATGCTTGGACAGTCAATTGCTGTCCAGAAATGCTGGGAGTTTTTGTTTTGCAACAGCTGGAGGCTCCATCTTAGAAACACTGCCATACAATACATTTTTCATTTTTATTGGGGAGGGGGGTGGTGGAGGAGCAGTGTACGTGTGTATATGTAGTGTTTTACTCTTTATTTTATGTTAGTGTAGTGTAGTGTTTTTAGGTTACATTCACACTGGCGGCAAATTACACTGAGTCTCCCGCTAGGAGTTTGAGCTGCGGCGGAAAATTTGCCGCAGCTCAAATTTGTAGCGGGGAACTCACTGTAATCTGCCGCCAGTGTGAATGTAGCCTGCACATTCACACGGGAGGGGGGGTCAAAACTACAACTCCCAGCATGCACTGACAGACCATGCATGCTGGGAGTTGTAGTTTTGCAACATCTGGAGGCACACTGGCTGGAAAACCTTGAGTTAGGTTCTATGACCTAACTCAGTATTTTCCAACCAGTGTGCCTCCAGCTGTTGCAAAACTACAACTCCCAGCATGTACTGATTGCGGAAGGGCATGCTGGGAGATGTAGTTTTGCTATGGCTGGAGGCACGCAAGTACAACTCCCAGCATGCCAAGACAGCCTTATGCTGTTCCTGAATGCTGGGAGTTTTAGTTTTGCAAGATTTAGAGGGGTTCAGGTTGTAAATCACTGTCCAGTGGTCTCAAAACTGTGGTCCTCCCGATGTTGCAAAACTACAACTTGCAGCATGCCCAGACAGCAAACTGCTGTCTGGGCATGCTGAGAGTTGTAGTTTTGCAACATCTGGAGGGCTACAGTTTGAGACCACTTAGTGATCTACAACCTGAGCCCCTCTAAATATTGCAAAACTACAAGTCCCAGCATGCCCACACAGCAAACAGCTGTCTGGGCATGCTGGGAGTTGTAGTTTTGCAATATCTGGAGGGCCACGGTTTAGAGACCACTGTAAACTGTGGCCCTCCGGATGTTGCTAGGCAACAACTCACCTAGCCGCCGCCGCACGTGGGGGAGGATCGCGCTCGGGGATCCGGGATCCAGGTAGAGACCTTCGGCGCCGACCTTCCCTGGACGGTTCCCCCGTTTTGCACCGACACCGATAGGTGGGCAAAGCGGGGGAACCGAACTTTAACCCCCCCTCCCCCGGTCTGCTATCGGTCGGTCGCTCGGCCGACCAATAGCAGGGATAGGAGTGGTGTCACCCCTGCCACCAAACTCCTATCCCTTCAGGGGGATTGAGGGTGTCTCGGACACCCCCGATCCCACTTATTTTCCGGGTCACCGGGTCACCAGTGACCCGTATGACCCGGAATCGCGCAGATCGCAGGTCTGAATTGACCTGCGATTTGCACGCATCGTGGTCATGGGGGGGTCTCAGGACCCCCCTCGGCGATGTGCCGGGATGCCTGCTGTTAGATAACGGCAGTCTTCCCGCCCAATCACCGCTACCCAATGACGTGGCGCTCCCGGAACCCCGCGACGTACATGTGACACTTCGCGGCGCCGTACATGTACGTCGCTCGTCGTGAAGGGGTTAAAGGGGTATTCCAGAAATAATTTTTATTTGACTATGCTACATGGGCTGTAAAGTTAGTGTAGTTCATAATATACATTAGTGTATTTACCTGTGTGTGACGTTTTTCTCACAATTTTTCTGTGAATATCGCCCCAATATTTATTTTTAACAGCATACAAAATTACTCATGTCTTGGGATTTCCCAGGTTGCAGTGCAACGAGACCTGACGTCACTAAACAGGTGATCATAGGGAGCCAATCCTGCTTCAATTTTGCAACAGCTGTAGGCCCCCTGGTTAGGCCCCTTGATTAGAAAACACTGTGTTTCAATGGGTGGGGTGGCTGATGTGTGGGAGGAAGGAAAGTGATTTCAAACTTTCAAGCAGGGAACTATGGGATGTGTAGTTTGGAAAACAAAATGCAACAGGAAATGTCTAGTTCTGGCAGGTAAGTACTGAAATCACCTTATGGTGGATAACCCCTTTAAATCGTGTAAGCTGCTTCTTGGGACCTTAAGACCTTTTGTAGGATGCTGGATCCAATGTGCACAGCCCATTGAGCCTTTCCTGCCCAGGACCAATTACTGATATCACACAGATCGGTGCTGGGCAGGGGAAGGGAAAAGACTGGGTGGCAATAAATGGTTGCACAGTTCTCTCAGTGACAAGGCACAAAGCGGAATCAGCACTTTACCAATCACTAGGAAAGCTGTCAGGGCGGTCTGACACTGCCGTTTACCCGGGCGGCAGACTTTGATACACAGACACCTTTTAGCAAGATCACTATTATTTTCTGCTTCATCTATGTACCTTACTATAGATCTCCTTCTGCTTTCATGGTACTTGTAGATTTAACAACAAACACCAAATAGTATTTTCTTTTGTTGTTCTTATTAACATTCAGAGATGTTCCACAATTCATTTCCCTCACATATGTCATCACATAGGATGGGCTTTAGGTAAGATTATACTTATTGAAAAATTATGTAGATTGTAAGCCCATACGGACAGGGCCATTTTCCTACATGTCACTTACTATGTGTCATGTTCACTGTACCTGCGTCATGTATTTCAACTCATTATCAAATGTAAAGTGACCTGGATCCTAGGGCGATATATATATATATATATATATATATATATATATATATATTATAATAATAATAATAATAATGGAGGCAAACCACTTTCTCTTTTTTTAGTTGTATGATTATGAAACAGTCTATTAACCTGCGTATTAACTCCCAGTCAATCCAGCCATGTCTCACTTGTTCCCACTATATGCAATGTTTCTTTCAACATTACAAATCTTATACAACGAGAAGAAAAGGGTGTATAGATCAGATAAAAATTGCTTTATTGAAACATTAGTACTCAAAAAGACTTACATTTGAAAACGTATGAAATTACATATAAAGATAGAAAGTTCAGCTGGTGAAAAACTGAGCGGAAATGGAGGCTAGCAATGGGATGTGACCACAATGTAAATAGCTATATAAAGGGTATATTGTTTTCCCAACAATCATCATCATTATCATGAAACTAAATACCAGTGCATGACGCAAGTAATAACATAATAATGCAAAAACTACCCAAGTAATAACAACAAAAGTGAGAATAATCATTACCAAGTGAACTACAGGGGTAGACCAGCCTCCAAGGCTTCTTCAGGGGCGTGGTCATAACATGGCAAACCTCTCCTATATATGTTTCCCAACTACCAATAGTAGGATGTACAGGCGATCAGATGATATATAGACCACTCTTTCAGGTTCAATCATGTGACCGAATGTTACGACATAATAGGCGGTGTCTATTACAGTAAAATCCATCAAAATAATACATAGTCCGGACCTCACATCCGCTATATACAAGAAGAGAAGGGAAAAATACCGGTATTTTTCAGAGATCCAAGCCCTCCTACCTGGCAGGCTTCACACGGGGAGGAGGAGCGCATTGCGTGGTGTCAGCGCATCGCAGGAACGCCCAGCCCCGCTCCCCAGTGACGCGTGAATCGCATCAGAGGAGGGGTGGTACAGGCGTGTCTCTGTGGTAACGCATCACTCTGGGACAGCGCATCTCCGAGGCAACTGGTCACCTCGGGATAGCGCCAACCCAGCATCAATAGATAAAAAACATATTCTGCAAAGAAACTCAGGTTGCACAGTACTCAGTGTCCTGGTCTCTGCATCAGAATATAGAAGACATAGATAGCAATTCAAAAGAAGGCAAGTGTGTTAATAAAGAAAAATGTAAAAAATAATAAATAAAAAATATATTGAAATATGTGATAATATATATCATGCTGAAAATGAAAATAAAAATAAAGAATATAAAATATATAAATAAAAAAACATATGAAAGATATCCCTGTCAAAATAGACAAGGGATAAAATGTATGTGCTAAGTAAGTGTTACTGAGGGAAAATAATTAAATAGCGTACAAATAGCAAGAAATGCAGGATGAAAGAGCAAAGAAGTATAATATATATATTGAAAATAGCTCCATTGAGGGGCTGAAACGTCGCACTTTATGACATGTGGAAATAAATAGTTTGTTTTGGATATCTTGTGGAGTGCTGCACCATTTCTGATATTATATATATATATATATATATATATATATATATATATATATATATATACATATATATATATATATATATATATATATATATATATATATATATATATATGTGTACCAACAATGTGCTAAAAATACAATATAAGAATGTGAGATGAGGGGCCAATTCATCCCACACTCCATTGAAGGTGAATAGGAAAGAAGGGTGAAGATGGAGTGAGCATACACAAAAATACGGGATGTGAAGAAACCAAGGAGGGAGTGCCACACGTGAAAGTGAAGGACACTAATACATGTGAGGACAATACATTACCTGCAGAAGTAATGGGCCAAATATTACCCATAGGTACAGATGTGGTATCAAAATACTAAAGAAGTCCACCTAGCTAGAAATGTATTTCAAAGGTACAATAGGGTTATAACAAAAGATAAGTCACATATACCCAAATTTAATGGAGGCAATATGGTACAGACACTAGGAATAACACAGTTATTTTGAATACAAGTGATGAAAAATGCAGACCTTCTAAGACAACTAATGGTTGACTAGGAAAGGCATTGTGGTCACATCTACCATGGTGGAATAGTAAATAATTAAACCCCCGACACCTACAAGATAGGAGAAGAGGTAATAACATAAAAGAGAAGTCAGTGACATCATGATGTTCAATCGCCGAGGGAGGGATATCATAGTGGGGCTAAAAAGAAAAAGAAAGAGAAAGTGAAGGTAAGGAATAGATGCAGACGTTAAAAATTGATAAAATATAATAATAAAACCTAAATTCGAAAAGAAAGCAATTGCTTACGATTGCAAAAGAGCCTGACTCCAAAGAGTCCAATTTACAAGAATGGTATGTAACTATTATGCTTCAATGTAAAATGGCAGGGGATGGTCTTCAACCTCTGTATGTCCACTTCCTCTGTTGCTGACTAAAGCAAGTCACCATGGAGTGACGTAACACGTGGGGTCCTGGCTGTCCTGCCCTGCATTTGCATTCAGCTTCTCCTCCGTCTGTGGTTTGCCAATATGATTATTTATTGTGTTATTATTCCTTATGCATTTGGGCAGTCATTTATATTATTTGGCTCAGTATTAGTATATTTTCTCATATATGTGCAACCTGGAGTAGTAGCTTTACCTTTGATATTTGTGCAGGACAGGTTGGGCAGGGGGTTCATGGCCCCTTCCCATGTTGTGGTTTTGCTCTATGTTTGAGTATTTTAATTGTTTTTAAATGTCCATGCTGTCATACTTTATTCATATTTGTGGTTTTTTGTACTCAATAAAGACTTTTGTATAGGTATGCATTACTGATTGGGTGTGCACTTTTTTGCAGCTTTCTCTTTTCTTTTTGTGCTGTAATTGTGACTTTTGCTGCTAGTAGCACCCCTTACTATTATCATTGAGATAAGTTTGGTTGAGCCCCCATCTCTTTCTCTTATGACTAAATGTTTCGGACATCTTCATGGATACTGTGTCTCATTTCTCGAGTTGTCCTACCTATATAGGTGAGATCACAAGGACGTGTGGCAGCATAAATGATACCTCTGGTAGTACAATTGATTGTGTGTCTAATCTCATAGCATTTAGTCTTTAAAGCATCCGAAAAATGGGTCACTCAGTCCTTGTTACAACATGCTACACAGTGACCACAGGCCGAGCTTCCCCATTTTGGTTTTGGTGTATGATAACTATGCGCCAACATGTCTTTCAGGCTTTTTGCCCAAGGTAAGTAATTGCTGGTCTAGATGATAAGCACCGAGATAGTATTGGATCCGTGAGAAGTTTAGAACAATGTTGTTTCATAATATCAGAAACTTGAAAATTATTGGATGAAAAATCAAGAATTCATCTCACCTGTTCGGGTTTCAGTCCATCTTCTCTACTTGGATTCAGTTAGGAAATCCGTTCTTTACTGTTTGCTGAGGTAGGCCCGTTTAATACATCTGTTGCTATATCCCCTTTCTTGGAACCTCTTCTTTAAATCCATAGCCTGGGCCTCAAATTTCCCATCTGTGGAGCGCAAACATCTGGCTCTCAGAAACTGACCCACTGGGATATTTTTGATTACGTGAGATGGATGAGCTGATGATGAGTGCAGGACAGTATTCGCTGAGGTGCTTTTACAGTATAAATCTGTTTGGATGTAACCAGTCATGTCAACCTGAATTTTTATATCTAAAAAGTCAATAACAGATCAGCTTCTTTTATACGCAAGACGTATATTCCAATTATTAGCATTGAGACACCTTATGAACTCATCAAATTCCATGGGGGTCCCCTGCCAGATGATTAACACGTCGTCTATATACCGCCCCCATGAAATCCCCTTCTCCAGGTGGGGAATAGCATCCGATGAAAAGAGGGTCCTCTCTCACAGCCCCAGGAAGAGATTAGCATATGAGGGCACAC
This sequence comes from Hyla sarda, assembly GCF_029499605.1. Classification (NCBI taxonomy): domain Eukaryota; kingdom Metazoa; phylum Chordata; class Amphibia; order Anura; family Hylidae; genus Hyla; species Hyla sarda. The sequence goes on from NC_079189.1 coordinate 353,895,352, forward strand.
AGGCCGCCCCCATTGCAGTCCCCTGGAGCTGAAGGTAGAGGCCCCCTTAAAGATAAAGAAGTTATGTGTCAGAGCAAAGGTAACTAAATCCACCAATAGGGAGCACAATTCTTGATTCAGGCCACTCATTTCTAGAAAGAATTTTATCGCTGATATCCCATCATTTTGGGTACGGGGAAAAAACGGACAAAACCATGCAAGAGGCAAAATGGGCACAACCGGATGAATCTTTTGGCATAAGGTTTTCAATGGAGAGTCAATGCACACGGTTTTCAATACGATTCCGTACGGTTTACAAATTGAAAACGTATAACGGAACTGTATTGCAAAAACCTGGTGTGAACCCACCCTTATTGGTACAAATGGGGACCATAATCACTGGGTCCTCACCAGCCTTTCCCAGTAATCTATCAACCATATCCATGACTTGTGAAACTTGAACACCAAGAACACAAGACACTGTTCGATAATTCTGGTGTCCTACCTGTTCCACTAATAATGATCCCTCATCATTAGCATAATGCAAACTCCAACAACCTGTTTACGCAGCATAGAACTGGGGAATTGAAGCCTTGTTCACCATGTTGCTGTTAGGTAGTTACTAGGGGCTACCACAAGATCCCTTCCGGTAGGGGCTTACTGGTGTATGAGGTGAAACACTGGCATAATGCTAAACTTAACTTGTGCAGGGCTAGAAAAGTTACTGTAAGAGCAAGGTCACACGGGGTGCATTTGCGGCATATTTGACGCTGCGCATGCGCTAACAGCAATTACAGAGGCACTGTAAAGTGAGCTCTTGACTGCCGCTTGTGACTGCTGTCGGCACATCCGCAGCATATTTGTGCCCCGTGTGACCCTGCCCTAAATTGTACCCTGAGAGAAATGCTTGATGGAGTCTGGAGTGACAGTTATGACAGCAATCACAAGTGGTGATAGGCTGTGAGAGACTGAGATTGAAAAGCTGTGAGCTGCTGGAGATGACTGGCCCCGAACCGGAGAGGATTGCTGTGTGAGCTATGGATATAACAGATACCAAATGATTCCTACCAACATAGCACCTGGTCAGATAGCCTCTAGAATTAAGGTGAGTGTGTGGACATGGCTGTGCAAAATTGGGTATATTAGTATGCTTACCCTAGTATTAAGAATGAGTAGATGGAGACAGCTACAAGTTTACAAGAGCAACTGAAGAAAGAAGAGTCAAATGTAAGGGTAGGTCACACGTAACAGATCTCCAGCGTTCTTTACACTACAGATCCATCGGTGACCCGACCCATATTATGCCTCCTGCTGTTGCCTAAAACCGCCCACCCCCCTTGACCCGCCCCTGGCCTGGCCCGGTTTCGGCAAAAACAGGAGGCACAATATGGGTCTGGTCACCGGCGGATCCGCATTGTGAAATATGTTGTGGATCCATTACCTGTGACCCTACCCTAAATGTGAGTAGCTCTTAAAGCAAAAGCCAGAGCTTGAGTATCTTTAGAGTCCGAGTCACAAGGGTCAAAAATGATGAGTGTTTTCTGATCCTCTGGAGCAGAGGTCTAAATAAGAGTCAGGAAGACTTTAGTTTAGCCAAGATTACTGTTTAGCCTAAGCCACACTGAATGTGTTTGCAGAGTATAACCATGTTGTGCACCTTTTTGTTAGAACCTCGATGCATTATAAGCTTTGTTTGTCTACATTTAACCACTAAGCATGTGCAAGTAAAGCCTTTGTTGTGTACAGCATTTCAACAGACTGCATGTACTTTTTTTTACTGTGTTATCTTCTACAGACAAGCGGCCACCATAAGCCATTCCAGTTTAAGTATTATTCTTTGTTCCCTTTTTAATAAAAATGATGTCCTTTTAAGCTTATATACTACTGTAGTACTACTACTACTACTACTACTACTACTACTATTAGAATTACTACTACAACTATTACTACTACTACTACTAATAATAATAATAATAATATTAACATACTACTAAATATTAAGTACAATATTTTTATTGCTATGTTTTATATTCTCCAAGTAGAAAAAAAACATTGATTTCTTTACTTCAGTTAACTTATGAACCCACTTTACAGTCTATTTACAGTCTAACTCTGGATAATCAAAACTATACAAACAGTTTAATTACCTTTACCTTGGGGAATTTGGAATTGGCTAAGTGTGTTATTTTACTGACAGTGCTTAAAGAGAACAGTGGGAAAACACAAAGTTGTTCTTTGTAATATCTATATTGATTGACAAGTTAAAGCATTCCAGGTAGTAACTAAAACAAAGCATTAAATGATCTACTCTAAGCCTGTAACTGTCTCATAGTGTTCCATTGTATTGTATTTTATGATTCTAGAACTGAGCACTTACCTTAATTCAAGTCAAATGATTGTAGAGTGAACAAAAAGCTTAGGATGTGATCTATCCTGACACTATAAATTAATATATAAATATCTATGACCTTAATCTCTACAATGATTTCACTGTATTCTAGAAAATTGTATAATAGCTATTGACAGTGCCAGATTACATAAATTTACTCATTCTCCAAAAGTTTGATTCAGAACCTGGTTTTTCATACGTCTGCTAAATACAAATGCAATTGATTTAACTATATTTGAAATTGCTTTGAGTTTTGATACATTAAATAGCTTGTTTTTATCAGTCAATACTTTTGATTTAATTTCCTAAGATTTGATATACTTTGTTTTATTTACAGGTCTCAGGGTTTTACTGCACTTTAACTCACATGTCCAGGTAAGATCACTCATTCCCACAGATCTTAGCCACGTTCATTGTACTGTATTTTTGATAAATTTGCTACTTACTGTAAACCACCAATGTTGGTACAACTAGTAAATATTGAAGTACATCTGTACATTATAGCATAAAGTGTTAAAATATGAATGTGCTTTATTCATCTGGCCTATGTATGTAATATATTGAAAGGATTATGCAAACTACACAATTTCTTATCAAATGACCTATTAGAGCAGTGTTTCTCAACCTGGGGTTCAAGTACCCCCAGGGGTACTTAGCAGTTCTCCAGGGGGTACTTTCTGCGGAGCAGAAAGACAGCAAAGGGGAAGCGCAGGCACTGGGCTGCTGTGGGCAGTAACTACCATTAGCTGATGGAGCACCAAAGCTGGACAGTATGGCAGCCTACAACTATATATGGGGGCAGTTTGGGGGCCTACAGCTATATTTGGGGGCACAGAGGGGGCCTAACAACTTTATGGGGATGCAAAGCGGCTACTGTTACTGTGTGTGACAATAAACATGGGGAGTTTGTAAATAGGTGGGTATTGTACTGCAGAAAGGAGCCTAAAATGTTTGTTTGACTGGTTCTGTGGAGAAATCTTGTATGGGAGCAATCTTAATGGTGGTCTAGGCCAGATAGTGAAGAAAAGAAAAGTAAACAACTCCAGTTAGAGAAGATGTCACCTGTCGGGAGACTGGGGAGATAGGGAGAGGAACAGGGAGCCTATTATAGAGGAAAGTAAAGCATATGAATTATACTATAGTCATTACAACATTTCAGTAATATGGGGGTACAATTTTTTGGGAATGGGCTGTCAGGGGTACTCAGGCAAAAAAGGTTGAGAACCCCACTGTATTAGAGCGTATAAAAGGGAGTCACCTACTCAGGAGCTATAACCAAAAGTCATATTGTTACCCATTCTTTGGAGTGGGTGTCATGCAGGTTGACAACCTGATGTTTTTTTTTTTCTGGATAACTCACACAAATCACGTATAAATCACGGACAGACAACATATTTCATTGACATATTGGAAAATTATAAGGAATCTTAAAAATGTCATACTCCATTTCTTTACTAGTTGCTGCTGCTGGTCTATGTTTTGGTGCAGTTCAGGCGCAAGCAGCATATATAGCGACTTTTATGCGTCTTTTGATATAGACAGTTTTACTCTTTTTGCCTACCCGTAGAACTTTTTGTTTTTGACCATGCAGTGGTCACATATTTATCATTTGTGACTTTTGTTAAAAGTCGCTATTTTGTGCGCAAAAGTACTTATTTAGGCGCAAATCTACATCATCTACCAGTAGGCGTGAGAATCCCTTCTACCTTCTGCAATTCAACTTTTAACCTCTTGTGGAAGACAGCATCCCATTCCCCTTCTATGACACGTGCTCAGGAGCTGAGCGCAGGTCATAGCTGGGTGGTCCTGATGGCTATCTGCCAACAAGGTCCCATCTCTAATGCCAGACATCACCGATCACGGTGATGCCCGGCTTTATCCCCTTAGACACTGCAATCAAATTTGATTGTAGCATCTAAAATGCAAGTAAAAATGTCCCGGCATGGGAAAATAGCTCTACCGTAGACATACTTTGCTAAATCTGGGCCATGGTACTTTTTAAAAATGCATTCCCTTCTCCTCCCAGCCTGTGATTGTCTCGTGATGCTTGATCCCCGCTTGACCCCCTCCCTTGTCGGTTGTGGCCTCTAGGCCTTACTGCACATCTGCCCCATGGGGTTGGGTATCCCTTTGAAGTGACCTTGATAAGGCTGTTTACCATGATTTCTCCCCACTGTTGCCCCATGTACATACCTGTTTAACTTTGAGACCCCGAGGAGAGATGTCTGTACCTCTTTCTCTTTATTTCAGGGTTTTTCTCGTGTATACTTCCCTGCTATACTTATCTACGTAGCCTTAGGGTAGGGGTGGATGTGTTCCTACATGCTGGGACTGGAATCCAAACACTTGGTGAGGTGGTTAAAGGTGACACTTGGTTGGCACTTGCTGAGGAAAAAGCGGGGTAAATAACCAATAGACGGACTTCAAAATAATTAACAATATGAGGTTCTGTTTCCCACATAAATGACAATGTGTTTGGTAGGGACCTGATCCCCTCTTCATCAGGTCTTTGAGACAAGCATGCAATGTGCTAGTTTATATACATACAAATAGACCGCAAAAAAAGCCCAACCACAGGTCGGGCTGTTTTCATGGTCTTTTTGTATGTACCGTATATAAACTAGCACATTGCATGCTTGTCTAACAGACCTGAGGAAGAGGGAAGAAGGTCCCTTCGAAACAAGTTGTCATTTATGTGGGAAATAAAACCCTTATTGTTTACTATTTTGAAGTCCGTCTATCTGTTATTTACCCCGCTCTTTGCTCATCGAGCGCCATCCAAGTGTCACTTTTCACCGCCTCACCAAGTGTGTGCATTCCAGTACTGAGAACACCGCCCCAGGATACCGGGCACGGATGGACACGGACTGCTGATGATTACCTTAGCGCCAGTAATCAAAGGCTAATGTCAATGTTGTGCTCGTAGCACAAAATCCTAAAGTGAGCAGTACTCTGTTACCTTGATCCTACCCGTTATTTTTGGGTTAAGGCACAGGGTGCGCCGGTGTTTGTCCCATTTTTCTTTTCACATAAAGCTACATGCTGGGACTAGCACTATGCTAATTATTGCATTTCATCCTGTGATGCCAGATTATCCTTTGTGACAGCAATTATTATTGTATGTTTTGTACTTGATACCTACTGTTTGTTGTTCCCTGCACATTTCCAGTTTCTGTAACTTTCCCTCTACTAAAAAATGTTTCCTTAAATAAACAATAAAAGAAAAAATACATAAACATTTTTTCCTGAGATAAACAATAAAAAAAAAAATACATTCCCATCTGAAAAGTGTCAGATTAAAAATGGAGGTCAGACTTTACAAATTTGGCTTTAGACCTCGTCAAGTAGACTGCCCATTTTTGTTGTAAATATATATATATATATATATATATATATATATATATATATATACCAATGTTTATATTAAGCAAAGCATTTTCTTGATTTTCACGGTTCTTAGACATTTATTGGCCTCTCAGCTCATGTTTTTGGAGCAATCAGATAACCTTGAGACCTAAAGTTACTTGAAATGTCAATACCAAGAACATTTCCTGCCAAGGTTATTTGATTAGGAGATCATTTTTATGTGCGTGCATCAATCTTCTGAGTGATTTTTGTTCCTGATTATAATTAGAATATGTGGGAGGAAAAGAAATGGCCAAGAGAACAGTCACTTTTTAAGGTAAATTTGACCTTGTTTGGTCTATTAGCAAAGTATATTATATGAATGATTTTGAGTGAACCAAAATAATTAACTATATTAATTAACATTACCAATATCTCTGAAGACCTGACAAGACTGTTTAAATGTAAACAACTATTTTCATATAAGTTCCTGATAGACTTGAAGGGAGAGGGTGTGGCGTGACGTCACATCTTCAGTCCCGGAAATACAGAGGTTTCCGAGACTGGAGCAGCAGCCCCGCATGGAATGAGATTGCGGGGGGGGGGGGGGGGGCCAGCGGTGCATCCCCCACGGTCAGACAGCTTGTTCCCTATCATTTGCATAGGGGATAAGATGTCTTTGGTCGGAATGAGAACTGAGGGCAGTATAAAATATTGGCAGGCATGCTGACTCCCTCAACATTTCTGTTTCCTGTGAATTTATCCTTTCAGTGTAATAGTTGCAATGTGTTGTGCAAGCTGTGAGGCAGGAGTCCACTGAATCATGAGATGTTTCCAATGCCCTCTCAAAGTTGAATGACAGCTTTCTTACTATTACTGTGCACAACCAGTTCTCTTATAGTGATTCTGATACTTCTGTATAATAAATACATTTTTAAACATGCAAGTAGCTGGCGATGTGGGTCCCCACTCCATCCTGTCACTGGATGCGGAGAAAGAGTTTGACAGGGTGGAGTGGGGATTCCTCTTCAGCGTAGTAAAACATATGAATTTGGGGGACCTATTTCTAAAGGGTCTCAAAACTTTATATAACGCTCCTAGTGCAAGGATAAAAATAAATAATGTAATCTCTCGAAACTCTGTCACTCTACAAAGAGGGACGAGGCACTCTTATTTGCCATATTCATAGAGCCTCTTGCTCAAATAATAAGAGTGACAGAAGAATTTGAAGGATTTGGTGTAAATGGGGAAAAGGAAAACATCTTATTATATGCTGATGACATAGTGCTATTTATCAAGGACCCAGCTAACAAACTTGCGAAAGTGATGGAGATAGTGAAGGAATATGGAAGTCACTCAGGTTTTAAGATTAATTGGAAAAAATCAGGTCTTATGATGTTAACAGGGGAACGACAGTCGCTACCTGGGGAGATTTATGTTCTGCAAGAATCGGAAGCACTGGAATATCTGGGTGTAAAAATATCAAGGAACATAGAGGACTTTGCGGGCTTAACCCCTTAAGGACCCGGGCTTTTTCCGTTTTTTCATTTTCAATTTTTCCTCCTTAACTTTAAAAAATCATAACTCTTAAAAATTTTCACCTAAAATGATATATAATGGCTTAATTTTTGCGTCACTAATTCTACTTTGTAATGACATTAGTCATTTTACCCAAAAATCGACGGTGAAACGGGAAAAAAAATCAATGTGCGACAAAATTGATGAAAAAACACTATTTTGTACGTTTTGGGGGCTTCTGTTTTTACGCAGTACATTTTTTGTCGAAAATGATACCTTATCTTTATTCTGTAGGTCCATACGGTTAAAATGATACCCTACTTGTATAGGTTTGAATTTGTATCACTTCCGAAAAAAATCATGAATACATGCAGGAAAATTTATACGTTTAAAATGGTAATCTTTTGACCCCTATAACTTTTTTATTTTTCTGTGTTCAGGGCGCTTTGAGGACTCATTTTTTGCGCCGTCATCTGAAGTTTTTAGCGGCATCATTTTTGTTCTGATCAGACTTTTTGCTCACTTTTTATTCACTTTTTTGTGGTATAAAAAGTGATCAAAAATGCGCTATTTTGAACTTTAAATTTTTTGGGCGCGTACGTCATTGAACGAGCGGATTAAAAAGCGGTATATTTTTATAATTCGGACATTTCCGCACGCGGGCGATACCACATATGTTTATTTTTATTATTATTTACATAATTTTTTTTTTTTTTTTGGAAATGCCGGGTGATTCAAACTTTTATTAGGGGAAGGGATAATTGAAAGGGTTAATGATTTTTTACACTTTTCTTATGCAATATTATAGCTCTTATAGGGGGCTATAACATAGCATGTACTGATCTTTTACACTGATTGATCCATCTCCATAGGAATGGATCAATCAGTGTTTTCAGCGATTGAATGCTCAAGCCTGGATCTCAGGCTTGAAGCATTCATTCGGCGATCGGACAGCACAGGAGAAGGTAAGAAGACCTCCTCCTGTGCTACAGCTGTTCGGGATGCCGCGCTTATACCGCGGCGATCTCGAACAGCTCCCTGAGCTAGCCGGGCACTTTTACTTTCATTTTTAGCCTCGCGGCTCAGCTTTGAGCGCGCGGCTAAAGGGTTAACACGGTGACCCCGCATCATATCGCGGCGGGCCCGTCGTCATAGTGAAGCCGTCATAGTGGACCCGCCTCTAATAGCGCGCGGCACTGATCGCTGTGCCGCGCGCTATTAGAGGCGGGTCCACTATGACGGCTTCACTATGACGACGGGCCCGCCGCGATATGATGCGGGGTCACCGTGTGACCCCGCGTTATATCGCAGGACCGGGACTCATGACGTACGCATACGTCATGGGTCCTTAAGAGGTTAAATATTGTTCCATTGGCTCAAAAAAAAAATTCAAGTTTGGGTGAGAGTAAGGATGAATCTCGCTGAAAGAGTCTTACTGATTAAAATTATTATACTACCAATGGCTCTACATATTCTAAGAGCAGCGCCAATATGGCTTGGTGAACACTGGTTTAAACAGATACAGGGTGAGATTAGTAGGTTTTTGTGGGATAAGAAACAGGCTTGCATTAAGCATAAGCATTTGAGCCCCTCAATAGGTGAATGCGGATTTGGCGTACCAAACCTACAATTTTACTATATTGCTGCACAAATTGAATTTTTAGGTAAGGAGAAAGAAATTAAAAAAAAAATGTTTTCTAAATATGGGAGCACGGGTGGATCCCCAATAGAGGTATTGGAGAATGGTAGATATAAGTGTGGGGGAGGCACAGGGATGCACACCTTTAAAACTCCCAGTCCCTGGCGTCCCTTGTTTGGACTCAGCATGCGGCAAGGTCCATTCAAGGGACGCCAGGGACTAGGAGGTTATCGTCTCCTGTAAGCCTCCACATTAGGGAGGTGGCACCAGGCACCTGCATCATTGAATTTTCTATTTATCTTTGGTCGTCTGACGCTCCATGCATCCCTTATCAGGTGCCCTCTGGAATTGTATCTAACTTACTAATACTCCATCTGGATTGTCTCCGGCGTATTGCACCATCTTTTCAGGGGTATTTATGGCCCAATATATTACATCTTTGTTTTCTGTGTGCCACACCAGCCATCAGGTCATGGTGGATTATTTAATAAACAAGGGCTCCAGCATTATCAGTAACCCAGGATTCGGTGTACAGTGACTTCCTACTTGATGTACCCTTTGTACAACATTTGGCCACCTTGTGTATACTTAATTTTATTTGGAGTATCTACTCTGGGCAAGGAACGTATGTTTCATCTATTTATTTATTTATTTATATAGCGCCTACAGATTCCGCAGCGCTTATAGTACAATCGAGGATTCACATTCTTACAACGGTGGCCTGTATGGAGTGATTTATCTATCTCCATCCATTTTATTCATCATATACTCAGCATTATCGTGCGGTTATTACGATTCTGTGTCACGTGTGCTTCACTTTTTGTTTCATTATAATTTCTGTATATAGTGTTTTATTGATTATTATCTGTAGTGATATGTTGACTGCTCCCCCGAGCCCTGATGAACCCTAAACTATAAGTTAGGGTGAAACGCGTAGGTTATTAGGAGTAAGAGTATATACATATTATGTCATTCTACTGTAAATTTTCAATGTATGTGTAACGTCTATTATGGTTATCATTTGTATCCCTATTCCCTGTCCACATGTATTGTAGTGAGGGCAAGGGGTTAAACTAGGTAGGGTTGGTCAGGTCAGGTTATTCACCTGTACCCTACACCCCTCCCCTGGTCTTGTGTTCATTATTTAGTGCTGTATATGATTTGACACTTTTTGAGCACTTTATTGTGAGGCATTGTTTTTCTTTTAGTTTTATCTCTAATAAAAGTAAATATTTTAGCCTAACGTGCATAATTGTGGCCTCATTGGTAGATTTCAGTTGATTTATTACTTTACCAATTATCTCCAAGGGCGTGTATATCATTGGTTGAAGGACCATATATTTTCTCTTCCTGGCTTTTTGCTATTAAAAATATATGTTAAAAAGAAAGCCAGAGAAAACGTCAGCTCACCCCACGCATTGTGAACATAAAATTCTGAAAAGAAGACTATGACTTCTTATCATGTTAAGTTATTGTGTTATTGCCTCAAATGTATGTCCAAGACATTGTACAAGACATAATGAAAATATTATGAAACAATGGTGAGCAGGAAATGATCTAATACTTAATATAAAGCAATATAAACATACAACATGTAAGTTTACAAAAAATAGGTCTCATGGCTATATATTGCTGCCAAGCAGGATAAAGACAAGAGGAAAAAGGAAATAAATGTTACCATAATATTTGTCCAAAATTACACAATGGCCCATGCTCTAGCAGTTTATTAAAGAAAACTGTAATATAGAAAGGCTAAATAAAGCTATTCAGGAAATAGTCAAGGATTGTATTTTTATATTTACACACCTGTGAGTTTATATATTATGTTGTAATAATTGTTCTGCTATGGTTCTGCAGCTTGTGTAGTATGGAGACCAATAATCATTTGTATAGCTCTATTTATGAGATCACCAGTGTCTTCTAAATGTTTAATAGCAAGAGATGCCGCTATACAATTGCATTATGCCTAAGCCCCCCCCCCCCCCCACTACAGCATATAGTGCTGATAAATATGGTAATAATACTGTTTGACATTTTCTGATACAGAGTTCCAAATCTACAGCATAGGCACAAATTTACATAATACAAATCTGGAGAAACAGGAGTTTTTTGTCTGAAGGAGAAACAGGAGTTTTTTGCATGTTGTATATACAGTACATTAAATATGCCATAAACGCCTATGCTTCCACTAGTGGCGGCTACATATGGCAACATTTTATCATTTGGTGATTTGTCATTTGAGGAAATGTGGAAACCTGTATATAAAAAACAGTTGGTTTGACTAACAGAAAGATATAAAAAGAAAAGATAATCAGAAAAGAATCAGTCAAAGAGAAATGGTATTCAAGGATGTATAATTCCTCCAGAAGGAAGATTCCTCCGATATTGACACTTAGAGAAGTAGCTCTATTTTTTTTATTCTATTCAACACATTTCTGTTCACAACAAAAAGTTTAAATGTTGCATGACTAATATGAAAATAAGTTATCCATGTCAAAAAGCAGCTGCCTACAGCAAAGCACACCTGCCACTAGTTTGTTGTCAGCAGTGGGTTTCCAAATGCACAAAATTGGATGGAATGTGTCCTATGACATAAAAAAATAAATAAAACAAAAACACTTGCAAGAGTCAGTTTCTATAATTGTAGTAGCAATTCTGTTTAACCCCTTAAGGACCGGGGCATTTTTCATTTTTGTACTTTTGTTATTTCCTCCTTATCTTCTAAAAATTATAACACTTTCAATTTTTTGAGGGCTTTTTTTTGCTCCACCAATTTCACTTTGTAATGACATCAATCCTTTCTCTACAAAATCTACGGCAAAAGCATAAAAAAATATTTGTGGGGCAAGCTTTTATAATTTCGATAAAAATGACAACTTATCTTTATTCTGTAGGTCCTTACAGTTACAAGGATATCTAATTTATATAGCTTTTATTTTAATTTACTGCCTAAAAAAATTATGACTACATGCACCAAAATTTTTATGTTGAAAATTGTCATCTTCTAACCCCTATAACTTTTTTATTTTTCCATATACAGAGATGTGTGAGGGCTCATTTTTTGCACCGTCATCTGAAGTTTTTATCAGTATTATTTTTGTTTTGATGGGACTTTTTGATTGCTTTTTATACTTTTTTTAAGCTATACAAAGTGATCAAAAATATGCAATTTTGGACTTTGGTATTTTTTTTTTTTACGTATACACCATTGACCGTGTGATTTAATTAACATTATATTTTTATAATTTGGACATTTGCGCATTCGGCGATACCATATGTTTATTTTTATTGTGTTTACATATTTTTTATATGGAATTTGGGAAAAGGGGGGTTATTCAAACCTTTAATATGGAAGGGGTTAATGGGTGTTTTTTTAAACTTCTTATTCAACTTTTTTTTTTTTTTTTTTACACTTTTAGTCCCCTTAGGGGACTTTTAGGAGCAATCAGTAGATTCCTTATACAGATCAATGTGGTTCCATAGAACTACATTGATCTGTGTGCTCTGTGCTTGATTGATAAAGCCTGGTTCAACCAGACTCTATCTATCACAGAGCCAGGACCAGCTACCTCCACAGTGGATTGTCCCCCCGCAATTGCGCTGCAGGGGGGTGATCCACCCCACTGGACCACAGGGGACTGGTTAAACCAGTTAGACGCGGCTAAAGGTCCCTTTTAGATGCCGCTGTCAATTTTGACAGCGGCGATCTAAAGGGTTAATAGCTGACAGTGGGGATTGCCGCATGTCGTCTATTAACGGCAGCCCCAGCTGCAATAATCAGCTGGGGGCCAGCCCGTATGGTCGAGTTAGGAGCCCACGCCATACACCACTTGGCGTTGTAGGATGAGCCGGCTCGTCCTTAGATGGCTCTGGTTAATGTATATGTTTATGGAATTTCTAGTAATTGATAGAGGTCACATTTTAAGAGCATGTGATTCACCAAAATAAATACACACATAATACCCTATATATTTATCAGGAAATGCAACAATGCATCTATCTACCTATTTATTTTTTATTATTTAATTTATCTATCTATCAAATATCTATCTATCTATCACATATCTATCTATCTATCTATCTATCTATCTATCTATTAAATATCTATCTATCTATCCATACCAAGGAGAGCAGCACAACCTATTAAAGTGTTACTGGCAAAGGTGCACACTATAAGGGAGCCCGGGTTAGTGTTTCCACTCACAATAGAAATCCAGTAAACAGCAGCACACAAATTTGTGAAAAAATGTGGAGGTTTATTCCATTATTCCAGTGCAAAAAAAACAGAGCAGCGTTTCCGAAGCCTCACGCCGCCTTTCTTTATCTATCTTATATCTATCTATTAAATATCTATCTATCTATCTGTTTATCAAATATTTATCTATTATCTATCTATCTATCTCATATCTATCTATCTCTCTATCTATCAATCTATCTCATATCTATCTATCTATCTATCTATATATCCATCTATCTCATATTTATCTATCTCATATCTATCAATCTATCTCATATCTATCTATCTATCTATCTATCTATCTATATATCCATCTATCTATCTCATATCTATCTATCTATCTATCTATCTATCTATATATCCATCTATCTATCTCATATCTATCAATCTATCTCAAAGTTATCTATCTATGTATCTATCTAGCAACAGAAAAATCTATGTATCTATCTATCTATGTCATATCTTTCTCATATCTATCTATCTATCCATGTTTCTATCTCTCTATTTATCTATCACATATATATCTATCTATTAATTCACCCCTCATCATATCTATCTATCTATCTATCTATCTATCTATCTATCTAACGTAGGGATGAATGCAGCACACCAAAAAGCGAAGATGTCCCAAAGAAATTGGAGTTTATTTAATGGTGTAAAAAATAGTACATTTCAGTGACCTCACACCACCATTTTCATCACTTGAAAATGGTGGTGTGAGGTCACTGAAATGTTGTACAATTTTTTTACACCATGAAATAAACTCCAATTTCTTTTGGACATCTTCGCTTTTTGGTGTGCTGCATTCATCCCTACGCTATTCGGCAGGAATCCATTTGCCAAAATCCTAAACATGTGTGCACCCACCTCTATTTTTTCTTTCTATTTCACTTTTTTATTTTTATCTATCTCATATCTATCTATCTCATATCTATCTATCACATATCTATCTGTCATATATCTATCTATCTATCTATCTATCTATCTATCTCCTATCTATCTATCTATCTATCTCATATCTATCATCTATCTATCTCATATCTATCTATCTATCTATCACATATCTATCTCTCTATGTCATATCTATCTATCATCTATCTCATATCTATCTATTTATCTATCTATCTATCTATCTATCAATCTCTCATCTATCTATCTATCTCATATCTATCTATCTAATATCTATCTATCTCATATCTATCTATGTATCTCATATCTATCTATCTATCTGATATCTATCTATCTCATATCTATAATCTATCTATCTCATATCTATATATCTCATATCTATCTCATATCTATATATCTCATATCTATCTATCTCATATCTATCTATCTCATATCTATCTATCTCATATCTATCTATCTATCTCATACAGGAGCGGACACAGACAGCAAAGGGCCCCTGTGCAAAGAATGTGCCTGGCCCCCCCCCCCTCCAGCACTATGCCCACTCATGTACCTAGACCCCACCTGAGTGCCCCATTTACCCCGCATGTGTAATGTCGCCACCTGCCTCGTCCACCACATATCTGAGTGCAAATCTGCAACTCCCATTACGTCTGAAGAGCCTCAGGAATCATGGAAGTTGCCGTTTTGCAACAGCTTGAGAGCCACAGATTGGGTTACAGCGTCTCCCATCATAACTACAGAATTTACTGTGACTACAGCTGATGGGACAGTCAGGAAAATACACAATGATATCAGTGACTGCAACCGATGGGACAGTCAGGAGAATACACAATGATATCAGTTACCTTAGTGACATCTTCTCTGTTGTCTTTACTTTTCTTCCTCATCTGGTCCAGACACCAGGATGTCCTGCATCTTCTCTGCAGTGTCTGACACCTGGACATCAATGCTTCCTTATTTTGTCAGTAGATCCTCATCCTCTGTATGAAGACAATAAGCATTATATTTCTGCCAACCACTGTACCCCCTGAATATAATACGGCCAACTACTGTACCCCCTGAATATAATACTGTCACACACTGTACGCCTGAATATAATACTGCCAACCACTGTACCCCCTGAGTACAATATCTATCATACATGCACACAAACACACATATCTATCATACATATACACACATCCTCCCTCTTCCTCGCCTTCCTTATCACGCATACTCCTCATCCCATCCTTGGTCTCCTCCCCAACTCCATCATTCGTCTTCTCATCACCTCAAACCCTATGCTCGGTCTCCTTATCACCCCTACACTCCATCCTCTGTCTCCTCATCACCCCATACACTCCATCCTCAGTCTCATCACCCCATATACCCCAAGCTGGGTACTATATGGCAACCAAATCTGGTGATCAGTCTGCTCCCGCCCACTACCACCCCACAGACCCCCCCCCCCAAAAAAAAACAAAAAAAAAACAGTCCTCGGTCTCCTCATCATCTTTACACCGCTGACCATCATACCCCCCAGCACCCCTCCCCCGGTCCTATTCATTATCAACATAACCTCCAATCCGCATCAACCCCCCCCCCGGTCCTCCTTGTAATCACTACACCCCTGACCCCCCTTCTGGTTCTCCTAATAATCACTACAACCCTGACCCCCCTTCTGGTCCTCCTTATAATCACTACACCCCTGACCCCCCCCCTTCTGATCCTACTTATAATCACTACATTCCCCCATTGCATTACACCAACACCCCCCCTGTCTTGTTCGTCATCCTTACAATCCCCTGACGACCACATCACCACATTATCATTGCAAGCAGCACCCCCACCCGGTCCTCATTACATTACAACCCCGTCATTCTCCCTCCCGGTCCGCACCCGATCGTTGTCTACTCACCAGCCTGCAAGCTCTGTGATGTGGCGGTGTGAGGTGGGAGGATCAGCTGTTTCTGCCGGGGGCCGTGACATGTCAGGGGCTTGGAACAGACGTGTATGCCTGCGCGGGGCACGTCTGTTCCCATCAGCCCCTGGCCTGTCCGTCTCGCCAGCACCGATAAAGACAAATAAGTGCTGGCAGCAGCAGGCCCGGGACCTGTTGCTGCAGAATATAGTTTGAAATAGTGGCAGGGCGCCCTGTGGGGGCCCAGGCTGTGAGGCCCGACCTCTATGGCTGTGCCATTGGCGGACCCCTAACATGCTGGGCCCCTGTGCAGCCGAACTGGCTGCACAGGCAGTATGTCTGTCCCTGATCTAATATCTATCTCATATCTATCTATCTATCACATATCAATCTATCTCATATCTATCTATCTATCTATCTCATATCTATCTATCACATATCAATCTATCTCATATCTATCTATCTATCTATCAGATATCTATCTATCTCATATCTATCTATCAGATATCTATCTATCTCATATCTATCTATCTCATATCTATCTATCTACGGTGGGGATCAAAAGTTTGGGCACCCCAGGTAAAAATATGTATTAATGTGCATAAAGAAGCCAAGGAAAGATGGAAAAATCTCCAAAAGGCATCAAATTACAGATTAGACATTCACTGTGTGATCCTAGTCTTAGTATTACATATATACCTCCAATATTCAAGAACGATTTTGGCCAAAGCAATTTCTTAGGCTATGTTCACACAGTGTTAAATGAAAAGCAAAATATCTTCATATTTTTAATCTAATAATGTGCACAATTAAAGTCTACGGAAAAGGGCTTAACACCACTTAACATTGTAATTATAGACCTTTTTTTGAATAGTATGTTCACTGACAGCCCCTTTTCCACAGGCAAAGACAGGCATATTTTATTTCTATTTTAATGGCATATTTTCCATCCATTTTACACTGTATGACCATAGCCTTACATAGTATTGCTTAGTTAACATTTCCAGAATGCCTACAAAATTGATATTCTAGTATACATACAATGAATAAATTTGGCATTTCCCACTATGTTATTAGATGATTTTCTTGGAGGATTCCACATTTACAATTTCAATATTTAGGCCCCACAATATATTATGAGAAATATAAAAATAAATAAGGCTGCAGGGTTCCAAGTTGCGGGAATGCTTTTCTTCTCCATCAACATCTTGTAAAACATT
The DNA here is from genome assembly GCF_029499605.1 of Hyla sarda. Classification (NCBI taxonomy): domain Eukaryota; kingdom Metazoa; phylum Chordata; class Amphibia; order Anura; family Hylidae; genus Hyla; species Hyla sarda. The sequence continues at coordinate 353,912,491 of NC_079189.1, forward strand.
TACAACTTAACCCCTTAAGGACACAGCTCATTTTCACCTTAAGGACGCAGGCCTTTTTTTAGCAAATCTGACCACTGTCACTTTAATAACTCTGGGATGCTTTTACCTTTCATTCTGATTCCGAGATCGTTTTTTCGTGACATATTGTACTTTATGTTAGTGGTAAAATTTTGTCGATACTTGCATAATTTCTTGGAGAAAAATTCAAAAATTTCATGAAAAATTAGAAAATTTTGCATTTTTTTTACTTTGAAACTCTCTGCTTATAAGGAAAATGGAGATCTCAAATAAATTATATATTGATTCACATATACAATATGTCTTCTTTGTGTTTGCATCATTAAGTTGACATGTTGTTACTTTTGGAAAACATCAGAGGGCTTCAAAGTATAGCAGCAATTTTCCAATTTTTCAAAATATTTTCAAAATCGGAATTTTTAAGGGACCAGTTCAGTTTTGAAGTGGATTTGATGGGTCTTCATATTAGAAATACCCCACAAATGACCCCATTATAAAAACTGCACCCATCAAAGTATTCAAAATGACATTCAGTAAGTGTGTTAACCCTTTAGGTGTTTCACAGGAATAGCAGCAAAGTGAAGGAGAAAATTCAAAATCTTCCTTTTTTCCACTCGCATGTTCTTGTAGACCTAGTTTTTGAATTTTTACAAGGGGTAAAAGGAGAAAAATCATCCTACAATTTGTAACCCAATTTCTCTCGAGTAAGGAAATACCTCATATGTGTATGTCAATTGTTCTGTGGGTGCACTACAAGGCTCAGAAGGGAAGGAGCGACAATAGGATTTTGGAGAGTGAATTTTTCTGAAATGGTTTTGGGGGGGCATGTCACATTTAGGAAGCCCCTATGGTGCCAGAACAGCAGGAAAACCTCCACATGGCATACTATTTTGGAAACTACACACCACAGGGAACATAACAAGGGGTCCAGTGAGCCTTTACACCCCACAGATGTTTGACGGCTTTTCGTTAAAGTTTGACGTGTACATGAATTTATTTATTTTTCTCACTAAAATGCAGTTTTTTCCCCAAATTTTACATTTCTACAAGGGGTAATAGGAGAAATGCCCCCAACATTTGAAACCCCATTTCTTCTCAGTATGGAAATACCACCTGTGTGGACTAAAAGTGCACTGCTGGCACACTACAATGCTCAGAAGAGGAGGAGAGCCATTGAGCTTATGGAGAGAGAATTTGGTTGGAATAGAAGTCGGGGGCCTTGTGCATTTACACAGCCCCCCGTGGTGCCAGAACAGTGGACCCCGCCACATGTGACCCCACTTTGGAAACTACACCCCCACAGAATTTAATAAGAGGTGCAGTGAGCATTTACACCCCACTGGCTTTTGACAGATCCTTGGAACAGTGGGCTGTGCAAATGAAAAAGATCTGTCAGACACCTGTGGGGCGTAAATATTCACTGTACCCCTTATTACATTCTGTGAGGGGTGTAGTTTCCAAAATGGGGTCACATGTGGGGGGGGTCCATTTTTCTGGCACTATGGGGGCTTTGTAAACACACGTGGCCTTGAATTCCGGACAAATTTTCTCTCCAAAATCCCAATGGCGCTTCTTCTCTTCTGAGCATTGTAGTTCGCCCGCAGAACACTTTACATCCACATATGGGGTATGTTCTTAATCAGAAGAAATGGGGTTACAAATTTTGGGGGGCTTTTTCCTATTTTCCCTTGCATTTTTGTGAAAAAAAAGGGTTTTTTTCATTTTCCCATCAAACTTTAACGTAAATTCGTAAAACACCTGTGGGGTGTTAAAGCTCACTATACCCCTTGTTACGTTCCGTGAGGGGTGTAGTTTCCAAAATGGGGTCACATGTGAGTATTTATTTTTTTGCGTTTATGTCAGAACAGCTGTAAAATCAGCCACCCCTGTGCAAATCACCAATTTAGGCCTCAAATCTACATAGTGCGCTCTCACTCCTGAGCCATGTTGTGCACCCGCAGAGCATTTTACGCCCACATATGGGGTATTTCCGTACTCAGGAGAAATTGCATTACAAATTTTGGGGGTCTTTTTTTCCTTTTAACGCTTGTGAAAATAAAAAGTATGGGGCAACACCAGTATGTTAGTGTAAATTTGTTTTATTTTTTTACACTAACAAGCTGGTGTAGCCCCCAACTTTTCCTTTTCATAAGGGGTAAAAGGAGAAAAAGACCCACACAATTTGTAGTGCAATTTCTCCCGAGTACGTAAATACCCCATATGTGTCCCTAAACTGTTTCCTTGAAATACAACAGGGCTCTGAAGTGAGAGAGCGCCATGCGCATTTGAGGACTAAATTAGGGATTGCATAGGGGTGGACATAAGGGTATTCTATGCCAGTGATTCCCTAACAGGGTGCCTCCAGCTATTGCTAAATTCCCAGCATGCCTGGACAGTCAGTGGCTGTCCAGAAATGCTGGTAGTTGTTGTTTTGCAACAGCTGGAGGCTCTGTTTTGGAAACACTGTCGTACGATATGTTTTTATTTTTATTGAAGGGACAGTGTAAGGGGGTGTATATGTTGTGTTTTACCCTTTATTATGTGTTAGTGTACTGTGGTGTTTTTAGGGTACATTCGCACTGACGGGTTTACAGTGAGTTTCCCGCTAGGAGTTTGCGCCGCGGCAGAAAATTTGCCGCAGCTCAAACTTGAAGCAGGAAACTTACTGTAAACCTGCCCATGTGAATGTACCCTGTACATTCACATGGGGGGCAAACCTCCAGCTGTTTCAAAACTACTTTTGCAACAGCTGGAGGCACACTGGTTGGAAAACCTTCAGTTAGGTTCTGTTACCTAATTCAGTATTTTCCAACCAGGGTGCCTCCAACTGTTGCAAAACTACAACTTCCAGCATGTACTGATTGCCAAAGGGCATGCTGGGAGATGTAGTTATGCAACAGCTGGAGGTACACAACTACAACTCCCAGCATGTCGAGACAGCTGTTTGGGCATGCTGGGATTTGCAGTTTTGCAACATCTGGAGGGCTACAGTTTAGAGACTACTGCACACTGATCTTCAAACTGTAGCCCTCCAAATGTTGCAAAACTACAAATCCCAGCATGCCCAGACAGCAATTGGCTGTCTGGGCATGCTGGGAGATGTAGTTTTGCAATAGCTGAAGGCACACAACTACAACTCCTACCATGCCCAGACAGCCCTTTGCAGCCGGGCATGCTGGGAGTTGTAGTTTTGCAACATCTGGAGAACCACTGTTTGGAGACCACTGGGTAGTGGTCTCCAAACTGTGATCTTCCAGATCTTGTAAAACTACAACTCCCGGCATGCCCAGACAGGCATTACCCCCACCATCGCCAGACCTCCGGATCGCCGCTGCCGGACACCCGGATCACCGCGCATTCTGCGTTAAGGGGTTAAGCTCCAATCGGTATATAAAACAATAGATTTTATGCTTTCCTAAGTTGTCCAATACTGTAAAGATTTTAGCTTGTGTGTTACATTGAACAGGAGACACACCTATGTAAATTCCCAGTAACTGTCAGTTTAAACCATTTTGTAGTTTATTTATAAGTTGTAAAAACTGAAAAGACAGAAAAATGTGAAAAATCATTATAGGTGAAAATAATTATCATATAGTGTATTACTTTAAACTGCCACTGATTTGTGCATTTACTAGGTGTCAGTTGTAGTGATGTATACTTTTTACCTAACTATACTTGTTCTTTCCTGTTAGGTATGTTTGACTTGGCTTTGAGTGTCTACAGTATTTACTACACTATATTCCATATGCAGGAATTAACCCCTCATGAGAATGAACATCATGTGAGGGGAAAAATTCTAATATAAAAATAAATATGTATTATTAAGATTTGGTGTACATAAAGTTTTCATTTCATTTTTTACACAAATGAAGAACAAAAACATAATGGAACTATGAAAACGAGCATTAATGTATACAGGAGCTGTTGAAAGAAGGTAACATGACTGTAGGACCTATAAGGTTCTATTGAAGAAAATAAAGTCTTTTATGTAAGTGTCTGTAGTTATTAGTGGGTCTAGTCTGTGCTCTATATTTATTTTAAGGTCTGGGGATTTTATTTATTCGGGGCCCTGAATTTACTCTGGTGTCCCTATTATTATGTCTGATCTAAGGTATGAATTTATTCTGGAGTCTCTATTTATTCAGGGGTCCATAATCTGGGGTTTGGTCTAAGGTATGTATTTTTCTGGGGTCTGATGTACATATACAGTGGTCCCTCAACATACGATGGTAATCCGTACTAAATGGACCATCGTTTGTTGAAACCATCGTATGTTGAGGGATCCGTGCAATGTAAAGTATAGGAAAGTGGTCTAGAACCTGCGAACCTCCAGATGTTGCAAAACTACAACACCCAGCATGCCCGGACAGCCGTTGGCTTTCCGGGCATGCTGGGAGTTGTAGTTTTGTAACATCTGGAGGTCCGCAGGTTGAAGACCACTGGTAGAGGAAGTTGTACTCACCTGTCCAGCCGCTCCGGACCGTCACCGCTCGCCACCGCTGCCCAGGATGTCCCCGTCCATCGCTGTCGCTGCGTCCCCGGGGTGTTCCCGACACTCCGGCAAGGCCTCTGCTTCCCCGGCATCTTCGCTCTCCGTCGCCACCATCACATCGTTACACACGCCGCTCCTATTGTATGACGGGAGGGCGTGCGCAGCGACGTGATGACGACGATGGAGAGCGCCGGCGATGCAGAAGATCCCTTAGACGACGCGCCGGAGTCCCGAGGACAGATGAGTGATCGTCAGCAAACCACACGGGGCACCGTAAACGGCTATCTGGTGGCAGCTGAAGCAGTCTGCGCTGCCGGATAGCCGTTTATGCGATGGCCCCGACATACAAAAGCATTGAATGTTGATGCTGCCTTCAACATGCGATGGCCTCTGAGAGGCCATCGTATGTTGAAATGATCGTATGTCGGGGCCATCGTAGGTCAGGGGATCACTGTATATTCTAGGGTCTGTTTATATCTAAGGGTTTATGTATTTACACTAAGGTCAGTATTTATTTTGGGAATCCACTTTGTGCTCTACATGTATTTGAAGAAAAACTAACAACAGCATCAACTGCAGTAAGTTAAATAGATATCAATTAACTAGTACCTCCTCCAGGATAGCACAACAAAGAGGACTTTAACCATTTATAAAATCTACAGGTAGTAGATCTCAACTTTGATCTGCCCGGGTTTAATTATCCAAACGTTCTTCACATAAAAAAGACTTTACTAAAAACCAGAGTAAGGCTGGGTTCACACCACATTTTTGCAATACAGTTTCCATATCAGGTTTTTGATGAAAAACGGATTCCTCAAAACCGGACTAAACTGTATCAAAAATGTGTGTACAAATTTTAACCCGCAAATGGTTGAAAACTGTGTACGGTTTAAAAAATGATGTGCGGTTGCATCTGTTTTTGAAGAAAAAAAACTTATACATTTTTCACTCCATTATGAATAAAGTTTCACTTGTTTGATTGAAATTCAAAGAAAAAACTTTCGGTGTGCACTGCACATGTGCAAAGCCAAAAATCGTATGGTGCAAACTGGATGAAACCGTACGCACATACGGTTCTGAACGGTTCCCCTTGACTCCCATGTTAAAAAAAAAAAAAGGAAACGGTTTCAATACAGTTTTTCACCCAGACCACAAACCTAGTTAGGCTACGGTTTTGGGTACGGGAAATAAAGGACAAAACCGTACAAGATGCAAAATGAACACAACCTGATGCATCGTTTAGCATACGGTTTTCAATAGAGAGTCAGTGCATACGGTTTTCAATACAGTTCCGTACAGTTTTCAAATTGAAAATGTATACGGGAACTGTATTGCCAAATAATGGGGTGAACCCAGTTTAATACAACCTTACAAATATGCAAAGTAGAAACATGTTTCGGAGAGAATGTGCCAATACCCCTCTTTTTTCAGGCTTACAATATAAATACAGTTGAATTTATACCAGACAGTTACCAGTGGGTATCACTCATATATATATAATATATATATATATATATATATATATATATATATATATATATATACACTTAAAAAATTAAATAAAAAGGACATATTTTATATATAACAATAAATAAAATATATGCATATACACACAATTTATATAGCCTTCCCTAAAAACTGCTGAGACATCACCTATGTGACCTGCACCGCTCCCCACTCCCCACTTCCGGGTGAAGTAGCTATGCGATGTGTATGTCATGCTTGGGAAACAGCAGGTCCCATCAGTGAATATTTAAGAACCAGAATATTGTGTTGATAAAGGGTTATGTAGGAGATATTTGAGCATGAAAAACTAAGGAACATGCTGCATTTTCTAATTTCCTTATGAGCTGCTCAGCATTTTTCTATGTTGTGCGGTTGATATGTTGTACTTTATAAAAGCCACTAAGCATTTAAATTTGTTACCTCATTACCTTGGATGGACATCACGGGTCATTAAAGAGCCAATGAAAATATTTAAAACTTCCATTAGTCTTTGGACGTTTAAATTACATTTCAAGATTCCAAGATGTTTCCATCTGCAGAGCAGCTAGGATCACTTTACTAAAGCCAGAATTTAAAGAATTCAATCTATATCGTTTTTCCTTTAAAGCAAATGTGATCTGTGCAATACATCTAATTCTAAATGGCATTGGTGTCGGTCTGTCAAACCTTGTAAACTGTTCTTCGATATTTTCGAAGTGATAGTGTCCTGTCATGTAGTAAGTGAACCGGAGGAAGCTTCATGTTTTGAAATCTGTAGAGGTAATAGTTTTGTAGGAAATAGTTTTGTTGGATATCCTGTCTTAAAGGGGTACTCCAGCCCTAAGACATCATATCCACTATCCTTTGGATAGGGGATAAGAAGTTTGATCGTGGGGGTCCCGCCACGAGGGACCCCCGCAATCTCTCATGCATACACCCACCTGTGGCACCCACATGATGGTCATCACGCCCCCTCACATAGACTTGCATTGAGGGGGCGGGGCGTGATGTTACAAGGGGGCAGAGTCATGAGATCACGAAACTCTGGCCCCGTAGTCGTGACCCTTCAGAAACGGAGCGAACATCGCTCTGTGCAGCTGCCACAGGTGGGTGTCTGCATGAGAGATTGCGGGGGTCCCCAGCGGCAGGACCCCCACGATCAGACATCTTATCCCCTATCCTTTTTATAGGGGATAAGATGTCTTATGGCCGAAGTACCCCTTAAAAACAAACATATCTAGAGATGGGAAAAGCTCTTGTTCCCAAAATCAGAGATTTAAGAGTAAGGCCAGGTACCTGAGGTCCAACATAATATCTACGGCCGAGTCAATCATTTAAATGGTTGCCTCACCAAGACAATAACAAGACAAATCAGTATGAGGAAAGGCATTTCACTTTATATATTAAAGGTTTTCCCTGTAATTTCCCTGTTTTTTTCACCCAGTTTTATTTTTTTTCGAACAATGGGCATTTTTTGTGATTTATGAAATTGCTCATCCTGTTTCATAATAGGAGTAATTATAAGATGATGGTGGGGTTATACACAACCCCTGACTCTATAATCCCACCCATTACCTGATATCCACTCCTTTATTAAAATTAACATCACGCCCATCTGACCGATTTCCTGAACTGTCAGACAAACTATAAACCCATTAAATTGAATAGGATTGTGTAGCTCATTAGCAAAAGAGAAAAAGAAGAGAAACAAAAAGTTCTTGAGGTTACTGTTGTTTCCTGTACCCCAGAAACTTGCCCAGAAAATATTGATAAACAAGAAATGATAAACAGTACTCAAAAGTAAATTTTTAGAGAAAATGAAAGAGAAAAATTGTCCAAATGTGTGTTCCAAATGATTGTACAACGTCCATACATTTGATCTTATTATGCGAGTTACATGTGCAACATATGCACATCAAAGCAAGATATTTGAGGGGTGTGGTCTGGCTGTCTAACTGTATGCACGCCTGAGCGTTGGTCTCCGGTTTCAGCATCTACAATAAGTGACTTACTTAGCATCCAGCATAGAAATTTTCATACCCTGGGGTGTTGGAACACTCCTAGAATGCCCACAATGAGGAAAAAGAAGCTTGCACAGCAAGCAAAGCTAAATTCTACTTTGCAAGACGAGAGGAGAACTTGCAAGATGGCACCAGGCAGGACCGCAAGGAGTCTCTTAGCTGTGCTCCTTCCCCAGACTCACTTCGCAGATCCCCAGCAGTGTCGCTGCACAGATTGACCTCAGATCCTACCTTACCAACGGGGACTGCACGGGGAGACTTATCGGAGGACCAGCATACACTCTGACGTTCTTCATCTCCTGAAGCAGACGACTTGGAGGTGAGTGGAGCTTTACATGGCTGCAAGGAGGCTTTACATTCCTTTGCCTCCTCTCCCTCTCAAAGCCCGCATAAGCAGAGGTTGCACCTAGATTCCTCAGTGATGGCGCATTTCTCCCCATCCGGAGATGACCGGCAAACCTCCAATGCTTCAGGAGAAGCAGCTCTTCTAGCCCTGCCAGTATAGACTGTCACTCTAACGGACTGCCCTAAAAGCGACCTGGAAATAGACCGAGCACATCGGGTACCCCGTCCCAGACACCTGGCGGATATGGTCCCTCGCGACATATTGGCAAGGGTACACTTTTTTAGGGTGAAAGAAGCCTTCATGACTTTTTCCAGGAAAAATGGAGGTCTCCCTGCCCCCTATCATGGGTTGTTATTGTTTGCAGATTTATCAGTGTTGACATTGAAACTACATCGGGACTTATCTTCTATTTCCAGCACTTAAGACAAGCGAAGATACCCTATAAGTGGGGCTTCCCGATGCGACTGTTAGTTCACTATAAAAATGAATTTCACCTCATCAGATCAGTGGAAGAAGGGCAGACACTTCTCCACACTTGGAAAATCACCATTCCTGGCCCTCCTGTTAACCCTCTATCTAAAGTCCGAGATGAATGGGCTACAGTCCGTTGAACCTGGACTATCATGCAGTATTCCGCTATAAGGTGCGGAACTGTGTTGGGGTTCTATTTTTCTCCGGGTATGGGCAGCTATAGGCTGCAGTGTGGACAGTTTCCCCCTGTTCCCTGACAGACCTTGGTCTGTCACAGTTCATTTGAATTGCAGGTTTATGCACCTGTTATGCTTTTGTTTTTGTTTTATGTGTCTGTTTCTTTGTTTGTCTGTTGGTGTGTGTTCAGACTACATTCCTGATTGCATTGCTGTCTCTGATTGGAGGTGGGCGCCCTCGCTGGGAGGTGCCAAACCTCTCTTTTTTAAATGTTTTACTTTATAATGCATATGATTTTTCTTCTTCTATATAATGGTACTGTTATTTGCTAGTCTTAATACTAATGGGCAAAATAGCCCTATGCATAGAGCTCATCTGTGGAGGGAGGCAAAAGCATTGAAATGTGATGTTCTCTGTCTCTAACACATCTCATCCAGCAAGATGCTTATCTCACAGAACATTCCCACATGTTTTCCACTCACATTTCCATACCAAATCTCAGGGGATTTGCAAAAGCAATAAAAAAACACAGTGGCGTTTTCCAAAATAGAAGACTATGCTGACCCCTTAGGTCGCTTTTATATTTTAATATGCTCCCTAAATAATGCTATATATATGGTTGTATCACTATATGCACCCAACACGGCCCAACTGCCCTTCTTCCGAAAGGTTGTGCACAAAGTCAAATCCATATGTCAAGGTCATGTAATTATGTGCGGAGACTACAATTTAACAGCTGACCCACAAGTCGACACCACTTCCCCTACATCTTTTTGTAGGCAAGAACTATATGATATATGGGGCATCCACCATAGTGGGGAACGCGACTACACATTTCACTCGGGGGTTCATAATGTTTATTCCCACATAGATCTTATTCTAATTGATAGAACCTTATTGCCACTTGCAAAAGCTTCCTCCATAGATTTGATCAAATGGTCAGATCATGCAGCCATAGCAATAACTTTGTCAGAACAATATGATACTCCCCCAACATATATTTGGAGAAGTAACCCCTTTTTACTTTCCATCCCACAGTATAAAGAACGGATTTAGCCAGACCATAAGGAATTTTTCCTTTTTAATGCTCCTTCCTCTCCTAACCCGGGCACCCTGTGGAATGCATACAAAGCTAGCATCAGAGGATCCTTCATTAAGCAGGGTGCAATACTATAAAAACAAAAAGACAAATGGATTATGGATCTGTAGCATAGTATCCAACAGGTGGAATCTTATAACAAATCTTCTCCTTCCCCCACTTTAGTTGATTCTCTTCTTTAGCTGATACTCTCCAATCTCCTTGCTCTCATTTTTCCATCTCTATCCCATAAATGTTGGAGGGGCTGGGGTTGTAAGGGTTCCCTGATACACATACTTTGGTTATGTCCTCTCATACAGCAATTTTGGCTGAACTGTAAAAAACTGATGAGAGAGATGTTTCCCTGGCCAATTGAATGGTCCACTCAAATGGTGCTTCTTATAATTGGAATTGACAACTTACCCCTAAAAGGGAGAGCATTGATGTGTATAATATGCGCAATTGCTAAAACCGTATTCCTCCATAAATGGAAATCCACTGAAGTCCCAGACCCTGAAGAACTGCTCGTAGCGATTAGAACTACCTGCACCTATGAGAGAATGATATCACTTGGGAATGGTACACATCCCACCTTTCTTTCCAGATGGCAATACTGGCTTAACTCCCCACACCACTGGAAAGACTGATATATACATATTTTGAGTGGCTGCAATGTCATTATCCTAGGCCATAGACCGCTAATTACCTGTACCTTTACAGATTACTCTTATATATAACTCAAAGCTTTGCAAAACTTACTTTATATTTCATTTCCATCCTTATAGTCTCTGTCATTTCTAATGATATGATAATATTTGAATATTTACCACAGTTATTTTACTGTTCTATTATTGTTTACTATTGTTACTGTGACACAGCGTTTGCTGGGTATGCCTGGCTTGTTTGTATAATTTTGAAAAATCCGATAAAAAATATTGTTGAAAAAAAGAAAAAAAAAAGGTTTGATGTATAACTTGAAAGATGCACCCAAAAATTCAGGATTTAAATACTAATAAAAATGAAAATGGAGCTGCAATGCACCGCTTTCTGCTCCTTCTGCTGTTTTCAGTCCTCCTGCTTTAAGGTAGATAGCCAGCTGGTGGTAAAAATAGGTAGCTGGAGATGTGTCAGGAGACTTGGCAAGGGACTTCGCAAGTACACGCTCTTGTTGCACGGCCGTGCAGCTCTGGAATGAATGGCCGTGTATAAGGAAACTCGGCAAGTGACCGTGCAATAAGTTGGATTGGGTTGGGTAAGACAATAAAATATTTAAACTGGGAAAATATTCTATAGTGACTTATTTTTTTCACTTTTTCCATCATATTATTTAGGTTGCTGTGATTTGTCATATTTTTCACTCTGATACAAACAGTTGATTGTTTTTTAATATTTGTTTAAAAAAAAACTGTTGACTATGAAATTACTCATTTGTTAGCTGTGTCCAAATATACAAAGCTTAATCTCTCACCAACAAAAATGTGTCTTTTGTTGTCACAGAGATATAAAATCCCCACAGGCCTTACACTCTTTTTTCTTGGCTGTATGAGGATTGTAGAACAGCAGTAAAAAAAAAAGATGATTGCAATACAATTTCCTGAGCAGTAAGAAGTTTAATTAAAAGGAATGTAAAGCTGAATGGAACCTGGTAAAAGTGGACATGGATTTTCGTTTAAGTTCCACTGTTGATATGTCATTGCTCTCTGTCGCATTGAAAGTGATCGTGCTTTGTTATCATCGCTGAGCTTAGGCAGGTTCTGGATGTAGAGTTGACTAAAATACAATGCTTAAATCATGAAGGTACTGCCTGTATTCAACATGTTACCTGCTACTGCACAAAGGAATGGAAATTACAGTTTCTGACACTATGTAGACGAATAAAGCTTAGATCTCGGTTCTTCCAAGCTGCATTCATTGTGATACCAGTGTCTCCTTTTTTCTTTCTGAAAAAAAATTAAATAAATATATATATATATATATATATATATATATATATATATATTTGTGTTTTGCTCTCTGTTACTTACATGTATTATTCAGCTATATTTACTGCAGGTGTTCTATCATGTACAGCAGTGATACTCAGAACTATATTAACCATATCAGAGCAGTACAGTCTAGAGAAAGGAAGGAAGGCGCCTCATGTGCGGGATCAGTAGATCTTGCAGGTGGGGGTAGGGGAAGGTGATTCCCAAGCCGCTTACCGAAGTTGGTTGTGCGCCCACACACAACAAGGTTAGGAGCAGAAGAGATATGAAGGCAGGTCCACTGCAGCCCTCCTGGATAGGTGTAGAATCAAAGGCGAATGACCAGGGAGTCAGGAGTTTGTCTGGCGCAGAGAGGAACCATCAGACAGCCAAGTAAAATCAATGGATTTATTAGATGCAACGCGTTTTGCTGCGCATGCGCAGCTTCATCAGGCATGCCTGATGAAGCTGCGCATGCGCAGCAAAACGCGTTGCATCTAATAAATCCATTGATTTTACTTGGCTGTCTGATGGTTCCTCTCTGCGCCAGACAAACTCCTGACTCCCTGGTCATTCGCCTTTGAGAGCAGTACAGTGACAAACTATGGAAGTGAAAATAAAGCATTTTAAGTGAGTACACTCTAAATCAGGGAATATCAAGCTTTTTTTTTTTTTACCCAGGCCTCCCCACCTGAAGTTGGGTGTTCATCAGTATGCAAATATTATCGTATACTGCCAAATTCCACCACATAGTACAATTCAGAAGCACCAATCAAATTGCACAGAGTGGGAAAAATACCTTCAGAACACATGAAATACCACAGTGCAGCATTACTGGCAGCAGCATTTTCCTCTACCCTAGAGACAGCAGCATTGTCTCCTCCCCACACCTCCCACACATACAGGAGCATTGTCCTCTAACTATCTTTCCATCTACAGGAAGCTATAGTCTCACCTTTCTCACCTCTTTCCCACTGGCAGCAGTATTAGAATTTACTCAACTCATCCCTTACTGGCAGCAGCATATTCCCCTGCCCTACAGACAGCAACATTGTCTCCTGCCCACACCTTCCACACATACAGGAGCATTGTCCTCTAACTATGTTTTCATCCACAAGAAGCTATAGTTTCACCCTTCTCACCTCTTTTCCACAGGCAGCAGCATTAGAATTCACTCAACTCCTCCCCCACTGGCAGCAGCATTAGAATTCACTCAACTCCTCCCCCACTGGCAGCAGCATTAACATGTTGCTCAGCAAATGTTACTTCTCTAGAAGCAGCATTCAGTTGCTTCCATCCTTCCCTTACTGGTAGTAGCACTCTACCCTAAACAACCCTTCTATCATGGCAGCAACACTTCTCACCCTATTCAGACTGGCAGAAGCACAGATAACATTGGAGAGGCAGTGTCAGGAGAATTCTCCAAGCTACTATTTGATCTCATCTGCAGATGACTGTAATCTCCAGATTTCTATTGAAAGGTTAATAGATGGACACATCTTTACTTTGGGTAGTTATGTCAACTACAGATGTTGTGGACACCAAACACATCAACAGCATTCTACACTGTTTCTGCATTGTGCTACAATATTGGTGTAGTGCACTCCTAAAGGTACATACAGGAGCAGGATCTCCTGTTGATCACTGGACTCTATGTTCCTGTAGGTGCACATTAGTGTTGCTCGTGAATATTCGCAATACGAATTTTATTTGCGAATATCGTATATTCGTGAATATTCGCGAATATAACACTATATATTCGTAATTACGAATATTCGTTGTTTTTTTTTTCACAGTACACATCACAGTGATCATCCCTCTCTGCTTCCATCTTGTGTGGTGTAAAGAAGGCTCTAATACTACTGTGTGAGAATGGCGTGCGAATTTTCGCATATGCAAAAATTAGCATATGCTAATTTTCGCATATGCAAATTTTTACTTATGCTAATTTTGAATATCTAATTTTCGCATAGGTTATTTTCGCATACGCGAATTTTCGCATATGCGAAAATAAAACGAGAATATTACGAATATGCGAATATTCACGAATATATGACGAATATTCGTCCATATATTCGCGAATATTCGCGAATTCGAATATGGCCTATGCCGCTCAACACTAGTACACATTGTAATGCACACTAAGGTGTGCATAGCTGATAACTGTATATTCACTGGGCCCAGTACCCAGTACAGTGAATGTATCACTGCTCATATAAACTTGTATGAAATGCACCTCTTGGTGGCTGGGGAGGTGAAGGGCTCAGCATGCTGGTGTGCAGCAGTGCCATGTTGTATTGCTGCTGTCCTTATCATGGTGGGAACCACGTGTAGCCAAGCCACCTCTATCAAAAGTATAGCTGTAAAAGTATAGCAAAGGTAGCAGTGGCACCTGGACCCAGGATGGTAGATAGATAGCCTGTTGCAAATTTTACATTGGAGCAGAGAAACGACAAGTTATACCTCAGACAAGTTACACCTCCACAATTACTGTGACAACTTTTGAAAAAGAAATGAAAACAAATAATCAATACAATTTTTGTAGTACAACACCAAACTAATTGATCTAATGGCTCCTGGTGTAACATTTAAACAGGACGGCGCAGAAGTAAAGGCCTGAAGTTAACATCAGCCTGTAGTAAAATCAGTGGTAACTGTGTTCTGTATAGAAACTTCATTTCACGTTGGGTGAAGCAATTTTAACCCCTTAAAGGGTACCTCTCATCAAATAAACTTTTGATATATTTTAGATTAATGAATGTTGAATAACTTTCCAATAGCATGTTAATGAAAAATATGCTTCTTTCTATTGTATTTTTCCCGATCAGTCCTGTCAGCAAGCATTTCTGACTCATGCTGGAGTCCTAAACACTCAGAGCTGCCAGCCTGCTTTGTTGATAGCCAAAAAAGGCTGTGAACAAAGCAGGCTGACAGCTCTGCGTGTTCTCCTTTGTGAACAAAGCAGATTGGCAGCTCGTAGTGTTTAGGACTCCAGCATGAGTCTGAAATACTTGCTGCCAGGACTGGTAGGGAGACCCCTAGTGGTCATTTCTTCAAAGTGGAAAATTAAATAGAAAGAAGCATATTTTTTAATAACATGCAATTGTAAAGTTATTCTGCATACATTAATCTATAATATATCAAAAGTTTTTTTTTGATGAGAGGTACCCTTTAAGGACTCAGGGTTTTTCCATTTTTGCACTTTCGTTTTTTCCTCCTTAACTTTTAAAAATCATAACCCTTTCAATTTTCCACCTAAAAATTCCCAAATTCAAGGCGAAACGGGAAAAAAAATCATTGTGCGACAAAATCGAAGAAAAAACGCCATTTTGTAACTTTTGGGGGCTTCCGTTTCTACACAGTGCATATTTCGGTAAAAATGACTAGTGTTGCTCGCGAATATTCGCAATTCGAATATTATTCGCGAATATCGCATATTCGCGAATTCGCGAATTTCGCCAATATAGCGCTATATATTCGTAATTACGAATATTCTTTTTTTTTTTTTTTTTTTTTTTTCTTCACAGTACACATCACAGTGATCACCCCTCTCTGCTTCCAGCTTGTGTGGTGTAAAGAAGGCTCTAATACTACTGTGTGAGACTGGCGTGCGAAAATTCGCATATGCGAAAATTCGCATATGTGAATATTCGTATATGCGAATTTTACCTTATGCTAATTTTGTATATACTAATTTTCACATCTGTAAGTTTTCGCATACGCGAAGTTTTGCATATGCGAAAATAAAACGAGGATATAACGAATATGCGAATATTCGCGAATATATGACGAATATTCGTCCATATATTCGCGAATATTTGCGAATTCGAATATGGCCTATGCCGCTCAACACTAAAAATGACACCTTATCATTATTCTGTAGGTCCATACGGTTAAAATGATACCCTACTTATATAGGTTGGATATTGTCGTACTTCTGGAAAAAATCATAACTACATGCAGGAAAATTTATACGTTTTATACTTCTGACCCCTATAATTTTTTTGTTTTTCCATGTACAGGGCGGTATGAGGGCTAATTTTTTGAGCCGTGATCTGAAATTGTTAACAGTACAATTTTTGTTTTGATCGGACTTTTTGATCACTTTTTATTCATTTTTTAATGGTATAAAAAGTGACCAAAATACGCTTTTTTGGACTTTGGAATTTTTTTGCGCGTACGCCATTGACCGTGCGGTTTAATTAATAATATATTTTTATAGTTCGGACATTTACGCACGCGGCGATACCACATATGTTTATTTTTTATTTTATTTACACTGTTTTATTTTTTTTATGGGAAAAGGGGGGTGATTCAAACTTTTATTAGGGAAGGGGTTAAATGAGCTTTATTAACACTTTTTTTTGCAGTGTTATAGCTCCCATAGGGACCTATAACACTGGACACACTGATCTCCTGTGATCACGCCTGTGATCAGTGTTATCGGCGCTTGACTGCTCCTGCCTGGATCTCAGGCATGGAGCAGTCATTCGTCGATCGGACACCGAGGAGGCAGGTAAGGGTCCTACCGGTGTCCTGTAAGCTGTTCGGGACGCCGCAATTTCACCATGGCGGTCCCGAACATCCCCAATTGACTAGCCTGGATACTCTCACTTTCGCTTTAGAAGCGGCGGTCAGCTCTGACCACCGCTTCTAAAGGGACAATATCACACATTGCCGCGATCGGCGATGTGTGGTATTAGCTGCGGGTCCCAGCCATTGATGAGCGCCGGGACCGACACGATGTGATGCAGGGTCGCAGCGCGACCTCGCTTCATATCGCGGGAGGCGGCGCAGGACGTAAATATACGTCCTGCGTCGTTAAGGGGTTAATCGACTGTTTGTTTATGTCATGTGATAAGTCCAGGACTTCAGAGGACACAGTAAACAGGAATCGAGCTGTGTACAAGCTTAGTCCCAAAAAAGTCAACCAGGCTGACAAGTATGCAATTACAAGTGCTTTGGGATTTGGTCCAAAAGCTGATATCCAACATTTCGGGGAGAATTGCAGGGAGAAGTCTTTAAAAAGAAGGGTCCATACTGTATAAATTGGGTCTTTGCGTACTTGTCAATAAAAGTAAAAAAAATAAATAAATAAAAACATGAATTCCTTATACCTTTGTAAAAAAAAAAAAAAAAAAACTTTTTGCCACTACTGTAGTGTATCAGCAGGATGGCACACCTCCACATTTCCATTAGAATGTTTGTGGATACCTGAGTAGAACCTTCCTGGAATGTTGGATAGGCCAGAAACAACAGTGCACCAGTGTTTCACCCACCTCCATGATTGCCCTGTGACTTCTTTCTATGGGGCAGCACATCTGCCGTGTCACTACTGGAAATCACTTTGAACAATTTTAGTGCATAGGTAACACTTCTATAGACAGTGGGCCTCATTTACTAAGATTGTCGGGTTTTTACTAGTGGGAAAAGTTGTTTTAGACTTGCAGGATTCCTCTCTATTTACTATTGGGAAAAGTCGGGAAAATTTTCTGACCAGCTTTTTCTAGTTCGATATTTCCAGCCATTTTCCCACAGGATTTTCTGTGAATTCCATAGTAAATCGGTCGGGTTATGAAACCACACCCCTTGTTGGCCGGCCACGCCCCATTTTGTGACAGACCATGCCCCCTTTTCGGGTTTGTCGGATTTTTCAGGCGCAGACTGTCGCACACTGGCGCAAACATGTCTCAGACATGTCTCAGGCAAAATAACTAGACAAAAACTGGTCAGTTTCAGCTTAGTAAATGAGGCCCAGTGTGTCTTTTCATGATAGTAAATCTGTGGTATGTTGTCTTGGTTATGAATACTGATCATTTTGCACTATCCTTATTGAAGTACTTTTCTCACTTTTCATCCATTCCATGCAGTTTTTACAACCACTATCCACTTTTTATTTAAAGTAGCTGGTCAAAGCAATGGAAAAATCTTTACTAGATGAAAGATCAATATTTATTGCAAATTCAATATGAAATGGAACAGTCCTCTTCTGAGAACTGCACAAAAGGTTGAATCATATTTTATAAACAGAGAGAAATAACAAGGATGTTTGCCAGACCTAGTTTCAGAATTGGATGACATTGGTTGAACTTGGTTAAGCCACTAAGTACCTTCTTGGCACTAAGGCTGCAATGGTCCCTTCTCAATTAATCTCATTAACATGCATATTGTTTTATATTGTTCAGCATTTATAGGTGATCCTTTGAAAAGCAAAATCAACCCCATGCAATGATGCTCAGCAGGGTATGCCTCGAAATAGAATTTGCATGGCTCTGAATCTATGCCTGTACGGGAAAATGTCCAAATTTAATCTGACCAATTACTTCCCACAATGCTGCAGCTAGGTGACAGCGTCTGTTTCTGATTATACAATTCCGCTTCATTTAAATCTGCAGCAATTATTACATCTCTTCAATAAGGGTCACTAGGAATTTTAGACTTTTTAAGTCCTATTGAAGAACAATGACTGATAAAAAACGAATCCAGCAGCATGACTAAATCCTCTATATAAAATAAAAATCCTAAAATAAATTCTCAATAAGAGAAATATAAATTATGAAATGCTATGGTACATATGTATATCATTCTACTAAATTAACCCTTGCATGCATTAATGGCAAAGGAATGCAAACATTTTTTTCAGGCTGTGTTTGATACATATGTGAATGCAGTTTCATTGAATTGGGATCTGTATTTTTATGTATTGATAGCATATCCATGTATTGAAATGTCATCAATGGGTCTGGGCCTTGCATTTATCATGAGAGCAAAAAGCCTGGAATGCCCCACCAGTTACCACAGTGCGCAAAACAATAAAAACAACAGATTTGGTACTTCTACATTGTGGAAAATCCCAATCATGGAGTTGATTTCCTATTGTATTTACTGAGATAAATAGGAATTGTATGTCACTTTATTCATCCAGCTTGTCATACTGTACCTAATGATTAAACATTAAAATTCTCAACTTAAGCTATTTTGAGGCATATGGCAACATGACAGTTGCTATGGATACAATTCTAAAATATTCAATTTGTTTATCTAACAACTTGGAATTTAATATTTTAACAACAAATAGAGTAGATATTCTGAGTCTTTTAGTTGTTAAATAAGCCCTGTTAGAATCAAAACGTTTTCTATAACTTACACCTTTCCAAAATACTTATAAAAAAAGATTCTTAGATGCTTATAAAAAAAAAAAAAACACTAGGGGTACCATCCAGAACATAATACTGTCCATCTGCAGCATCATCTTTGTCTAAGCTGAAACAAAGGCTGGGTCAAAGTCCTGGAAGTAAGGGTGGAACTAGCACTTCTCTGTGCTCACTCCTGTCTTGTCTATCAGACTGCTGCATGAAAACAGAGAGGAGGGAGTCACAAAGCAGCCTGTGGTAATGGAATGAAGAGACACAACACAGCAGACTCAGGAAGGAAGTGAATACATGGTGAGTGAGAGCAGGCTCGGTGCTTACCTTGGACATGTCCCTTTCTGAGCAGTGAATGTCAGAATGAGTGAACTGCAGAAGAGAGGGATTTGTGAGCCAAATACAAAAGTTATGAAAAAATGGAAAGAGATGCGCTCCTAGTGTAATATGTCAGAATAGGTGAGCCCCTTAGGAAACCAAGTGTAAGGCTTACCGGAGAGCGTTGTGCTGAGGTCACAACACCTATGCAGGCATGTAGAATCACTCAATGGACGTGAGGTCAGCTGCTCCAGGATCCCCTCTGAGTGTCCTAAACGCTCAGTATCAAGGTAAGATTCAAAATGTGTGACCCATAATCCGGGACACAGAAAATGGGGATTTGATTCCAAAGCGCTTCTCCTCCGGTTAGTAAATGGGAAGTCCAGGCAGGAAGATTCTTAGGTTTATAAGGAATTTATTGCAACACTTAGTTTCCAGCCTTATGCCAGGCTCTTCCTCAGGCATATAAAATACACTGCACATGTTCAAGGTTAAAAAGCCCGGTTCAAATCTACATCCGGGTGAAAGGTCATGCATAACCCAAT
The DNA here is from genome assembly GCF_029499605.1 of Hyla sarda. NCBI lineage: Eukaryota > Metazoa > Chordata > Amphibia > Anura > Hylidae > Hyla > Hyla sarda. The sequence continues at coordinate 353,932,551 of NC_079189.1, forward strand.
TTAAAATGTCATAAAATAAAGAACATAAAGAAAAAACAATAAAAATAATGAAACATACAAACATTCTCATTAAAACATATAGTCATGAGCTATAAAATAAGGCGCAATACATTTGTTGTGGCAGCGCTGGAGGCTCATAAAACCGCCGCTCATCACGGAGCTGCAGGTTACTGATACGCGTTCGCTACAATGTAGCGACTTGTAAACAAACGGAGAGGCTTCAAACACATGGCTCTAAATCAATAGAGCGCATGCGCTAGAGTTAGTAAACAAAGGGCAATGTCAAACCGAGCTGTCATACAGCTACAAGGTAAGCGCTGGTACAGAACACTGGGGAATATCAGTGTTCTGTACCAGCGCTTACCTTGTAGCTGTATGACAGCTCGGTTTGACATTGCCCTTTGTTTACTAACTCTAGCGCATGCGCTCTATTGATTTAGAGCCATGTGTTTGAAGCCTCTCCATTTGTTTACAAGTCGCTACATTGTAGTGCACGCGTATCAGTAACCTGCAGCTCCGTGATGAGCGACGGTTTTACGAGCCTCCAGCGCTGCCACAACAAATGTATTGCGCCTTATTTTATAGCTCATGACTATATGTTTTAATGAGAATGTTTGTATGTTTCATTATCTTTATTGTTTTTTCTTTATGTTCTTTATTTTATGACATTTTAAATTGGGTTATGCATGACCTCTCACCCGGATGTAGATTTGAACCGGGCTTTTTAACCTTGAACATGTGCAGTGTATTTTATATGCCTGAGGAAAAGCCTGGCATAAGGCTCGAAACTAAGTGTTGCAATAAATTCCTTATATACCTAAGAATCTTCCTGCCTGGACTTCCCATTCACTAACCGGAGGAGAAGCGCTTTGGAATCAAATCCCCATTTTCTGTGTCCCGGATTATGGGTCACACATTTTGAATCTTAAATACAAAAGTTAGACACATAAAAAGCATGTAAAGCATCTGCATGGCCTAGTAAGTAACAAATATAAGCATTTTTCTGTAATATGACAGGTACACTTTAACTTTTCATACTTTTACCATAGACACAAAACTAGTTAGTATCTATGAAACATTGCTAACATTCTAAGATATGAGCAGATAGACATGCAATTCAGCCAGGGCATTATTGTACTCTAACACAACACTTTTTGGTCAATATTTGCATTCGTTTTTGTAAGCCAAAACTAAAGGGGGATCTTAAATACACAGATCCTGTTTTTCATGGTGCAGGCTCTAGTCTAATTTTGGCTTACAAATACCTGTATAAAACCCTGACCATAATACTATAGCATGAAAGTGGCCTTAAAGCGTACCGGTCATATCCCATGAAGAAGAAAAAAAGTTACTCAGTACCTAATCCTAACCATGTACATCTAACTTTTTTTTGCCTCTAACACCTATATTTATTATACAAATACCTCTTTTTATAAGCTCACAGTGTTAGAAATCCTCTCAGGGGAAGAGGTGAACCCCTCCCTTGTTGTGGGAGGTAATTTGGGTCTCTGCTCATGCAGCCTTGTCCATGAATCATTCATATATTTGTACATTGTGATCAGTTCGTCACTAAGACATTTTTTCTCCAGACTAAATAACCTCAAGCTTGATAACTTGTCTTTGTCCTGTAATCCTCCCATACCATTAATTATCTTTGTCACCCTCCTCTGCACCCGCTCCAGTTCAATCATGTCCTTTGTTACGCCTAGCGCTCCGGGTCCCCGCTCCTCCCCGGAGCGCTTACGGCGTCTCTCTCTCCGCAGCGCCCCGGTCGGTCCCGCTGACCGGGAGCGCTGCACTGTCATGGCCGTCGGGGATGCGATTCGCACAGCGGGACGCGCCCACTCGCGAATCGCATCCCAGGTCACTTACCCGTCCCGGTCCCCTGCTGTCATGTGCTGGCGCGCGCGGCTCCGCTCTCTAGGGCGCGCGCGCGCCAGCTCCCTGAGACTTAAAGGGCCAGTGCACCAATGATTGGTGCCTGGCCCAATTAGCTTAATTGGCTTCCACCTGCTCCCAGACTATATCTGATCACTGCCCCTGCACTCCCCGGCCGGATCTTGTTGCCATTGTGCCAGTGAAAGCGTTTCCTTGTGTGTTCCTAGCCTGTGTTCCAGACCTCCTGCCGTTGCCCCTGACTACGATCCTTGCTGCCTGCCCCGACCTTCTGCTACGTCCGACCTTGCTTCTGTCTACTCCCTTGTACCGCGCCTATCTTCAGCAGTCAGAGAGGTTGAGCCGTTGCTAGTGGATACGACCTGGTCACTACCGCCGCAGCAAGACCATCCCGCTTTGCAGCGGGCTCTGGTGAACACCAGTAGTGACTTAGAACCGGTCCACTAGCACGGTCCACGCCAATCCCTCTCTGGCACAGAGGATCCACCTCCTGCCAGCCGGCATCGTGACAGTAGATCCGGCCATGGATCCCGCTGAAGTTCCTCTGCCAGTTGTCGCCGACCTCACCACGGTGGTCGCCCAGCAGTCACAACAGATAGCGCAACAAGGCCACCAGCTGTCTCAACTGACCGTGATGCTACAGCAGCTACTACCTCAGCTTCAGCAATCATCTCCTCCGCCAGCTCCTGCACCTCCTCCGCAGCGAGTGGCCGCTTCAGGCCTACGACTATCCTTGCCGGATAAATTTGATGGGGACTCTAAATTTTGCCGTGGCTTTCTTTCTCAATGTTCCCTGCACTTGGAGATGATGTCGGACCAGTTTCCTACTGAAAGGTCTAAGGTGGCTTTCGTAGTCAGCCTTCTGTCTGGGAAAGCTCTGTCTTGGGCCACACCGCTCTGGGACCGCAATGACCCCGTCACTGCCTCTGTACACTCCTTCTTCTCGGAAATTCGAAGTGTCTTTGAGGAACCTGCCCGAGCCTCTTCTGCTGAGACTGCCCTGCTGAACCTGGTCCAGGGTAATTCTTCCGTTGGCGAGTACGCCATACAATTCCGTACTCTTGCTTCTGAACTATCCTGGAATAATGAGGCCCTCTGCGCGACCTTTAAAAAAGGCCTATCCAGCAACATTAAAGATGTTCTGGCCGCACGAGAAACTCCTGCTAACCTGCATGAACTCATTCATCTAGCCACTCGCATTGACATGCGTTTTTCTGAGAGGCATCAAGAGCTCCGCCAGGAAAAAGACTTAGATCTCTGGACACCTCTCCCACAGTCTCCATTGCAATCTACGCCTAGGCCTCCCGCCGAGGAGGCCATGCAAGTGGATCGGTCTCGCCTGACCCAGTAAGAGAGGAATCGCCGTAAGGAAGAGAATCTTTGTCTGTACTGTGCCAGTACCGAACATTTCTTGGTGGATTGCCCTATCCGTCCTCCACGTCTGGGAAACGCACGCTCGCACCCAGCTCTCGTGGGTGTGGCGTCTCTTGATGCTAAGTCGGCTTCTCCACGTCTCACGGTGCCCGTACGGATTTCTCCTTCAGCCAACTCTTCCCTCTCAGCCGTGGCCTGCTTGGACTCTGGTGCCTCTGGGAATTTTATTCTGGATTCCTTGGTGAATAAATTCCGCATCCCGGTGACCCGTCTCGTCAAGCCACTCTACATTTCCGCGGTCAACGGAGTCAGGTTGGATTGCACCGTGCATTACCGCACGGAGCCCCTCCTAATGTGCATCGGACCTCATCACGAAAAAATTTAGTTTTTGGTCCTCTCCAATTGCACTTCCGAAATTCTCCTTGGACTACCCTGGCTTCAACACCATTCCCCAACCCTGGATTGGTCCACAGGGGAGATCAAGAGCTGGGGTACCTCTTGTTTCAAGGACTGCCTTAAACCGGTTCCCAGTACTCCCTGCCGTGACCCTGTGGTTCCCCCTGTAACCGGTCTCCCTAAGGTCTTTTTGGACTCTGCCTGCCATAAGAAGTGCCTCTCCCCCCCTCCCAGTCCAGTCAGGCAAGCCTCGGTGCCTCCTCATGGCCCCCGTCCTGGTGTCACACTGCCCCGTGCCAGGCCTCGCCCTCTGCCCTCCCTCCCTATTCCCACTCCTGCTGTACTGCCTGCCGTTGAGGAAACCCTCCATTCTTTCCCGGTGTCCTCATCCCAGGGGAGGCAGTTACCGGACAAAGAGAAGGGGAGACCTAAGGGGGGGGTACTGTTACGCCTAGCGCTCCGGGTCCCCGCTCCTCCCCGGAGCGCTTACGGCGTCTCTCTCTCCGCAGCGCCCCGGTCGGTCCCGCTGACCGGGAGCGCTGCACTGTCATGGCCGTCGGGGATGCGATTCGCACAGCGGGACGCGCCCGCTCGCGAATCGCATCCCAGGTCACTTACCCGTCCCGGTCCCCTGCTGTCATGTGCTGGCGCGCGCGGCTCCGCTCTCTAGGGCGCGCGCGCGCCAGCTCCCTGAGTCTTAAAGGGCCAGTGCACCAATGATTGGTGCCTGGCCCCATTAGCTTAATTGGCTTCCACCTGCTCCCAGACTATATCTGATCACTGCCCCTGCACTCCCCGGCCGGATCTTGTTGCCATTGTGCCAGTGAAAGCGTTTCCTTGTGTGTTCCTAGCCTGTGTTCCAGACCTCCTGCCGTTGCCCCTGACTACGATCCTTGCTGCCTGCCCCGACCTTCTGCTACGTCCGACCTTGCTTCTGTCTACTCCCTTGTACCGCGCCTATCTTCAGCAGTCAGAGAGGTTGAGCCGTTGCTAGTGGATACGACCTGGTCACTACCGCCGCAGCAAGACCATCCCGCTTTGCGGCGGGCTCTGGTGAACACCAGTAGTGACTTAGAACCGGTCCACTAGCACGGTCCACGCCAATCCCTCTCTGGCACAGAGGATCCACCTCCTGCCAGCCGGCATCGTGACATCCTTATATACAGGTGCCCAAAATTGGACACAATACTCCATATGTGGTCTGACTAGTGATTTATACAGAGGTAAAACTATGTTCCTGTCACAAGCCTCTATGTCTCTCTTGATACATCCCATGACTTTGTTGGCCTTGGCATATGCTGCCTGGCACTGATCACTAAAGTTGAATTTGCTGTCCACCAGTACCCCTAAGTCCTTTTCGGTAGATGTTTTACCTAATGTTCTATTATTTAGCACATTATTGTACATATAGTTTGTACTGCCCAAGTGCATCACCTTACATTTATTTACATTAAACTTAATTTGCCATGTCTGTGCCCAAGCCTCCAGCTCCCCCAAATCCCTCTGTAATATTATGTTATCATTGTATGTGGTGATCACCTTGCCCAGTTTAGAGTCATCTGCAAATATTGAAATTCTACTCTGTAATACCTCTACAAGGTCATTAATAAAGATATTGAAAAAAGTGGACCCAGTACTGACCCCTGTGGTACCCCATCAGTAACTGTCACCCAAAAAAAAAAAAAAAAAAAACCTCCATTGATCCCCACCCTCTACTTTCTATCACTCAGCCTGTTGCTAACTCATATACATATAATCTACTCTAGTCCCCTTGTCCCAGCATCCTCATTTTAGGTACCAACCTTTTGCATGGCACAGTATTGAGTGCCTTAGAAAAGTCAAGGCACTTGAGATTTCTAAAATTTCAGTGCAGACATTCTACCGTGTGAACATGTTCTGTAACTAATGTAGAGAGGTCTCAATGGTATAGCCACATACCCTAGCATATGAATAATGGATGGATAATGTCATTGTGAGGTAACGCCTGTAGTGTTTTACCGTATACAGTAATATATATATATATATATATATATATATATATATATATATATATTACTGTATATATATATATATATATATATATATATATATATATACATATATTATTTCTCACCTCTTCCAAAGATGCTTCTCACATGCTCCTGCCCTATGAATTATGTAGGAAAGACATTTCGTCCCATCAGAAAACGTATACAGGAGCATGTGGGTGATATTATACACTCAAGAAATATCCCAGTGGGCATACACTTTAAAACTTTCCATAACAGTAAATGCACAAATCTGAAAGTACAGATAATTGAGGTAGTGAAATCACCTCAAAGAGGGGGTTAATGGGACCGTTTGCTCATTCAGAGAGAAGCAGAATGGACCTACAGATTACAGACAGTGAAACCGAAAGGTCTGAATGACTTCATTTCATTTGCCTGTTTTCTGTAGAGAGTCTTGAATAATGTAGGTTTTTAGCTTGGAGCTTAAAGTTGTACGGCGATAGCTTGCCTGCAGTAATGTATCCCCTTAGTGATAAGTTGTTGACAAATCAAAATTGTAATTTCATAAAATTTTGATTTAAATGTAAATAATAAACAAATTTACATGCTTATTTCTTTTGTTTTTTCATAACCAACAGAAACCAATAGTATAAGTAAGCCATACTCCAGTACCTCTATGCTAACTGTCATATAATAAGCTAGTGGCTCCCTTAAATGTCCATCTAAAAGTTACTGCTAATTCTAATCCAGTAAAAAAAATAATAATTTAAAATACAATAAAATGTAATTTCTTGATACTATACCTAGTGCAATAGGACATCAAATGTAATATATGTTGTCTATATGCAGAGACATCACTTGCTAAGACCGCTTGAAAAATTCACTAATATTCCGCTATCAATGAGTTAAACTGGATACAAGGTATCACTAGGTTAAATGAAACGCAAACGTATGATCTCTTAGTAACAAGCTATGAAAGTGAGGCTTGGAACTAAGTACACACCTCCCTACACTCACCTGTATAACTAGTCTCACCTGTAGTGGACAGAATTGGGTGACCTTTGACATCATGGATGTCTGCCTCACTGAATGGTTGGACTGTAGAATAGGGGGTGGTTCTGATAATATAAAAGGTGAAGCCCGCTAGAAGAGAGTGCATATGGCTGTCATCAGTGCCTTATATGAAGTTTGCCGCTATGTGCCCTTGTGTTCTTTTTGAAACTCTATAACACGCTGCTGCAAACCGATTCCTGATGAATTTGGCAGAAAGAAACACGCTGAATCCTCAATGACCGATGCTACCATAATGTATCTGTGATCAACTGCAAGTTATCCCTACTGGATGTATCCGTTGATTCCGGACCTAGCACGAGACAAGCCCTGGATTACAGGTTACCGTTCTAAATGAGGCACTAATCATTGCACCTTATTGAAACAGCACTGAATATGCTATTTGTTTCCATGCGGCAATATAAATACGCAACATATGTACATATTATGAGAACCTGCTGACATAGACATTGTTGTATCATATGCAGGAGTACCTAACAGATGATTTAAATACATCTTAATATCGCTGTACATCTTATTCTCAGGATGCGTTATTTGCCAGGTGTGAATATGGATGTAAGACTGGGATGACGCAATAATCACGCTTTATACCAGCATCATTGAATATTGTGCTAATACCTACGGATGACCTATGTGAGACTATATATATCACAATCTCCAATACGGGTGTGAATTATGACCGAGAACAATTACATTTAGACTTTCACATACCTCGGCTTTTTTTATTGCCATCGTGCACTGGATACTAACCATAACTCTTTGAAGTGGGGACACTTGCTCTATGGCGGCCACTAGTTATTAACTATGTGCACTTTATATTATTTTTCATATTTTTGTACTATTTTTCACTATTACCGTTTTGGTACTTTTTAATTTGGAATAATAAATTAGAAGTTTTATATCTCATTTACGTCAGTGCTTATATATATATATATATATATATATATATATATAGCAACAGAACCCTTATGAGGTCACGTTATCGTGGTGGGATGGTCCAAGCTATTTGACCGCCAAATTGCAAGCTAAGTACCTCACTATTTCATAACTTCCTAATTTTATATTTCCATTTATTACACCATAGCTGTATAGCTTTTTATGTTGTATCTATATACTCATGTTTTATCTATATCTTTGTGCTAGCAGTGTGCTGCTGTATTCTTCTGTTGCTGTATATTACGCCGAGCAGCCTGCACCTGTAAGCCAGGTCCATATATAATAGTTTGGAATCAATAGTGCTGGCTGACGCATCCTTTTGTCTATATATATATATATATATATATATATATATATATATATATATATATTATTTATTTATTTATTTATTTTTGCTGTATTTAGTCTTCAAGATGGGAACTAATCATATGGCTTTGCCGTTTCCTATATGCAAGCCTTTGTAACAACCTTAAGGATTTAAGGATTATTATGCACTGTAAAAAGAAAACAAATTGTAATAATCCTGGTTGCACCATCCTGTCCATTTAAGACATTGTTCGGCCATCAGACAGCAAAGTAATTCTGCTTTATGACTAACCTTTTGAATGAATTAATATATACAGCAGGGAATGTAATCATGCAGGGACTATACTGAGAGAAGAATGATACAGCAGAAATGAAGTGATTTATTCATTAGAATAACTATGTATGTCTGTTCCTGTAAATGCTCCCAGCACAGAGCTGACAAAGCAATGACACAAAGTCCTATCTCTAGAGAAATATTTCTAATTATATTGGAAAATACATATCATTTATTACAGGTTTCCTCTGAAATCCATATTGTAAATGCTTATTGAAAGTCTTTAAAAGTTTGTAATAATGCACTAAGTAGTTAGTCATCTAATTTTATGCTGCAAAAAGGGTGCCAGTCCCCCTGAACTTTGTTCAGATCAGTTGTCGCTCCCATTACTCCACATAATTGGAACTATAGAGTGAATAGATAAATAATACAGTTTCTACCTCAGCCTGTTCACCTTGAATAGAACAATCGATTCTCAGTTTATTTTGGAAAGAGATGTAGATTTTTACCATAATTTTTTTTTTACATAGATCTGTAACAGTGTTTCCCAACTTGTATGCCTCTAGCTGTTGTAAAGCCTCCATGCCTTTTAGCTTTGCAACAGCTGGAGTCACACTGGTTGGGAAACACTGATCTGTAACAAAATCTGTGCTTACAAAAATACACTATGTGTGGACCTACCCTAATATGGCCATGTGCTTTGGACCTTAGGGTCTAAATTCTATTCCATGTTAGGTCTCATGTTCTGTTCAGTTTTAAATATTTAAGTATTTATATAATGTCTTTTTCATTTGGTATATTCAATTTTCCAATTTTAAGGGGTGCATATTCCTGCACCCCCTATAGCGTAACTATAGGGGGTACAGAGATAGCAACCACACCCGGGCCCTGGTGCCTAAGGGGGCCTCGAAAGCACATCTGCCTCATAAGGGAACATTATTATAAATAGCAAATGGGGCTCTGTTGCAGATTTTGCATTGAGGCCCAGAAGATACAATTTGGGGGGACAGTGTAACACTGATGGATGGCTTGATTTCAGAATTAGGCTTCACCTTAAGCAGTCATCTTTTTCTGGTGAAAAGGAGGCTCTTGGAATTCAGATAATTCCAGGATTTATGGTAGTGCACAATAGCTAGACCCATCAACAGTCATGCAAGAACAGAAACACTCAAAAGAAAGCAGAGACAAACTGGACAACTGGACAGACATTAAGAACTAAGGCAGCATAGACCAGCTAACAATATTTCCAGCACCTAAAGCTAGCAGCTGGGCCCCTTAAAGGGGTACTCCTGAGGGGAAAACACCTGGTGACAGAAAGTTATGAAGATTTGTTAATCCTTCCAAAATGTATCAGCTGCTGTGTGTTCCAGAGGAAATTCAGTTGTTCTTTTCTGTCTGACCACAGTGCTCTCTACTGACACCTCTGTCCATGTCAGGCACTGTCCAAAGCAGGAGAGGTTTGCTATAGGGATTTGCTCCTACTCTGGACAGTTCCTGATAAGAACAGAGGTGTCAGCAGAGGTCTGACTGGAAAGAACTTCACAACTTCCTCTGGAGCATACAGCAGCTGATAAGTACTCAAAGGCTTAAGATCGGAAAACATTTGATCGGATAACATTTTATTTCTCAGGATTATCCCTTTACCCCTTTAAATACAAGACACAACAAAAACCTGGCACAGACCAACATTAGCATGCAGGGGAAGATGACATGGCTGAACTGGTCCTATCATATATAACAGACAGAAAAAATAGAGTAAAGCGAAAAACAACATAAAATGGAACTATGTTTATTTTTTTTTTTTTTTTTATGGGCTGCCTCTTTAGGAACAATGCAGTATAACTAGAATTGCCTTGCTACAATACACTTCTGAAATACTGTGAACTTTGGTGTCCATCACTCAAAACAAGCAGCCAACCAAGCAAACTTCCCGAGGCAACAAATATGTTACAAATATAGAAATTGTGGATACATTCTGCTGCTGCACAAGGTTAAGATTACATTTTAACAGCCAAAAGATACATCAGTATATTTTATTTTTATTTTTTAAACCTGAGAATGTACAAAAATGGGAGTTGTACTCACAACCTAATCTATAACTTTTACCATAGTTTAAAAGTGGGTTTCTAGTTAACAAGTCCCATCCGTTTTCTTTATGACAATTATTCCTTAACACAGCTGGCGTATTTCTTTAATTATAATACATTTCATGAATCATTAGTCAGACAAGTTGTTATCAATGAGATGTAAAAATGGAAAGCAGTGAAAGATATCCTCCGTCACAATGTCCTTTCTGCCTGTTTCTCATTACTCAAAGTTGTGGATCAAAAATCAGTCTGGCTTCAATGAAGGACATTTAATTGTATCAAGATTTGACAATCTTCTGAATAGTGTTAACATTTAGCTGCGTAATTGTAAATGAGTTCAGGTCAAGAATATATAGAAAGGCTATGCGTACTCAAGCCTGGGGGGGAGTTGCTTACTCACTAACATCTGTTGACCCCAACATTGCTGGAGGTTACTTTTCACATTATCTCTAGTTATAGTCATGACCATAGAAATTTTATACTACTGCTAGTATAATTTGATATGGACGTTGTAGCCAAAAATGTTCATTCATCATTAAACGCAATTACATTCTAGAGCAAAATCAACATAACTTCTGTTACTTTTCATGGTCTGTTACATAAAATCGGTAGAACGCTTGCATGATCTGTTGCTCAGAAGGCATGGCACAAAAAGGCTTATTTTACTATAACTATTGCAGAATACTATTAAAGATGCTGAATATAATTCAAAGTCAATTTGCATTGTAACTTGTAATTATGAGAAAGCATGTCGGCATCTATGAGAATTAATCTTAAATCAATAAAGGCAAATGTATTCAATAGTGCGATCAATGACCCACTTGGTAAGCCAGTGAGGTTAAAATGAAGACATTGAGAATGCACGGCAGTATTAAGCAGATAAAGTGTAAATACCCTTGAGTTCTCCATGACAAGGTCACAATATAGTTTCAGGGTTTGAAAGACCTTTCATCTCTGTCCTACACAGTTAACTTAATGTTCATGCATTAAACAGCTGACTGCTAAATATCACTACTGTTCAGGAAAAGTCTTCAGGAAGGTCCCTTTATAAATAGAAACAAACTATACAAAACTAGAGTATGCAGCATATTACAGTATAGGGTAATAAACTATTTTATTGTAATGCTCTGCATCTAATGTGTTGTTTCTTCCAGTTACATAAAGATGATACAGCACAATGTTATGGAAATGAATTCTTTGTTTCTTTGTTTTCTTTTGTTTTTACTTTATGCTTTTTGTTTTCTTTCTTTATCATTGGAATAGTCATGCAGTGAATTTTTGCATAGTCACTGCTTTTGACAGTATTCAACAGTACTTCTAGGGGTTAATAAGGCATACCACATAAGATATCTTTGGTTCTATAACATGCACTAAAGGATGTTCTCTCATTGAGCCAATGGCTACAGTATTTCTTTCAATTCCCCCATACACATGAATGTTTGGCTCAGTCAAATGTTCTCAATAGAGAGAAGGGGTGCTGCCAGAAGCTTCACAGCAGCTTATCTGTCTGAGCACAAAAGGGTCAGGTGGTTGAAATTCCACATGCCCACCATATGTTGTGGGAGAGTCAGGAGGGTCTCATACACTTTAGAAAGTCAGACAGCCTTGCTTAAGTTGGTGGGGTTGGTTTTCTTTTATCTAAAGTGTAAAGGTACATTAAAGGAGTACTCTGGGATAAAAAAAAATATATTTTTCAAACTTTCACAGGCTGCCGGCATAAAAAAAAGAGAAATAAAAAAAACTCTATACACCTGTGCCTTTGATAACCCTCTCTGGCCTCCTCAGTGATCCTCATTGGTTGCCAGTGGTTGTTCTGTCACACTGCGGCTTAGCTAATTGCCAGCCTCAGCGATATCACCCCTCAGCCAGTGATAGGTAGAGCAGAAATGTGATGTAATCCATCCTGGCAAAGCCTGGATGCCGGCCAAGCGGTACAGTGCTGCAGCTGCAGTGTGACAGAGCAACTACCGGTAACCAGGAAGAGAATCATAGGGAAGCCAGAGCGGGGTATGAGAGGCCTTTGGGGAGCTGCGGCAGGTATCGTATTTTTTCGCCCTGTAGGACACATTTAAGACGCACTCTATTTTAAAGGTCCAAAATCTAGAAAAAAAAGATTCTGAACCCAACAGTGATCTTCAACCTGCGGAACTCCAGATGTTGCAAAACTACAACTCCCAGTATGCTGTTGGCTGTCCGGGCATGCTGGGAGTTGTAGTTTTGCAACAGCTGGAGGTACGCAGGTTGAAGACCACTGGTATAGGAGGTAATACTCATGTGTCCCCGCCGCTCCGGACCGTCACCGCTGCCCTGGATGTCGCTCCATCGCTGTCACCGCGTCCCCGTGGTGTCCCTGACGCTCTGGACGTCTTCTTCCCCAGGATCCACTCTCTCAGTCGCCGTCATCATGTCGCTACGCACGCCGCTCCTATTGGTTAACGGGACGGCATGTGCGACGACGTGATGACATCGAAGGAGAGTACCGGCCATCCAGGGGATCCCGGCACGGAGCAGACACCGAGGAGGCAGGTAAGGTCCCTCCCGGTGTCCTGTAAGCTGTTCAGGACGCCGCAATTTCACCGCGGTGGTCCCAAACAGCCCGACTGAGCAGCCGGGTTAGTGTTATTTTCGCTTCAGATGCGGCAGTCAGCTTTGATCGCCGTGTCAGAAGGGCTAATACAGGGCATACCGCGATCGGTGATGTCCTGTATTAGCCGCGGGTCCCGGCCGTTGATGGCCGCAGGTATTCGCCGTATAAGATGCACCAACTTTTTTCCCCCAGTTTTGGGGAAGAAAAAGTGCATCTTATACGGCGAAAAATACGGTATGTACAGTTTGCTTTTTTAAATGCCGACAGCCCGACAGCCTGGCGGGAAAAAAATTCTTTTGTATCCCAGAGTTCTCCTTTAATACAGTACAGCACAGTACAGTAAACTTACTTTGATCCAAATAAGCATACCATAGACAATATAATTGTATATGTATGATAATTGAATGGAATGATCAGATTAAAATTGAGGTTGCCTATTCAAGGTAACGTTTTCTACAGTCTACAAGAAAATAGTATAGGTCAATTCTACAGGAAAATAGCATAGTTTGTATATTCTACAAAATTATTGTGGTGATTTCCTTACGTAACAATTTCCTGGAGGAAGTACTGCAGGCCATTTCTATAGCACACTAAAGCAAGAAATACAATTCCCTATTTCTTACCTATTGGTTCAGAGTTCTAGTCACAAAGTATATGCTGTCATGAAAATTAGCCTGTAATATATAGCCCCTAGTCTGCTAGAAGTTTTGCGGCTATAGTGTAGAAATGCTGATATCTGATTGTTTTATTGGTGATTGAACAAGCAGTGTAATCAGTTAAGTACAGCATTTATAATGAATACCGTCTACTAGACTTCTCTCACGCTGCACCTGTGCTCTTGAATGCTCTACTTCACACTGTTCTGTAAATTTTTATCACTTTAAAGTTTTATCAATCCATAATAACCAGCAATTCCCAAATATATTAATATATAGTGGTCCCTCAACAATGGTAATCCGTTCCAAACTGACCATCGTTTGTTGAAACCATCGCATGTTGAGGTATCCGTGCAATGTAGAGTATAGGACAGTGGTCTACAACCTGCGGACCTCCAGATGTTGCAAAACTACAACACCGAGCATGCCCGGACAGCCGTTGGCGCTCCAAAAGGCCTCTGCTTCCCCAGCCATTGGAACGCTCCAAAAGGCCTCCGCTTCCCCAGCATCCGCGCTCTCCGACTTCGCCATCACGTCGCTACACACGCCGCTCCTATTGGATGACAGGAGGGCGTGCGCAGCGACGTGATGACGTCGATGGAGAGCGCCAATGATGCAGGGGATCCCGAAGAGGACGCGCCGGAGCCCGAGGACAGGTAAGAGACATCACCGGAGCTCACGGGGCACCATAAACGGCTATCCGATGGCAGCTGAAGCAGTCAGCGCTGCCGGATAGCCGTTTATGTGATGGCCCCGACATAAAAAAGCATCGTATGTTGATGCTGCCTTCAACATGCGATGGCCTCTGAGAGGCCATCGCATGTTGAAATTATCGTATGTCGGGGCCATCGTAGGTCGAGGGGTCACTGTACTTATACTTTAAACTCTTACCTATTATTATAACTCTAATTTTTTTCTACTACCAATCTACTCACCCTAAACCGTTCCTTGTACAGATACTGAGGAGAGTTTTATTGATTTAGTGACCGATGTTTGGGTGGCTGGCTTACTGAGTGACTCGAGTCACACTCGAGTTTAAAAGAAGGCTCTTTTGTATATTAGCAACTGAAGAATACCGATAGGTTATTACTTACATATGCTAAAATTCCTTCATCAAGTTAGAAAAGGCTGCTGTGCAGGAAGGATGTTCTACAGTTGCAGACAGTATTTTTTTTAATTTTATTTACATAGTTAATCTTTGAAAAATATTCCAGACAAGATAGTTATGGAGGAGGAAAATATCCCTATGTAATATAGTATACATTATACTCTACGAAGTGGTTGGATGACAAATGTCTATAGCAATCTTCCAAAAGGGCACTGAATCTGAATGTGTACTCATCCTATCTGACTTATGTCCCCTAAGGTCTAATTAAAAATAAGCTTTTGCAATATGGCATATTTTACTTTAAAGAACTTTAATTGTTAGCTATACCTCACTGAAAACTTTCCGTGGTTGTCAGAGCAACACAAGTTAACTCATTCAGTGTTCCCAATTGAGAATTGTGAGATTGCTAATGGTGCTATTGTTCCATTTTTGTGCTAATAAATACCATCCTAAACTGATATTGTATTCCTTGACATTGACTTTCAGAAAACAAGAACTTTTAAAGGGACTAAAACCTAATACATAAGAGTACAGGAAGCTGGAATAGTTGGAGTATCCTGGTAAAACATACCATGCCTATGTCTTAGGCACAGTACAATCTCTCCTCTCTCCAGTATCATTTCACCAGTATCTTCTCACTCCCCAGTGTCATTTCCCTTCTCTAGTATATTTTTGTCCTACACAGTACAATCTCTCCTCTCTCCAGTATCATCCCACCAGTATCTTCTCACTCCCCAGTGTCATTTTCCTCCTTCAGTATATTTTTTCCTGCAAAGTATAACCCCCACAAATTATCTATTATGCCAAAAAATGGGTTGGCCTTCAATGTGGGTATACCTTGTAATCTTTCCAATTGCAACAATTTCACCTCCTGTACTGAGAAAGGAATATGTACCCTGTGTAGTCACTCAGTTCACACAATCTTAAAGGGGTTCTCCGGTGCTTACACATCTTATCCCCTATCCAAAGGATAGGGGATAAGATGCCTGATCGCGGGAGTCCCGCATCTGGGGACCCCCATGATCATGCACACCGCACCCTGTTTGTAATCAGTCCCCGGAGCGTGTTCTCTCCGGGATTGATTACGGTCGACCGCAGGGCCGGCGGCGTGTGACGTCACGCCTCCACCCCCGTGTGACGTCACGCTCCGCCCCTCAATGCAAGCCTACGGGAGGGGGGAGGGGACGTGATAGCTATGGAGCACACAATGGCTAGAATATCTTTATTTAGGGAAGAAAACTGTTTTATATGGTTATCAAAGAGGAGTATGATTCTTACATTCAAAAATCATCGTGCTATACTTTGATTGGTTGCGTAAATATATATATATATATATATATATATATATGACATAAGTATTTATTAATCGCAATCACATGCAGGTATATGATGCAGGTGATTCCTGTTTATGCCAAAGATTCTTGCTGTGTCCGTCATTTTCCATTATCTGACTACTCCTCCATATTCTTCAATTGGATGTTACTTCTTCTTTTGGGACACTGCAAATCTTTGACTTGCTTCTTGAGTGTTTTCCCAAACAGCAGGTTCAAGCAATAGCTACAAGCAATAGCTAGCTGATATATCTGAAAAGAATAATAATGTTTTTCTGCAGCCATTGATTAGCAATAGTATATATTATGGATTAATATGTTGATCAACAATCAGAATAATCATAATCATCCTTAGCAGAAGCACTGATAGGTAAGGGAGTGAGATTGAGAGAGAAAGTGCAATTTTGGGTGTAGTACCCAGTAACTAATAGTAGCCAGACAGTTACAGTGAGCAGAGCACTAAAAGCGTATTGTCCTCTATTAAGTGTAACCTGTGCGCACATCTAAGTGGTGTACCATTTTGTTCCTGTTAAAGTCTCAGGGGCCTAGATACTGTGAAAGGCCAATGAAAAGTACACACCTGCTGGTGTTGTAGACAAATACCGTTTTAAGCATACTGGAGCGCATTGAACTCCCCTCATAAGTGCATACCACATATGTACATTTCAGTGATGTACCATTTTGTTCCTGTTAAAGTCTTAAGAGCTTAGATACTGTGAAAGGCCAGCCAAAACTACACACCTGCTGGTATTGTAGACAAATACTGCTTTAAGCGTAGTGGTGTGTATTGTACTCCCATCATATACGCACTAAGTATGTCAGGCAGAGCAAGGACTTGCAAAGAGGAGTGGCAGAGGCCCAAATTCATGAGGCAGAGGTCGCAGCAGACTAGGGGCGAGTGGCAGCAGGAGTGGCAGTGAGAGGCCTGATCTCCCGATATCAGCTAGCAGTCGTGTCTCGACCAGTAACCAATCTGCCGTCATCGATTGGTTAACACAGTCATCCACTTCATTACAAGTGACATCTGACACCCTCAGTCAACATTGGTGGGTTCCTCAAACACAACCCTTAGTTAGAATGGCCCGGGAGAAGTCCCTGTGCTCCCATTGCCTCTATTCTATGCTGTTCCCTCCCCCATAGAGTATCTTATGCTGTGGGTTCAGCTCCTTTATTTAGTGAGGACGATCTACTAGAGGACAGTCAGCAGCTACTGCCCAGCCAAGAAGTGGAGGAGACACTCGTAGCTTCATCCATTAGGCTGTCAAGTAGTGATGAGGAGAGTGGCGTGGGAGGTGGTTTTGCGAGCGTTCAGGCTTCTGAAGCAGACAATGTTAAGGAACCTGAGGAGGACATCAGTGATGTGCAGACACAACTCGATGATGAAGCCAATAACAATTAGGAGCTGGGTGCAGAAGGGGCTTCATCATCATCAGGAGAAGAGGATTGCAGGTTGCCCATGAGGCAGCAGCTGAGCCAGTAAGGTAGTAACATGGTTGGCACTCAGCATGGTGGCAGAAGTGGAAAGTCTGGAGCCAAACATGCCCGGGGGAGATCACCTGCATTGTGGCAGCCTACCTTCCCGGGAGGTAGTGGAACAGGGGTTCCTGGAGTCGTCGGCAGTAGCAGTCGGCAGTAGCAGTAGCAGTTTTGGTGGGAAAATCAGCTACTCGGCGGTGTGTCAATTATTCAACAAGCATCCGGGGGAGGTTAACATGGCTACATGCAAGATGTGTCGGCAGAAGGTGAAGTGTGGCCAGGGTCCCAATGTTGGAACCATGGCCCTGCATCAACATATGCAACGTCAGCATAAAGTGGCCTGGGAGAACCGTGGCTCCGATGTGGTGGTCCAGCCTGCTGCATCATTTAGTGGCACGCCGCTCCCTGTTTCAGCCAGCCAAGGCTCCACCACCTCAGCCGAAGGGAGCTGTGTGTCATACTTATCTGCTGTCGCTACAGATGCTCCTGCTCCTCCTATTTTGTGTCAGTCATTCCGCAAGCAATCCATCGGCGAAGCCATGTCCAAGAGACAACAGTATGTGCCCACTCATCCAACGGCACAAAAGCTGAATGTGCTCCTGTCCAAGTTGCTGGTGCTGCAGTCCCTCCCTTTTTGAGTGGTGGACTCTGCACCTTTCAGAGAACTAATGGCTTGTGCCGAGCCAAGGTGGAGAGTCCCAAGCCATCATTTCTTTGTGAAGAAGGCAGTACCAGCCCTGCACAATGTTGTGGAACAGAAGGTGGGCCAGTCCTTGAGCCTGTCTGTTTGTACCAAAGTGAATGCCAATGTGTGGAGCTGTAACTACGGTCAGGGACAATTCATGTAATTTACTGCCCACTGGGTGAATGTGGTTTCTGCACAGCTGCAACAGCAACTTGGACAGGTCACGCCACTTCAGCATCCACGCTCCCAGGCCCTTGGTCCTGTGACACTGTGCGACTCTGCCTCCTCATCCTCCACCGTGTCCTCAGCCTCCACTGCATGGACAAGTCTCAGTGCCACTCCAGCATACCATGTGTGCAGGGCACGTCGGTGTCACGCTGTTCTTCACATGGTTTTCCTTGGTAAACGGAGTCACACAGGGGAGGAACTGATAAAAGTCATTCATTAAGAAATTGACTTATGGCTTACTCCACGAAAAATGGAAATGGGAACCATGGTTACCGACAAGGAAGCCTGAGCCATGCGACCTGCATGGCACACATGTTCAATCTGGTTGTCAAGCGTTTCCTGAAGTGTTTCCCCCATCTGCAAGACATCCTAAAAATGGGAAGGAAACTTTGCATGCACTTCAGCCTCTCATACACTGCGAAACACACCCTCCTTAACCTGCAGTGACAGAACAGTATCCCCCAACATAGTATGATTTGTGACGTTTCCACATCTTGGAATTCCACCCTCCATATGTTTGACCAACTATACTAACAGAGAAAATCCATCACCGATTTCATGATGATCCAAGCCGATAGGGGGACTCCCCTGTGTAACTTCAATGTCAACCAGTGACAGATCATACGTGACACCTGCCATTTGCTCAGGCCCTTTGAGGAAGCCACATTATTAGTCAGTCGCCAGGATAACGGGATGAACTATTTCATTCTACTGCTTCATTTACTACAACACGTTTTGGAAACGATGGCTGGTCAGGGCACTGGAGACATGGCGCCTAAATCTTACGGCCACATGAGCCCTGTAAGGGCTGAACTGGAGGAGGAGGGGGAAGGGAACAGTGGAGCACAGTTTAGGTTTCGCGATATGGGTGGTTCTTCTATTCATCTGAAAGGAGAGGAGGAGCAGCAAGAGGAGCTAGAGGGTTATGAGTAAGGCGACACAGAGGACCCAGACACATCATGGCAGTATGCAGTGGAGATGGAGGCAGGGAGTTCCTCCGAGTCACTTGCACAAATGGCATGATGCATGCCTTGCATAGTGACCACCGAATTGTCACCATTCAGCAGCGGGATGACTTCTGTCTCTCAACCTCATTGGACCCTTGCTACCGGCATAAAATAGGGGGCCTTTTTTACACCCACTGAGAGGGAGGACAAACTAACCTACTACAGAGACATCCTACATAGTCAGTTGTCCGATGCCTATCTGCCCCATCGTCCATCCTCTCGCAGGTCTGACTCAGGGGCCCCTGTGCACTCACGTTTCATTACCATGGCTGCTAGAGAAGGGGTGGGGTGGCAGGAGCAGTACCATTTCTATCAGCAGCAGCCTTAGTCTACAGTCGCTGATGAGTAGCTTTCTTCACCAACATATTGAAGCAACTCCTCAGCAGCAGGTAGACCTGGAGCAGGACCTCAGATGGTAGCATACCTTGACATGCCCATGCCAACACACCTTGAAGATCCGCTGGACTTCTTGGCAGCCAAACTTGATTTGTGGCCACAACTAGCAGAGTTTGCCCTGGATAAGCTGTCCTACCTGGCCGGTAGTGTGCCATCAGATCAGGTGTTTAGTGCAGTGGTGGCCATGGTAACCCCAAGAAGAACTCGTCTGTCCACGAAAAATGTGGATTGACTGACCTTTGTGAAGAGGAATCAGGCATGTCTAAGCCAGGATTTCCACTCACCAATGCCTGGTGCATCAGAGTAGATTGACCATGGTGCCACACCATAGTCAATGGATAGTGATAAACATATTTAAGGTGCTGCTCCCCAGTTACAGAAATTACTCTGCATCAGACCACAAGTAAGTATTGAGGATATGCATTAGCTAAAAGGAAAGGAAAGTTATGCAAAAAACACCATGTGCCTCCTACACCACCAAGTATTGATGTGATGTAAAGACATCTAAAAGGTGGAAGGGAACAACGTAAATTCCATTGTAACCGGTGGGGGTAAAATCTTCCCCTGTAAGGCCCCTATTCCCGCATTATGAATTCCGTTCTTGGCAAGTGTTACTCACTCTAAAAAGGGTGGCCCCACACAGGAACCTCTCCCTATTTCCACCTACAATCCCTGGGAAATGGAAGAGTTTGCAGGTGGAAATATGGAGAGGTTCCTGCATGGGACCGCCCTTTTTAGGGCGAGTAACACTTTCCAAGAAGGGAATTAATAATGCGAGAGTAGGGCCTTACAGGGGAAGTTTTTACCCAATCATGTTACAATGGACAATGCGTTGTTCCCTTCCACCTTTTCGAGGAAAGTGTTACTCATCTTAAAAAAGGTGGTCCCATACAGGAACCTCTCCCTATTTCCATCTAAAAACCCTGGGAAATGGCAGTGTTTGTAGGTGGAAATAGGGAGAGGTTCCAAGAAGGGAATTAATTATGCGAGAGTAAGGCCTTACAGGGGAAGTTTTTACCCAAACCGGTTACAATATACCATACGTTGTTCCCTTCCACCCTTAATAGGTCTTTGCATCACATCAATACTTGGTGGTGTAGGTAGCACATGGTGTTATTTGCACACTTTTCCTTTTGTTTGATTTAAAAAAAAATTGCGTACATATATTTTATCCTAAGAATATTATTAAAAGTTTTACAAATGCATGTGCTCAATACTTACTTGTGCACATTAACACTTTTACAAAAGAGAAAATTTGGTGAATCGGCCAAATCTAATTTTTTTTAAATTCACACATCTCTAGTGGTTGGCAAATGGAAAAGCAGGGGCTTGCACAAACCATAGGTACATAAGTATAATTAATTCCCCTCTTTTCCTATCCCTTAATAAGTGGCATTGTCACAAAATTACTAATGTCTGTTCGGTGTCTAGTTTTTTTAGGGCACAGATAGAATGGTTGGATTCTGCAATTTTATAACATATTTAAAATAACATTCTATAAAACATATACTTAGTGCATCATTTATTGCTCCAAGCACTGTACAGGCAATTTAGTATATTCCTTACATTTACATCTGATTAAGTCAGCCATATCTTTTACCTTGTTGCTTGTCTTTCATTTGTATTCCTTTAGATTGTGTAACTAATTTAGGCTGTGTCTACCATAAGGTGAAACAAGTAATTTGCCTGAGGTGGCGTTTCATGACAAGTGACAGGATAGCACTTGGCTTATAGTCATTGTCTTCCTATTCATTTGCCTGACACTTGTAGTCATCAGTTAAGCATCGGGTATTGCCAAGTAATGCCTAAGGGAGACAAATATAGAAAGAGGAAGATCCAGAGAGATCTAAATATTTGCCATTGACAGCATCACTTTGTAATTAGACAATGGATACTGTGATCTATCTTAATATTATATTAATAGAGAGAGATGTCCGACTCATCATACTAATGTGTATGTTTATTTCATTGGATATTTTTAAGCTCTTTGCATCTTTCAGCTGTTCTAGGACTTATAGTACTTAGATAAATTCAGTTTTCAGCATTTTCTTCTATTTGACTTGAGTGAGGTGAATCATGAAATCAAGTGTGTTTATAGAATTTCCTGTCAAAACGCAGTACATAAAGGCAATATATTTGAGACGTCAGATCTCAACAATGTTTCCTATTGTAAGTTTATTCTATAATGCCTCTGGCAATTATTTTATAGGTAATTTGCTTTTAAGTCATCCAGTAAACAAATTTTGAATCCATCGACCTTATGAGGCCGGATCGACTCATTCAAGAATGAGATTCAACTTCAAAGTACATTTCCAAATAGCATAGATTTTCAACTCTTCAATGCAGATGCTATTTTGTTCCATTATGTGTGTGTTTTCGTACAATCTTATCTATTTAGGTGCAAATGAGTATATTAGAAAGGAAAGAGAATAATTTTCAGAGGACCAAAATTAGTTTTCCTGAGGGCATAAACATTTTCTGTAGAAGAACACATACTATTTATATGTCCGTTTACTTAAATGATCCAAAATACACAAACAATTAGATGAAAAGAAGATGTTGGCCATCTAAAGTTAGTAGAGAAAGTGGATTGCAATTGTATTTATTGGAAATAAGTAGAGACATGACTAGGAATAGCTGTAATACATTTTATAACTGTGCATCAGTTATCAAATAGTTTGATCCCATAATTATTACTCAATGGTGTCTATTCATGTGCTACCCCACAGAAAGTGTCCGAGTGAAATTTTAATTCAATAAGTAAAAAAAAAACATATATTTCTTTAAGTAATTTAAGGGAACCTATCATCACTTCATTCTACTTGAGTTGTAGTGGTCCCAGGAGGCTTCTCCCTGTCCAACCAGCCTTGATTGTTAGATCTATCCATCAAGGATATAGGAAATGGAAAAAAGCTACCATGGACCATTCCAAAATTATTCTGAGGCTTGTTCAGGAAATGACTTAAAATAGCATCAATATTTCTCCTACCATAAACACTACTGATTTTCTGCATTAATATTCAGTGTGGAATATCCAGTGTTTACCCCATGTGGGGCCTTATCTTAACAGAGAAAAAGAACTACAGGTGAATATGCTGTGATATATCTTCTAGATTTAAAGATGTGATAATGTTTATATTTTATTTTATGCATAGGTTCTACAAACTTGACACATGTACTGTAAGGCTGGATTAATGATAGAAAATGTATTCTCCCCTTTCTAGCTCACACACACATACTGATAAATGGGTAAACTCTTTATTAATTATTATAATTGCCGGTTCACTATTACTGAACATTCAGTATTAGCCATCTTTGAAAATTGCCATGAGATATCCCAAGAGGAGAGCTACTAAACGGATCTAATTATTTGTTGAAAAATTTGGGAAAACAGAGAGACAGCATATTTAAGAAATTCTCTTTACATCCTCTTACAAGAGAAAAAGAGCTTTCTTTATTGAAGAAAAAAGAAGTCCGAAAAACGCTAACATCCTGTAAAAACAGTTTGAAGTTCTGAATCATGTTATGTTCTAGCAATATTTAAAAGTTATTCAAAGGTCTTGTAGTCTTTTATTTAGTTTCTTTATTTTGACATACTTTATATGTATGTGTGTGTATATATATACACACACACAGTACTTACCCTGTTTATATACTGTGTGTATTTATTATTATTATTATTATTATTATTTATTTTTTAGGTTATTAGTACCCTTAATCTGTTCCTCTTTTCAATGGCATTTTACACATTAATGGAACAATGATAAAAGACATAGAATGCTATTAATATTTAATCCACATACATCACTTATACTCCAAATCCTGATGCTGAACGTTGTTTAACTAAAATAAATTGTCATGAATTGATATTTGTGTAATAAGTGAAATGACCACTCTTAGTCTTCTATTATGTGGATATATGTATCCTTAAAGTTTGTGTCTGTGCACTGTTCCATATATTAAATCACCTTATCACATGACTTTCCAAGCAGTGCCAACCTCCTCCTTATATGAGGATGTGATAACAGAATGGGTATAAGCAATACAGTACCCCAAACCAGAATCTAATGTATGCAGTTATTGCATGCAACATGCTAGCAACAACATAATGCTCCTTACCCCGGTTGGTTATTTGGAGCATTAAAAGATCTTGTCCTCAGATTCAGAACACCAGGACATCCTGAATGCTATTTTTGTCATCATGGATGCACAACAAATGTTCTGAGTTGCCTAGAGAAGTTGCTTGCATGAATCATTTAGTTTGTCTATTCCCTAGATAACCAGAACTAGGAATATATAAAATGGTTACTTGACTGAAACTGCTGCAATGCTAAAAAATGAGGTAAAATAGGTTAAAACAAAGTTTATCATACACTTTATTATTACAGTTCTGATAGGCTAATCATTATTTTATAAGTTAGAAAAAGTTTATCTGTACATGCAATCAATGCAAAAACACAACAAGGGAATGTACCATTAAGGCCACTTTTTTATATACAAGGTTGCACATTTTTGCACAATCTTTATTTTTCAGCATTCTCACTACTTTCCCAGTTGTCACAATTACACTTACTGCACACATGACTTTGATTTTACTGTAATGGGTTAATCAGCTTTTATTCTCACACTTACATACAGCTGCTGTAATGAGCTACATATGAGCCTCTGTGCCCCCACACAAAGCTCACTGCCACCACACAATGTTACAGTAATGGAAAATGTTGTAAATTTGCCGATTTTGGCTGGGTTCCCGCTATGTTTTCTCCCATACGGGAGCGCGTACGGCAGGGGAGAGCTAAAACCCCGCGCTCTCGTATGCCTTCGTATGCGCTCCCGTATGTAATTAATTTCAATGAGCCGGCCGGAGTGAAACGTTCGGTCCGGTTAGCTCATTTTTGCGCCGTATGCGCTTTTACAACCGGACCTCAAACCGTGGTTGACCACAGTTTTTGGTCTGGGGAAAAAGCGCATACGGCGCAAAAATGAGCCAACCGGACCGAACGTTTCACTCCGGCCGGCTCATTGAAATGAATTACATACGGGAGCGCATACGAAGGCATACGAAAGCGCAAGGTTTTAGCTCTCCCCTGCCGTATGCGCTCCCGGATGGGAGAAAACGTAGTGGGAACCCAGCCTTACAAAGAAATGATCAGTCTATAATTTTAATGATTCAGATGTTCATTGGCAGACTTCAGATGGGCAGGGTGGCCTTGCGGGCACTATTACCTATTACATAGTTTTCTTGGTGACTATGGTCCCTGCTGCCTTGACATCATTGACAAGATCCTCCCATGTAGTTCTGAGCTGATTCCTCACCGTACTCATGATTATTGAAACTCTGCGATGTGAGATCTTGTATGGAGCCTCTGGCTGAGGGAGATTGACAGTTCTTTTGTCTTTCTTCCATTTGGGAAACATTCTACCAATTGTAGTAAACTTCTCACCAAGCAGCTTGATGATGGTCTTGTAAACCATTGCAGCCTTGTGTAAGTCTACAATCTTGTCCCTGACATCATTGGACAGCTCTTTTGTCTTGGCCATGTTGGAGAGTTTGTAATCTGATTGTTTGGTTGCCTCTGTGGTGACAAGCTGAGATTAGGAGAACTCCCTTTAAGAGCGTGTTCCTATTCTCATCTCATTATCTGTAAAATGCAAACCAAGTCACAACTTATTTGAAATGCATTTTTCAGGATTTTTGTTATTGTTTTTATTCTGTCTTACATTGTTCAAATAAACCTACCATTCGCATTATAAATTGATAATTTCTTTTTCAATGGACAAATGTACAAAATCAGCTGGGGATCAAATAATGTGTATTTCCCTGTACTTTGCCTTATTTTTAAATACACATGGTGGAGATGCTTTATTTTTAAACACAGAGGTATACACTTTAGCATCCACCAGGTTATCTTCTATCACAATGGTATACAAATGGTAGCAGAAATTTGCACCATCCAATGGACAGTAACTAAAACAAGAAACGTATTAAGAGATGGGCATTTATTAATAAATTTGTCACATCCTATGCCAAGATGCTTTTGAACAGCGTTCATAAAATCACAGTCTTTAGTACATTTCCCCAATAATATATCTTCCTCAGGTTTCTTGAACCCTCCCTTTCAGCTCATTTAAAGTTTTTATTGATATGGATAATGTAGGAAAAATTATGGTTGTTTACATAAAAGAACTGTCTTTACTTATAGTTTACTACTTATATTTAAGTATAATTATATTTAGCTATTTAATAATTCATATTTTCATGTTCTGCAGAACAGCAAACAAGATACAATTGTTAAACAAAAAATAACAGCCAATTTTAATATTATTACTTAAACATGTAATGGCTCCCTTTTGTACCATTAGATCATTCTAATTGAATTGTATTGTACTATTCCTAAATATTTTCATTCTTTTATTTTTACATTACAGATCTTTATTTTGGCCACTTCTACCATTTAAATGTATTTTAGCTATTAAATAATTCTCTTTTGAGGAAATAGTGTCCATGACCTAAACTATATTCGCCTTGAGGGTATCATTACTGAGAAAATTATTCACTTGTAATTTAATTAGCTATTTTTCCAGACAAATGTTGCCCAGTACCAACATGATTTTCTGAATAAATTAATAATGTACGGTCATATCCAAATGAGCGCCTATGCATGTTTTTTTAATATACTGTGACACATCTTAAATTTATTTACATTGCTTACATTAAAGGTCCATTCATTAACCTTGTACATTCCTCTGAAGAAAAGTGCATGGTTAACATTTGTTAACATTTATAGGCAAAATACCATAAAATGTTCTTTGTCAAACTGTAAAACTCACCATTAGCTTGGATGAATTTTACTTGTACTATTCATCCTATAAGATGGGTGTTTGCATATTTTCAACATAGACAGGGTTGTTTGCCTTCCTCTAGATTAAAACAATAGGGACAATATAGGAATATAGGTTGAACTTGATGACCTCTAGGGGTTTTTCAACCTCATAAACTACAAATTATGTAATTACGTAGCTTTAAATATTCAGATTTTTCATAGGGGCAGGGATAAATACAGACCTGAATTTGACCAAACCTCTGTCCCACCCTGTTGGGGGTCTCCACATCCCTAATATGTTGACCCCCGACACAGTGTCAGTCTCTATCTGTGCAGGGTGTAGCAAAGTAAAAAAAAAAAAAAAAAAAAAAGGTGAGGGCACAAAAGGGTTGACGAACAACAGCACAGAAAAACCACAACAAGGAATTTATATTTAAATGTAAAACCAGAATCAAGTAACCCAAGTCTTTTCCAGTGAGAGTGTCTCAGTACATGTACAGTAAGCAAAGGGGTAGTCAAAGAACAAGCCAAAGGTCAGAAGAATAAGAGAACAGGTTAAGAAACTTAAGTCAAAGGAGCTTGTAGGAAAAATTTACAAGCAATGAGCAGAAGCATACCGAAGCCTTAAAGGGGTACTCCCGTGGGAATTTTTTTTTTTTAAATCAACTGGTGCCAGAAAGTTAAACAGATTTGTAAATTACTTGCTCTTACTTGCTCTGCTCTGCTCTGCTACTTACTTGCTCTGCTCTTAATCCTTCCAATACATTTTATGGGCTGTATACTACAGAGGAAATGCTTTTCTTTTTGGATTTCTCTGATGTCACGACCACATTGCTCTCTGCTGTCCATTTTAGGAATTGTCCAGAGCAGCATATGTTTGCTATGTGGATTGACAGCAGAGGTCAGCAGAGAGCACTGTGGTCGTGAAATCAGAGAAATCCAAAAGAAAAGCATTTCCTCTGTAGTATACAGCCCATAAAATGTATTGGAAGGATTAAGATTTTTTAATAGAAGTAATTTACAAATCTGTTTAACTTTCTGGGACCAGTTGATTAAAAAAAAAAAAAAAAAAAAAAGGTTTCCACGGGAAAACTCCTTTAAAAACACTACCTCATGAAGGTGTGGTTACTAAGGCCAGAGTAATTTGGCCCTGCGCCTGCAGCTCCTGAGTGGCCAGAGCACAGCATGTGATCCCTGGCCAGGTGTGATCGTTACTCCTATCATACTGGTGTGTTGTGACTGGAATAGTTGTAACCAGATATCCATTACATTGTCTATTATAATTACACTTTTCTCTTTTTACGCTCTGTTCTAACCACATCTGTACTGCACATTAGGTGCATTCTTGGGAAAATCCCCTAATATGTATGCCAAATATACAGCCCGTCATAATGTATCCTTTTTGTGCCACTTTTTAGTATTGAAAATAGTAACCATTGGAATGTAATCATGCATACATAAGACTGAGCATAAGCCATGGACACGTTGAGTGTATACTGTATGTGGAATTATCCTTAAATGGATTGCCAAGTGAAAAACTTCTCTTTAAAATCTGGACAGGAAGGGTGTTAGTAAAGAAAAGAACTTGCAGAGCTCCACTGCCCGCTTTCAGGTTCAGAGACATGATGTCACTCGCCCACTCAGCTAATCAGTTGCTAAGGCTGGACATTTGTTGCGGCCACTGAGTAAATG
This sequence comes from Hyla sarda, assembly GCF_029499605.1. Lineage (NCBI taxonomy): Eukaryota > Metazoa > Chordata > Amphibia > Anura > Hylidae > Hyla > Hyla sarda. The sequence continues at coordinate 353,960,869 of NC_079189.1, forward strand.
TGTGGGAGTGTGAAGTCACGTCACCAAACCCAGATGGGCCAACGAACGAGCAGTGGAGCTCCGTTATACTGGCAGTGGCACAGGAGCGAGGAAGGTTTTCTGTTTTTAGTGTCAAACAAAATAGTTTTATTGAAAGCATAAGAACATGTACATACAGTGTATCAAGCTTCCCCAAGCCAGGACGCAGAAAGTAAAAAATTTATGTATAACCCCTTAAGGACATGTGGTGTAAATGTATGGCACTGCATAGCACCTCTTAGCGCACAGTGCCATACATTTACAGCACGGCTGTGATACAAGCGCAGGAGCTGTGCTCGCTTCATTCCCAGCGGGTCCCGGCAGCTGTCAGCAGCCATGGACCTGCCGGTAATGTCGGACATCAGCGATCGTGCTGATGTCTGCCATTATCCCCACAGGTGCCATGATCAATACAGATCACAGCATCTGCGGCAGTGCTGCACTTATAATGGCTGATCTGATTGCCCAGGATCTTCTGCACTGATCTGCCTTCGAGCAGACCAGAGCAGAAGATCACCGCGAATACTGATCAGTGCTAAGCCCTATGCATAGCACTGAACAGTATTAGCAATCTAATGATTGCTATAAATAGTCCCCTATGGGGACTAAAGAATTGTAAATAAATGTTAAAAATTGTAAAAAAAAAAAAAAGTTTAAAAAATTTGAAAAATCCCGTCCCCCAAAAAAGTTTTAAATAATCCTTTTTTCCCATATTAATACATAAAAGCGTAAAAAAAAGATAAATAATAAACATATTTGGTATCGTTGCGTGCGCATATGTCCGAACAATAAAAATATAATGTTAATGATCTCCAACGGCGAACGGCGTAAACGTAAAAAAAAAAGTCAAACATTTCTGCTTTTAGGTCATATCAAAATGCAAAAAATTTTTATAAAAAGCGATCAAAAAGTCACATACTTTGCCATAAAGTGTACAGCGCAAAAACTAAACCCCCCAAATTTGCTAAATTATGATTTTCGTTTAAATTTCCTTATACAAAAAATAATTTTGGGGGTTTACCATACATTTTAGGGTAAAATGAGTGATGTCATTACAAATTAAAACTGGTCTCACAAAAAACAAGCCCTCATATGGGAATGGAAATATAAAAGAGTTATGAATTTTAGAAGGCAAGGAGGAAAAAACAAAAACGCTAAAATAAAATTGGCTGCGTACTTAAGGTGAAAATGGGCTGAGTCCTTAAGGGGTTAAAATACAAATACAAATCAAAATCAGGGTTGGGTAACAGGAATTGGGCAGATGAGACAAAAAATAAGGGGGAGGGGGAGGGGAGGGGCAACACAGGCCACATATTGCAAAACTAAGCAAAAAAGTTACACAGATAGGTATGGAACAAAACAAGAGAGAGACGGGGGGAAGTGAAGGACACATAAGCAAACCAAATACATGCAGTCAATGGTGTAAATAAAAGGAGACATGAGAGGCATACGGAGAATCAAGCCACGGCTGCCAAACTCTATAGAATAACATAAACTGAGTCAACTTAAAAGGGGCATACCTCATAACAACAGGGCATTGCCACCAAATATGACCCTTGGGGCCAATAACAGAACAACCCTTAAAACAATCATAAGAGACTGTAGAATATATAGAATGCAAACGGGCAGGAACATAAGTGCGGTGGAGAACCTTAACAACCGTCTCCACTAATGACATCTGCCAACTCCCCTTAGTCAAATGTTGACAACAAGAGTGCCAGCGAGATAAATAGAGGGCAAAGTGCAATTTAGATTCCCACTTGGCCATGAAAGGGAGTTTAACCTCCAGCATGGGACGGTTAGAGGAAGAGTATAACTGGGAAATGGATGCAGGGAGTAAGGGGCTAAATAAGGCCATGGCTTCAAAATGGGTGGTGGATATGTCAGAGGCAGACCCTGTAATGGAAGACAAAAAGGAAAAAAATCTGAAAGAGTCTAAATGACTCAGACTCAAGAGGGGAGAATCGGGCCTGAAAAATAGAAACGGACATGAGCTTCTTCTCAACTAAGAAGTCCTTCAGACGGGACAACTTCTTGGACTGCCACCAAGCGAAGTTCACAGGACACAGACCAGGGGGAAAGGAAGGGTTGGAAAATAGGGGAAAAGCTGGAGAGATAGGAGACTGTAAAGAAAGCTTGAAATGGACTGACCACAACAAAAGGAGAAAGTAACGAGGGAGAAGAGCAGTAGTAGGTAAATAGGAAGAAGTAGACCTGGTGAGCAACATCAGAGAGCAGAGAGTATATGGCTCCACCAGATCATTCCCAAGGGAAACTCACCTAGGATAGCCCATCCTAGCATTACAAAGGAGGAGCTGTGTCAGTCTGGCAGTCTGGTAGCATTTAACAAGATTAGGAACGGAGAGACCTCCCAAGGATTTGTGATAATACACAATTTTCTTTTAAATACAAGGTTTCAGGCCCCGCCATATAAATCTAGAGATATCGGCTTGGAGAGCACAAAGGTTCGAGACCCGAACAGGAGTAGGAAGAGTACGAGAGAAATAAAGAAGGTGTGGCAAGAGGACCATCTTCACAGAATGGATACGGCACATCCAGGAAATGGGGAGAAGATCCCATTTAGCAAGGTCCTCCAGAAGTGTCTTGAAGAGATGAGGATAGTTCAGCTTATAAAGGGAGAAGACAGAAGAGGGGAGAGCAATACCTAAATAGGCAATGGAGGAAGAAGAGGAAGGTAGATCAAAGTTGAGAGAGATGAGTTTCTGTGTAGGAAGGGGAGTCTGACAGAAAAGGACATCCGACTTTGATTGACCTTCAGGCCAGAAACCACTTAGAAGAGAAAAGAGATTGGGAAGGGAAACAAGAGGAGAGGTGAGAGTAAGTAATAGGTCGTCAGCAAAAAGGTTAGTGAGACAAGAAGAGCTAGCTATCTGAACTCCTCTGATGTCATTATGGTCAGAAATAAGGACTTCCATCGCCTTATTTGTGGATTCCAGGGTTCCATCGCCAGAGCAAACAGTGCTGGAGAAAGGGGACAGCCCTGGTGGGTGCCGCGTTCAAGTTAATAGGGACTGGATTAGGAGAAGGGAGTTTGAGAAATGCCTGAGGGCCGGAATAAATAGCTCGCAGAGCATCAACAAACAGGCCTGAAAAGCCCATTCTACGAAGGACACCAAAAAGATAAGTTCAGGAAACAATGTCGAAGGCTTTTCAATATCGAGCCCTAGCAGAGTAAGGGGAGTGCAAGTAACCTCGGCCCACTGAACAACATTGTATAACACTCACGTTTCTGAAGACAGGAACCCCGGAGGATGTGGATCCGCTGGACCTGTGTGGCAGATGACTCGGACCGTACCAGGGAGCGGAGTCTAAGGTGCCGCTGGTTTTCACCAGAGCCCACCGCAAAGCGGGATGGACTTGCTGCTGCAGGCGGCACCCAGGTCGCTACCCCTGGCACGGCTCGACCACACAGGCGGCTGAGGAGATGCGAGGCACAGGAGGGATAAGGCAACTCATAGTCTGGATAGCAGAAGGTCAGGGCAGGCGGCACAGTAGTGTAGTCAAAACGAAGCAGGAGTTCAGTAGGCAGGCGGCAGAGGAGCAAGGTCAACTCACAAGAGCAAGAGATCTGATGCAAGGCAATACAGAGGAACGCTTTATCAAAGGCACAAGGCATCAAAGATCCGGCAGGGAACTGAGGAGGGTGGAGGAATTTATAAATGAGCCTCTGGTGGATTACACTAATGAGCATACTTGCCCTTTAAATCTTAAAGCTCCGGTGCACGTGCTCCCTAGGGGACGGGGACATGCACGCCGGAGCAGAGAGGCAGAGGCAAAAGAAACACCCAGAGAGTGAAGGACTGGGGCTCGCTGGGGCACGCATGCGATGCAAGTCTCAGCCCCGTCGGCAGCAGAAGGTAAGGGGACCATGCGCTCATGGCCAGCATGTTTGGCCGGAGCGCATAACGTAACACATTGATGACCTTACGATGTTATTAGGGGCATGTCGGCCAGGAATGAAGCCGACCTGGTCATTATGGACCAAGCCTGAAAGAAGGGAGTTCAGACTTCTAGCCAAAATAAAGTAAAGGGCTTAGTATCAAGATCGATTAATGAAATGGGATGGTAATTAGAAGAAAGAATAGGATCTTTATTAGGTTTAGGATCTGAGAGAACTTCTTATAGTGTAAAGCAGAAAGGCCGGAGCCTTACCTAATTTCAAAGCAGTGATCATGGTCGCCACCTCTTCAGTGGACACCAGCTAAGGGAGTCTCGTTGAGCAGAAGAAAGGGAGGGCAAAGATACAGATGCCAGGAAGGAATCAGCCTCAGGAGCTGTTGGCACCCGTTCTCTGTAAAGGAAATCTTTAAAAAAAATCATAAATACGAGAGGGGTTAGAGGAGGTAACCCCGGGTTTGATATGTATCCTGTGATACAGCATCACAAATGTGCTGAAATTGTGCCAAAAGGTTTTGATGCTCCAGGTTTTCAAGCAGTCTGAACTACTGATAACAATCTATTGCATTCTATTTTAAAGGGGTACTCCGGTGAAAACCTTTTTTCTTTTAAATCAACTGGTGGCAGAAATTTAAACATATTTGTAAATTACTTCTATTAAAAAATCTTAATCCTTCCTGTACTTCTTAGCTGCTGAATACTATAGAGGAAATTATTTTCTTTTTGGAATGCTCTCTGATGACATCACGAGCACAGTTCTCTCTGCTGACGTTATTATAATAATAATAATGCTTTATTTATTGTTGTCCTTAGTGGGATTTGAACCCAAGTCCCCAGCACTGCAAGACAGCAGTGCTAACCACTGAGCCACCATGCTGTCCTTAGCATACATCTGCTATGCATACAGCTGCTATGCATGGTTGCTAAAATGGACAGAGATGTCAGCAGAGAGCACTGTGCTTGTGATGTCATCAGTGTTCCAAAAAGAAAGGAATTTCCTCTGTAGCATTCAGCAGCTAATAAGTACTGGAAGGATTAAGATTTTTTAATAGAAGTAATTTACAAATACGTTTAACTTTCTGCCACCAGTTGATTTAAAAGAAAAAAGGTTTTCACCGGAGTACCCCTTTAAGCTTATACTGTGTGAGAAATACATTTTTATTTATTCCCTTATTATCTATATTTTTGTTTATAAACAAGGGCTCTTACAATGTGTTAATCCCACAAAGGCTATAAACATGAATGCAAAGTATAAAGTGAATTAGGCAGATAGTATTTTTTACCGACATTATCATGTGGTGGTAGATATCGCTGACATGTCTGCTGACATTTGCTTTATAGAGTTCTGCATTTTGGGAACTCTGAGTTTGACTGCCAAGAACTTAAGAATCTAGATTAAGAAAGTTTCAGCTTGTAGTCAGATGCTGAACTCCAGCTATAAGCATTTGTATGGCAAAAGTCAGTGGTAGTGGTGAAAATGTGCCACTTTGATAGATTTGGTGCAACGAATGTGTTATTACTGAATCTATGCAAGGTTATTCATAAATCTCGCCCCAATTCATGATGCATATCTACAATAGTCACAGTAATCATTAAACGGGTTTCCAAAAACGGGGCCTTTCAGACTTGGTTTCTGATTCACAGCTACAAAGATATATTGAATTTTTTGTCTTAAAAGCAAGAACAGATCTTAAGACGTAGCAGGAGATAGTCTAAGCTTATACATCTGATCATGGCTAACATATAAACCTTAGGCATTTTATTTTTTGAAAAAAAAAAAAAGATAAATTTGTAGGTGTCTTCTAACAGATGGATTTATACATCAAAGTATAAAGTATAAACTCCAACTACAGTACTTCCAAATACAGCGGCAGGTCTGCCCTTTATAATTTAGTATGTACTGAAGTTCCTCTTCCACATCGTACTCTGCCCTAAACTACATCCTTTTGTGCACTAGATCAGGCAGTTCAACATTGTCATGCTTGTTGTAGATCTTTCTGAATTTTATAAGCAAATACAAAGACACAGGAAAATTAGTTTTCTTTGGCCAGTCTGAACCTGGTCATACATATTAGTCTCCTCAACATATAGGATAAGAAAAGTATTGCCTTATTCTTTTGATTTTGTTGCCTGTAGTTACTATCAGGAGATTTATCCAAACCAGTGCAAAGGAATAGTTACCCAGTTGCCCATAGTAACCAATCAGATTGCTTCTTTCATTTGTAACAAGGCCTCTGCAACAGGAAAGAAGCAATCTGATTGGTTGCTATAGGCAACTGCACAACTTTTCCTCTGGACAGGTTTTGATGAATCTTCCCTACATGTTTATAATGTTTGTATGATTATTGTATGTTTATTGCTACATGAGGTATTCAGTATCTCATATTACATATTAAGTGAATTTGGAACCCCTTTACCATAAAAGTATTTACCAAAACATTTTGGAATTAGTTAAATAAAAAATAAAAGGGGTTTCATAAATCCAAAAGAGATGTAATCCACTATATTCTCATAGTTAGACTCACTCTTAGAAATCTCCATATTCCCATCCGCTGTAGAGATATTTGTGAGGTAACAAAGTCAGCATCAATAAGAAACAATTTGATCTCTGTCTACCTTGGTTTATAACAAAGTTATATATTCTTGTTGGGTGGTCTTTTCTTTTGTGAATATAATCTTACATATGCATGCATGTCCCCTATACTAGCAAAAATGCATTTTTTGTATCTTTTGCTTCACTGGCACTTATTATTGTTTTCTAGAGGTTAACATTTACTCCAACCTATGGATTTCAACCAGAGTGCAAAATTCAATCCATGTTTTATTGAATGCAAAAAAAGCATTTTTAATGGCAAAAGGTGTTGAATGGTAAACATTCTGTTTAAAGCTAAAGAGTTGAAATTCAATACTAAATGGATGAAGGACGATTCAAAAAACACAGCAAAATGACTGTGGGGGGATATAAGCAAGAGAAGGTGAAAAAAAGGATGAAAGTGATGGCTGGACAGTGATTGTTTCTACATGTAAGCTATTGGTGATGGAGTGACAAAAAGACTCAACTCCAGTGGGTACTTCAGTGAAAAACATTTTTTTAAATCATCTGCTGCCAGAATGTTAAACAGATTTGTAAATTACTTCTATTTAAAAATCTTAACCCTTCCAGTACTTATTAGCTGCTGTATGCTCCACAGGAAGTTCTCATCTTTAACATTTCTAAATTTATTTTCTGCCTCACCACAGTGCTCTCCGCTGACAGCTTTGTATGTCCCAGAAACTGTCAAGAGCAGGAGAAAATCCCCATAGCAAACCTATCCTACTCTTGACAGTTCCTGAGACAGACAGAGGTGTCAGCAGAGAGCACTGCGGTCAGACAGAAAGAAATTTAAAAAGAAAATAACTTTCTGTGGAGCATACAGCAGCTGACAAGTAATGGAAGGATTAAGATTCTTAAATAAAAGTAATTTTAAAATCTGTTTAACTTTCTGCCACCAGTTGATTTAAAGGGGTTGTGCGCTGCCCTGCAGTTCGGAGCTCCGCTCACAGCGTCCAGAAGTTCATTACTCCGAATGCTGTGTGCGGGCTTCCGTGTTCGCAGCCCCCTCGTGACGTCTCGCCCACCCCCTCGTGATGTCTCGCCCGCCCCCTCAACGAAAGTCTATGGGAAGGGGGCGCGACCGCTGTCACGCCCCCTCCCCATAGACTTTGGTAGAGGGGGCGGGCGAGACGTCAGGAAGGGGCCGGGCGGCTGCGAACACGGAAGCCCGCACACAGCGTTCGGAGTAATGAACTTCCAGACGCTGTGAGCGGAGCTCCGAACTGCAGGGCAACGCACAACACCTTTAAGAAAAAAAGAAAAAAAACACCGGAGTACCCCTTTAACCCCTTAAGGACCAAGCCCATTTTAACCTTAAGGACCAGGCCAATTTTATTTTTGCATTTTTGTTCTTTCCTCCTCGCCTTCTAAAATCCATAACTCTTTTATATTTCCATCTACAGGCCCACATAAGGGCTTGTTTTTTGAGTGACCAATTGTACTTTGTAATGAAACCTCTCATTTTACCATAAAAATTTTTTTAAGGAGGACATTTAAATGAAAACCAAAATTTTGCACATTTTGGAGGGTTTCGTTTTCACACTGTACAATTTACGGTAAAAATTACATGTGTTCTTTATTCTGTGGGTCAATACAATTAAAATGATATCCATGGCTAAATACTTTTATATTTTTGTACGGCTTAAAAAAAATCTAAAACTATTTTATCCCACCTATAACTTTTTCATTTTTCCGTATATAGGGCAGTATGGGGCGAATTTTTTGCGCTGTCATCTGTACTTTTTATCGATACCACATTTGCATATATAAAACTTTTAGATGATTTTTTATAAATTTTTTGGGGAATAAAATGTGACTAAAAAGCAGCATATTTGGACTTTTTATTTTTTATGTTTACGCAGTTCACCGCATGGGATCTTTAACATTATATTTTGATAGTTTGGACATTTGCACATGTGGTGATACCAAATATATTTATTAAAAAAAAGTTACGCTTTTTTGGGGTAAAATGGGAAAAACTGACACTTTCCTTTATATTGGGGGAGGGGACTTCTCCCTTTTTTTTTTACTTTTTTTTTTAAATTTTTCAACTTTTTTACACTTTTTATGTTACCATAGGGGACTATTTATGGCAATCATTTGGTTGGGAATACTGTTCAGTGCTATGCATAGGGCTATGTATTATTGGTGATCTTCTGCTCTGGTCTTCTCGATCTGAGATGGACAGAGGCAGGTGAGGGGACCTTGTTCTGTCATTACAGATGAATGAATCCCCGCGGCAGCCATGCGGGCGATCCGATCATCTATTTTAACATGCGCACTGCTGCAGATCGGATGTCCGCCATTAACGGCAGATCCCCAGCTGCCGATGCTCGCGGTCATACACAGGACATAAATGTACGTCCTGGTGCACTAAGTACCGCCACACCAGGACGTACATTTACGTCTGTGGTCGTTAAGGGGTTAAAAATTACTGTTTATGTATTCAACATTTTGATTCAAATCTTACTAGGAATAATATTCAAGAAATATAGCCTGCTGTTTCTACAAGAGCAATCATGTGCAGGCTGAGAAAAAAAGATCCATGGTAATGTTATTTTATTATTTTCGTGGAGATGTCTTGAAAGTAATAATGACATACAATCATAGGGTGTTTTAATTGAAATGAAGAAGAGAGGAAGACTTGGAGAAATTAGTAAATTAGTATGCAGTAACCTTTTAGTCTCAACATATAAGCGTGCATTCACACCACAATTTGTGTCTCTGTGGCACAAATCTGGAGAGAGAAGCTCAAAACTTCCTGATGACATATGTGTGCCGGAAGCTTTCCTGGTCCTATTCAATCCTCCAAATTGAGTAAACTAGTGACTCAGTTCAGGCCATTTTCTGACTATTTGTGGCTTTTAGCCCAGACTGAAAATCATGGTCTGCTGTAGGTTTCATTCTGGGCCAGAAGTCAGAAACGGAAAATTACCAGGACTGAGTCAATAGGTGACTTTATTTGGCTCATTGGATTGAATTGGGTCCAGCATAAATACATTAGCAGGTGGTCTTGAGCTTGTCCCACCGGATATGTGCCGCAGAAGCACACAATGAGGTGTAAATGCCCCCTAAGATCACCCTAAGAGCATCAGTGCTATAAATAAATCACAAAAATATTAAAATAATATAATTAATCTATTAAATAAACCTGTCTGTGGAGGTTAAAGCACATCAAACAGGTTTAAGTGATTTGGAGCATGTAACTATTATTTTGTTGGAAGGAATAAGTGTTTCCTACAACAGTATTGCCAGTTTGTACTGCTATGAGAATTCTGTAGGCAGTTTAAAGGAAATAAAGCAGTTTAAAGAGAGGAGATTTTATACAAACAGCAACTTTCCATTCTTGCTCCTAACCTATCTTATGTCGTAAAAGGCCACCGGACATATTGTTCTTTCTTTTGGAAAGATTGCTCCCTACAGAATAAATGCTTTCAGAACTCTGTAGGGTTCATTATCGCCACAGTGCCTTCTAACCGTCCAACATTTAAAAAGCAGCATTTGTATTCAATCCCAAGTCTCCTTTTTAGTAGTGAAACATGCTGTCATGGTGCTACAAGGCTGGCCAAATTTTTCATTAACCTTAGCTGCCAAGGGGCTCGTGAAATCTGTTGTTTTTATGACACATTGATGTTGTTTAATGAAGTGTGATAACTGCGGCAAGCATCATCGAAAACATAGGTTGAAAAAATATCAGGCTTTCAAACCATGAAAAGATTTTCATAGAGAGATAAATGAGGCATTAAAGTTGTATTTTCACCAACAAGGTGAGTTCAGTGGGGCCACAGCAGTATGGACATCCTGATGAACAGATAATGGCATAGTATTTTTAGGATGTAATGCTATGTCACATCTGCAGGCTTTTCCTCACTAAATGCCTTGTTAACTGATAACTACTCTGATTTTCATTTGTTTATGCAAATCCAAAACTAACATTCAACATTGAAGCTTTTCTGGGACTGGATGGAGCAATCTCCATTTGCAGCTTCCCATGTATTTCATCAATAAAATGCACCCACAACATTAGTACGGAAGATAATCCTATGCACACCCTCTCCATGCACTGAATGCCGGCACTACCGTAAAGATTTGCATACTGGCAGATATGTGGGAATGGGAAGTGAGGTACATACAGTAAATTACATAGCAGCTAGGCACTATGGGAATTGAAGTAAGTGCCACTCATCATTTGATGTATCATACCTGTGATTTTGGCCAGAATTATAGTAAAAATAATAACACATGTTATTATTGTTATTAATATTCTCATGTTTTCATCCATGTTATTATCCAAAGTTGGGGTGAATGCTACAGAATAAATATTATTTTATTGTTATTATTATTAATTTTATTACTACTTCTCAACCGCTTAAGGACACAGCCCATTTGGACCTTGAGGACACTGTGGTTTCATTTTTGGGGTTTTGTTTTTCCTCCTCTCCTCTTAAAAGCCATAACTCTTTTATTTTTCTAGCCACAGAGCCATATGAGGGCTTGTTTTTTGTGGGACCAATTGTGCTTCTAAATTATATGTTTCATTTTACCATAAAATGTAAGATAAAGCAAAAAAGATATATTTTTAAGGAGGGTAAGAAAAAAATCATAAATCGGGCAACTTTTGGAGGGTTTTGTTTTTATGCAGTGCACTTGATTGACAAACAAAATTGACATACAAAACAATACCCTGATTACATAGTTTTTTTTAATTAGTGTACTACTTTTTAAAACAGTTAAACTTTTTTTTACAAAATAAGAATGCAAAAAAATTGTCATATTCTGACCCCTGTAACTTCACCTGCTTCTGGCCTCGCTGCAGCACCATACATTTACAGCACATGTCTTTATGGGGTTAGGTGATTGAGATGGAGCTGCAATAGTAAGCACATCCCATGGACAACATCCCATGGTCACATCTTAGGTATGGGTTATTACTGCAACACACAAAGCCAGCCCCTTCCACCAACCACAGCTGTCATAGACATAGCCTAGAACGCCATATAACTTTATTATGATGAATGTTGGGTTTTTAAAACATCAGAGTTTGTGAATAATAGGCCTGTAGTACCGACAGATAAACATAGGTGCAATACACACATTGTGCTATATGGCACAGACAGATCCAAGCGTAAAAGAATACCACATTGTATTATAAGATGACCAGTTTAAAAGATAACTATCGTAGAGACAAACTTCTAAGATGGCATAGGGACATATTTATTTCTGAAATGTAGACAATTCTCCTTGCAAAAAAATATAAATATATTTGGACTAACATATGAACACTACATACATTATCAGCACTCAAGATATGCGCTCAGCACGCCTTCACTTTTTTTTCTTTATTTTATTCTGCTACTTTTGTTTGTGTTTAAGTTTTGCTCATAAAATGTGCTTTATGTGAATGTGCTGGTGGTGTTATTGTAGTAGATTTCTTTCAGCACTTTCATACAGACAGCTTTCAATGCTTTCTGCTATTAAGCAAGTGACAGCACTTAGCAGGAAGGAATTTCCCAGTAAGATTTAATGACCATTTGTAGCAATTTTTCTTCTCACCTACAGCTGATTTACAAAACTATTCCGAGCCTGGTGAATTTCCCAGGATTGATTGTGGCTTTTGTTAAGGACTTGACGGCGCAGTTACCCATGCCCAGGTTACATGTTTATTTTGTAGATATATTTCTTGCCAAGAAAATTCATAACATGTTTCCTTTATATCCATTTAGGAGTCTCAACAAAGAAACATTATTACACAGTATTCTGTATACATTTTTTAGAAGGTCTAACATCTCATATTCTGTCTGCTTGACTAAGCAGCAGCATTTTACATATACATACAGTGCATAATATAGAGGCACACTAACATTATTTGTAATTATTTCATGGCTTGTATTAAAGGACTTAAAGGACCTTAAAGCGGTATTCCTATCTTGAAAATCATATTTAAACTTGTAGTACATGTCAAAATACATACTTTTGCAAATAGTTACAATTACCGTTCTTGTATCCTTTTAAAGATATGGGCTTTTGCCACCTTCTCTTGTTTTCTGCTCCTTATCCAGGTTACTGTCAACTGCTCCACTCTAGAGGAGAGCAGTGGTCAGCCTGGCGACATTATTCACTCTCTTTACACATATCTGGAAAGTAAAGGCTGGCTTGGAATGCAGAAGCACTTATCTGTGTGTTTCCATTACTACTTGACAGCTGTCTGACCCCTGTGGTGGGGGTGCTCCCCAGGATAGTCCTGCATATATCTGAGCCTTGGCCCTCAGTCTTTTTTTTAAAGTGAGAGCAATAGCGGAACTTTTGATTATGTGATCGAAAAGTCCTTAACAGTCACAGTTTGGGCAACATGAGAACTAATACAGTCATGACCGTAAATGTTGGCACCCCTGAAATTTTTCAATAAAATGAAGTATTTCTCACAGAAAAGGATTGAAGTAACACATGTTTTGCTATACACCTGTTTATTCCCTCTGTGTGTATTGGAACTAAACCAGAAAAGGGAGAAAAAAAGCAAATTAGACATAATGTCACACCAAAGTCCAAAAATGGGCTGGACAAAATTATTATCACCCTTAATGTAATATTTGGTTGCACACCCTTTGGAAAAAATTACTGAAATTAGTCACTTCCTATAACCATCAATAAGCTTCTTCCACCTCTACACAGCCAGAATGTTGGACCACTCTTCCTTTGCAAACTGCTCCAGGTCTATCTTATTGGAAGGGCGCCTTTTCCCAACAGCAATTTTAAGATCTTTTCACAGGTGTTCAATGGGATTTAGATCTGGACTCATTGCTGGCCACTTCAGAATTCTCCAGCGCTTTGTTGCCATCCACTTCTGGGTGCTTTTTGACATATGTTTGGGGTCATTGTCCTGCTGAAAGACCCAAGATCTCGGACGCAAACCCAATTTTCTCACACTGGGCTGTACAGTGCGACCCAAAATCCGTTGGTAATCCTCAGATTTCATGATGCCTTGCATACATTCAAGGTACCTAGAGGGAGCAACACAACCCCAAAACATCATTGAACCTCCACCATATTTTACTGTAAGTACTGTGCTCTTTTCTTTGTAGGCCTCATTGCGTTTTTGGTAAACAGTAGAATGATGTGCTTTACCAAAAAGCTCTATCTTGGTCTCCTCAATCCACAAGAAGTTTTCCCAGAAGGATTTTGGCTTATTCAAGTTCATTTTGGCAAAATGTAGTCTTGGTTTTTTATGTCTCTGTGTTAGCAGTGGGGTCCTCCTGGGTCTCCTGCCTTAGCGTTTAATTTCATTTAAATGTCGACGGATAGTTAGCTCTGAAACTGATGCTCCCTGAGCCTGCAGGACAGCTTGAATATCTTTGGAACTTGTATGGGGCTGCTTATCCCCCATCCGGACTATCCTGCGTTGACACCTTTCATACATTTTTCTCATCAGTCCATGCCCAGGGAGATTAGCTACAGTGCCATGGGTTGAAAACTTCTAGTGGACAGAGGCAAATCTAGATCTCTGAAGATTGTTGATATTTTCCCACAATTTTGGTTGTCATGTCCTCAAACTGTTCTCTTCTTTTCTTTCTGTTGTCCATGCTTAGGGTGGCACATACAGACACACAATGCAAATACTAAGTGAACTTCTCTCCTTTTTATCTGCTTTCAGGTGTGATTTTTATATTGCCCACACCTGTTACTTGCCCCAGAAGAGTTTAAAGGAGCATCATATGCTTGAAACAATCTTATTTTTCCACAATTTTTAAAGGGTGCCAATAATTTTGTCACACTAGCCCATTTTTGGAGTTTGGTGTGACATTATGTCCAATTTGGTTTTTTTCCTCCCTTTTTTTGTTTAGTTCCAATACAGGCAAAGGGAAAATATGTTACTGCAATCCTATTCTGTGAGAAATACTTAATTTTCTGGAAAAATGTCAGGGGTGCCAACATTTACAGCCATGACTGTAAGTTAATTAAAGGGTACACATTTTTTCTAATCAACTGGTGCCAGAAAGTTAAACATATTTGTAAATTACTTCTATACAAAAATCTTAATCCTTCCAGTACTTATCATCTGCTGCATACTACAGTGGAAGTTGGATAGCTCTTTTCAGTCTGACCACAGTGCTCTCTGCTGACACAACTGTTCATGTCAGGAACTGTCCAGAGCAGAACAGGTTTGCTATTGGGATTTATTCCTGCTCTAGACCATTTCTGACATGGACAGAAGTGTCACCAGAGAGCACTGTGGTCAGACAGAAAAGAAATTTAGAAATGTTAAAGATGAGAATTTCCTGTGAAGCATACAGCAGCTTATTAGTACTGGTGGGAACACCCGCACATTGCACTGAGCCGGTCTCAGGACAAAGTAAAGGTGATTTTGAAAAACCTCTTTAACTGGTAAATTGCAATACTTAATACCTTTAATAATTTATAGACAACGGAAAAAATTGATTCTGTTTGTTTAGTTACTTCTCCTATAGCAAATGTTTTTGTTCCTTTGGTTTTGTTTTTCTACCTCATTCGTTAATGTAATTAAGTTGAGTTTATTTTCTTTTAGGACATTTTTCATGTCATTGCTTTCGTTTTTTAACCTCCTTGATTATTCTAAACTATTCATTATTGTGGAGTAACATTATCATTTTGTTTTGATTGGCATTCATAACTGTGTTCTTTTGGTAAAACTACAATGGGGTAGATTCATTAAAACTGTACAGAGGAAAAGTGGAGAAGTTGCCCATAGCAACCAATCAAATTATTTTTTTAGAGGCCTTTTAAAAAATTAAAAGAGCAAAAAAAAAAAATCCGATTAGTTGCTATGGGCAACAGCACCACTGTTCTTTGGCACAGTTTTTGATCAATCTTCCCCAACTTCTCTCAGTCCATTTGCTCCACCTCCTAAAACATAAACCACACCCTTCCTATCTGCAGTCTGACTCCACAGAAATACATAAGGGATCAGTTGATTGGCCAAAGAAGATTCTCTAGTCAGATTATCTGTTAGGTCCAAATATATAATTAGTTTTTTTCCCCCCATACTTTTAGGTGGATCCAAATGCACAAAAACTTTGAAAAATCAATTGGTTGCATAACGAATTGTACATGTCTACTAATTTACTTATTCTGAGTACCAGTCATAAAAGGCATTCTATGGCCATAGGCACTTATCCCCTAACAAGGGGATAAGTAACTGATCACAGAGACTTGGAGTGCTGGGACTTTTGCGATCTCAAGGATGGGCCCTCCAAATGGGACTGGGAATGGAGTGGCAATTCCCTGACCTGACCATCACTCTATTTATTGTATATGAGAGTACTAAAGATAGACAAGGACAGTCCTCAGCTAGCTCCAGCTCTTCCATAGACAATGAATGGAGCAGGGACCTAGTCAGTGCATTGCCACTCCATTCACAGTCCCATTTGGAAGGCTTGTTCCTGAGATTGCACGGGGTCCTAGAGAATGTACCCTCTACAAACACTTACTCCTATGCTGTGGGTAGGGAATACATGTCTTAGGTGTTAAAACCTCTTTAAGCCCCTCTTTTTGGAGCTTTAAGATTTTTATGTAATTTTTTGTGTTTCTTTTAGTACATACCGTATATACTCGAGTATAAGCCGACCCGAGTATAAGCCGAGACCCCTAATTTCAACCCAAAATCCCAGGAAAAGTTATTGACTCGAGTATAAGCCTAGGGTGGGAAATACCTCATCCCCCCCCTGTCATCATCCAGACCCGTCATTAACATCCTCATCATCATCCCCTTGTCATCATCCCACACATCCCCCCTTCATCATCCCCTTATCATCCCACACATCCCCCCTTCATCATCCCCTTATCATCCCACACATCCCCCCTTCATCATCCCCTTGTCATCATCCCACACATCCCCCCTTCATCATCCCCTTATCATCCCGCACATCCCCCCTTCATCATCCCCTTATCATCCCGCACATCCCCCCTTCATCATCCCCTTATCATCCCACACATCCCCCCTTCATCATATCCTTGTAATCATCCCACACCCCCCCTTCATCATCCCCTTGTTATCATCCCCACCCCCCTTCATCATCCCCACACCCCCCCTTCATCATCCTCTTCTCATCATTCGCCCTCAGTGGTCTTCAACCTGCGGACCTCCAGAGGTTTCAAAACTACAACTCCCAGCAAGCCCGGGCAGCCATCGGCTGTCCGGGCTTGCTGGGAGTTGTAGTTTTGAAACCTCCGGAGGTCCGCAGGTTGAAGACCACTGCGGCCTTCAACATCATCCAGCCCCCTCTCACCCCCTTTAGTTCTGAGTACTCACCTCCGCTCGGTGCTGGTCCGGTCCTGCAGGGCTGTCCGGTGAGGAGGTGGTCCGGTGGGATACTGGTTCCGGGCTGCTATCTTCACCGGGGGCGCCTCTTCTCCGCGCTTCCGGCCCGGAATAGAGGCGTTGCCTTGACAACGACGCAGAAGTACGTTGGCAATGAACGCACCTCTGCGTCGTTGTCAAGGCAACGTGACTATTCTGAGGCCGGGCCCGAAGCGCTTAAAAGAGGCCTCCCTGGTGAAGATAGCAGCCCGGAACCACTATCCCACCGGACCACCTCCTCACCGGACAGCCCTGCAGGACCGGACTAGCGCCGAGCGGAGGTGAGTACTCAGAACTAAAGGGGGTGAGAGGGGGCTGGATGATGTTGAAGGCCGCAGTGGTCTTCAACCTGCGGACCTCCGGAGGTTTCAAAACTACAACTCCCAGCAAGCCCGGACAGCCGATGGCTGCCCGGGCTTGCTGGGAGTTGTAGTTTTGAAACCTCTGGAAGTCCGCAGGTTGAAGACCACTGCGGGTGGGGGAGTTCACTCGAGTATAAGCCGAGGGGGGTGTTTTCAGCACGAAAAATCGTGCTGAAAAACTCGGCTTATACTCGAGTATATACGGTACATGTTTGGTGTATTTTTTCATATTATAAGTCATTGATTATTTAATCCCAGTGCTCGTTTGAAGAATGTGAAAGAAAACCCACAGAAGTTTACCAAAAATGCAGGAAAAGCAACAATATCTAATTCAGAAAAAGTGCCACTAAGTGGGTAAAAAAAATGCCACACCTTGAGCATGTTACTTAAAAAAGAAAAAAAGATATTTCAGGCAGTTAACTTTTGTGTTCGGTGACTACTGACTACCATAGAAATAGTAAAAAAAATGGTGTCACCATCTCTGCAAATACTGGATAAAACAAGTAATGCCAGGATTCAATATATACAGTATTTAACACTTCTGTAAATAGGACCTCAGGAACTCAAGAAAAGTTTTTTTTCAATGTCAGATTGATTTCTTTACTTGTATTTGTGTCCCTTTTGAATCCCATATGAGCAATTTTTAGCACCTTTCTTCTTGGCAGCTGATTCCTGACCCTAAAGCCAACAAAATCCATAACATTCAAACAATTCCAAATTGATTTGCTTATCTCAAGAAAATACTGCAATTTCAAAGAAAATAAATTGCTGAGCCAATATGTATGAGTCTATTGGGATTCTAAGGAAAATAACAGAGTACTGAAATTTGCAATACTAAACAAATTAAGTATGTTCAATATTTTGGTGTTGTGTTTTATACCCTGTTCCAAATTATTATGCAAATTATATTTTTCTCATTTACTTAAATAATTGATGTAAATAACAGTCATCATAATTCTCATGTTATCAACTATTAGGGGTAAAATTTAAATGTTATTGAACAAACCTATTGATAACAGTATTTTTTATAAACATAAAAAAACTTACAATGCACTGTTCCAAATTATTATGTACAGTAAGTTTCAAAACACTTTATAGGTTGTAAAGAACTTAAAATTGTCATTTGTTGTGTTCGCGGCATATTTACACAAATCAAAAGCTATTTCAATCAAACTTTAAACAACATTATAACTTTTTAAACATTTTAACACGTCACATTACATTTTAACATGGGACCCCTTATTTGATAGCAGCTTCACAAGTCTTGCATACATTGAATTGTGAGTTTTTGAACAGTTTCTGCTTGAATTTGTTTGCAAGATGTCAGAATAGCCTCCCAAAGCTGATGTTTGGATGTAAACTTCCTCCCACCCTCATAGATATTTTGCTTGAGGATACACCAAAGGTTCTGAATAGGATTGGGGTCAGGGGAGTATGGAGGCCACACTATGACTTTCTCTCCTTTTAACCCCATAGCAGCCATTGATACAGAGGTACTCTTTGCCTAATGAGATGATTTTATTATGGAAAGCATAGTTCTTCCTTCTGTACCAGAGAAGAAAGTGTCTTCAGTCAGAAACTCTACATACTTTGTAGATGTCATCTTCACACCTTTGGGGACCCTAAAGGGGCTGACCAGCTCTCTTCCCATGATTCTGGCCCAAAACATGACTCTACCATCGCCTTGCTGACGTCCCAGCCTTGTTGGAACAGGGTGGCCATCCACCAACCATCCACTACTCCATCCATCTGGACCATCCAGGGTTGCATGGCAATGCAGGTGGGGAGTTTGACTGGGGCATTAGACCTGTCAAACCGTAAAGTAGGGGTCCTAAGGCCAGCTCAAGGAGGACAGAAACCTACCGTGGAACAGAAAATTAGTATTCATGTATTTTTCTGCTCAATGCAGCCATCTCTGCTTGTGAGCATTGGTTAGTGGTGGCCAAATAGAAGGTTTATGCACAGTTGCAAGACTCTGGAGGACTCTACACCTTAATGTCCGTGGGACTCCAGGGGCACCAGCAGGTTCAAATATCTATTTGCTGCTATGTAATGGTATTTTAGCAGCTGCTCTCTTTATCCAATGCAGGGTCTGTCAGAAATCTTCCTCAATGTGCCTTTTTCTGCACGAACCATCTGTGCTCTGAATCAGCTACAAATCTCTTAATAGTGTGATGATCACACTTACGTTTTCGTGAAATATCTAATGTTTTCATACCTTGTTTAAGGTGTTGAACTGTTTCACTCTTTTTGGCAGCAGAGAGATCCTTTTTCTTTCCCATATTGCTTGAAAATGGTGCTCTACTTAATAATGTGGAACACCCACCTTTACTAGTTTTTCCTTAAATTGGACTCACCTGGCAATCTAATTATGACAGGTGTCCGAGATTGTTTTCAGTGATCAAAAGAGCCCTGAGACACAATGCCATCCACGAGTTAAACTGAAAAACAAAATATTGAATCTTTTTGACACTTATATAGAATTAGCATAATAATTTGGAACAGGTTGTAGGTGATAATCATATATTACTTTTGTTTATTTTCAACAAAGAATTATATGATTTATGGGAAGTGTATTTTGCATGATAAACTTATTGAATTCAATTATTAATGCCAATTGCATAAATCAGCAGTACATCTTAAAGGGGTATTCCAGGCAAAACCTTTTTTTTATACATATATATATCAACTGGCTCCAGAAAGTTAAACAGATTTGTAAATTACTTCTATTAAAAAATCTTAATCCTTCCAATAGTTATTGTCAGGATTCGGACTGGTATGCGGGGAACACGGGTGGTGGATCCTCTGTGTCAGTAAGGTGATGGCATGGGCCGTACCAGGGGAACGGAATCTAAGGAGTTACTGGTTTTCACCAGAGCCCGCCGCAAAGCGGGATGGGCTTGCAGGGGCAGTTAACCCCCAGGTCGTTCCACCCGATAGCGACTCAACCTCACTGACTGCTGAGACAGGCGCGGTACACAAGGAAAAGGCAAGAGCAAGGTCGGGCGTAGCAGAAGGTTTGGGCAGGCAGCAACAGTTCGTAGTCAGGGGCAACGGCAAGGGTCTGGATACACAGGCAATGGAACACACAGAAACGCTTTCTCAGGGCACAAGGCAACAAGATCCGGCAGGGACAGGAAGGGGAAGTGGGTTTTTATGGAGTGGGGAGTGCTTAGAACTAATTGGGCCAGGCACCAATTAATGATGCACTGGCCCTTTAAATCTGAGAGACCCGGCGCGTGCCCTAAGGAGCAGGGCCGCGCCCTGGGACTGAGCAGAATGACGGGGCCGGTAAGCTACACGGGATGCGACCCGCGGGCGCGCACGTCCCGCCACAGGGATCGCATCCCCGCCGAGGGACACAGAGCAGTGCTCCCTGTCAGACTCGCTGACCGGGCGCTGCAAATAGGAGAGTAATGCTGCGAGCGCTCCGGAGGGGAAACGGGGCCCGGAGCGCTCGGCGTTACAGTTATTAGCTTCTGAAGTCTTCTGTCTAACTGCTCAATGATGATGTCATGTCCCAGGAGCTGTGCATGATGGTAGAATATCCCCATAGGAACTGCACAGCTCCCGGGACGTGAGTCATCAGAGAGCAGTTAGACAGAAAACAACAACTCAACTTCAGAAGCTAATAAGTATTGGAAGGATTAAGATTTTTTAATAGAAGTAATTTACAAATCTGTTTAACTTTCTGGAGCCAGTTGATATATAAAAAAAAGTTTTGGCCTGGAATACCCCTTTAAAGCTATGTTTCTCTCATAAATGTGGAATACAGAGATGAGGAACACTAGGGCAAACACTCATCTTCACAATCCAGAATTGTCCTGGAATAAATGAGATAATTCTGGATTGCCTGCATTATTTCTCTGGTCAGATCAATTCATTAGAGAAGAGTGGGGGGAAATTGATTGGGAGTTCAGAAGGAGAAGTGAAATTGTTGGTTATGGTGTTCTTTTACTATGGTTATAAGGGCACAGTGTGAACAAGTACTTATTCAGATTGCAGAGGGTCTGACTGTTGGTACTTCCCACAACCTCAAGAATGGTGACTCACGTCTTCTGACAGAATGGAACCATGGGTCCCACATGTGCAAGGCCATCCTATTCATAATCTATGGGTGCATTGAAGATAATTAAGTCCCAGTGGTCAAACAACAATGACAGGGGGTGTTTTAAGTTGAAATACCAATTTAATATGTCTCAAAATGTCATATGGGAAGTAACTGTGTCTGAGATTCACAGGTGTGTGTGTGTCTATAAAAGTCCTCTAAACTTCCTTACCAATATAAAGGAGTTATCCAGCAGGATGTGTTTTTTTCTCACAACTTTGGAAGTTAACAGCTTTTAGAAAAAAAAAAAAAAAACTTTCACTTACCTCCTGCGCTCCACAAGTGCCTCTGGGTCCCTGGTTGGATCCTCTTACATCCCAAAATAGTGATGCTTAGGCTTAGGCCTGGAGTGATATCAGGGCCCAGAGTGTTAAACTATCCCTCAGCTAATCACTGATGCAGGCAGTGTGACACTCTGGGCCCCAAGGTCACTTCGGCCCAAGCATCCCGATTTCAAGAAGAAAGAGAATCGCAACCATGGACCATAGGCACCAATGGAGCCCAAGAGGTAAGTAAAAAAAAATTGAAATGCTGTTAACTGTTGAAGTTCCAAAAAAATAACTCCCATTGGATAACCCCTTTAACCCCTTAAGGAAGCAGGATTTTTCATTTTTTGCACTTTCATTTTTTTTCCACCCCCCCCTTCTAAAAATCGAAATGCTTTCAATTTTCCACCTACAGACCCATATGAGGACTTTTTTTTGTGCCACCAATTGTACTTTGTAATGACATCACTTATTTCTCCACAAAATATATGGTGAAACGAAAAAAAATCTTTGTGGGGAAAAATAGAAAGCCATTTTGTAACTTTTGGGGCTTCCGATTCTAAACAGTGCACTTTTCAGTAAAAATGAAACTTTTTCTTTATTTTGTAGGTCCGTACAATTAAAATGATACCACACTTATATAGGAATCACCAAAAGCAGACTATAAAGCAATAGCAAGAGTCCACCTTGTTTATGATATTACATCCTGAAGTGTAATAATAGAGAAATCACTGACAGAGTACCTCGAATCAATTACAATATAAAACTTGCTATTTATTCTTTCATTTAAAAGGCTCTTTTGAGGGCCATGATAAAGCAAAAAGATGTGCACAAAACCGCACACAAAGTGCCTTAAACCCAAATCAAAAGTGAATAATGTACACAAAAAAAAAGTCTATCCTCGAGTACCACAACGTATTGATAACAGGATAAGGTGATAGTGAGCGATATTATTGAATATACACAGAGCAACAAGAGGGGGTGGTGATAACACCCCCTATAGATGTTCAATAGTATTTTGGAGGTCTCTTTCATATTTTATGAGAAGAGGGAGAATAGGGCGGATAGTGTGCCCTCTGCTGCTAGAGATACCCGTCCCTCTGTCCTTGTCTTTTGAGGGACCCACCTCCTGAACAGAGTGGTTTCAAACACGGTGTCAGACCCTGACATCCACTAAGTGAGGGAAAAAGTAAAAAAAACTAAATAAAGAACAGACTATAGTGTGAAACCACCAGAGCTCTGTGGGTGAGACTACACAAAAACACAATAATCACCAACGTGTGATGATATAAACAGTATTCCAGTATCAGTTCCGACGCGTTTCACCTGACTGGAAAGAACAGGTACATCAGGGAACTTTATCAATTCTGAGGATATGATGCAGATAATGTACAAGAAAAGAGCAACACAGCAATTGATGTTCCTAATAAGGCCTCTGTGATCACCCATGGTAAGAGTATTGCATCAAGATTTTAATTTTACACAACAACATTAGTGAAATTGATAATAACACTGTTCAAGAAAACATATGGTAGCCTAAAATGGACTTAATGGTAACCCAAATTGCCCGGTATATAAGATATCAAAATCTGGACATGTATAAACAAAAATGGTCATATTAGCCCATACAGGTAGATGGCAGGGACATTTTCATATAGTCACCAATCCTTAGTTTTCCAATTGCATAAAAGAAGATAGCCCTCGCCAACCTCGATGAGGCCCCATTATATAGCATACAAAGTGAATAGCCCAGTGCGTAATGGCACACTGCACTTGATACTTATCTCCATGGATATGGACGACATAGACCGATAGACAGCATCAGATGCATGGTAGCCGCACAAAAAAAATGCCATTTACCTGTATGGGCTAATATGACCATTTTTGTTTATCTATGTGCGATAACCTGATTTTGATATCTTATATACTGGGTTACGATATGTTTTTTGAACAGTGTTACTATCAATTTCCTAAAATTATACTCTTACCATGGGTGACCACTTAGGCCTTATTAGGAACATCAATTGCCTAGCCATACCTGTGTGGCTCTTTTCCTATCTGCATCATATCATCAGAATTTATATAGTTCCCTGATTTATATGTTCTTACCTGTCAGTTGGAACTGAAACTGGAACGATTGATGTAATACCAATGTTGTATTTATCATCACACGTTGGTGGTTATTAGTGGTTGTTGGTGTGATTTTGTATAGTCTCGCCAACAGAGCTCTGGTGGCATCACAATATAGTCTGTTCTTTACTTTCTTTTTCTTTTTTCCTTCACCTACGGGAGGTCAGGG
The DNA here is from genome assembly GCF_029499605.1 of Hyla sarda. Lineage (NCBI taxonomy): Eukaryota > Metazoa > Chordata > Amphibia > Anura > Hylidae > Hyla > Hyla sarda. The sequence goes on from NC_079189.1 coordinate 353,984,763, forward strand.
TCCGGCACTGTGGTTGAGGCCGCCCTGTTAAGGAGGAGCGTTCTTGAAAAGGCAGGGACAGAGGGACGGGTATCTCTAGCAGTAGAGGGCACACTATCCCCCCTATTCTCCCTCTTCTCATAACATCTGAAAGAGACCTCTAACTTACTATCGAACATCTGTAAGGAATGTTATCACCACCCCCCACTTGTTGCTCTGTATATATTCTGTAATATCGCTCACTATCATTTATCCTGTTATCAATATATTGTGATATTCCAGAGACTGTGAGATGAGACTTTTATGTGTACATTATTCACTTTTGACTTGGGTTTGAAGGGGTACTCCCATGGAAAACTATTTATTTTTTAAATCCACTGGTGCCAGAAAGTTAAACAGATTTGTAAATTACTTCTATTAAAAAATCTTAATCCTTCCAGTACTTATTAGCTGCTGAATACTACAGAGGAAAGGGTTTTCTTTTTGGAACACAGAGCTCTCTTCTGACCTCTCTGTCCATTTTAGGAACTGTCCATATCAGCATATGTTTGCTATGGGGATTTTCTCCTACTCTGGACAGTTCTTAAAATGGACAGAGATGTCAGAAGAGAACTGTGGTCATGATGTCAGCAGAGAGCTATGTATTCCAAAAAGAAAGCCATTTCCTCTGTAGTATTCAGCAGCTAATAAGTACTGGAATGATTACGATTTTTTAATAGAAGTAATTTACTAATCTGTTTAACTTTCTGGCACCAGTTGATTTAAAAAAAAAAAAGTTTTCCACGGGAGTACCCCTTTAAGGCACTTTGTGTGAGGTTTTGTGCGTGTGTTTTTGCTTTATCATGGCCTTAAGAGCCTTTTAAATGAAAGAAAAAATTGTGAGTTTTATATTGTAATTGATCCGAGGTACTCCGTCAGTGATTTTTCTAACTTATTTAGGTTTTATTATGTTTTACTTCTTTTAAAAAAAATGATTACTATTTGTATGAAAATTTGCATGTTTAAAAATGTGCTCTTCTGATGCCCATAACTTTTTTATTTTTCTGTATAAGGGGCTGTACGAGGGCTAATTTTTTGTGCTGTGATCTGAAGTTTTTATTGGTACAATTGTTGTTTTGATTGGACTTTTTGATTGCTTTTTAAAAAAAATTTAGGGCATACTAAGTGACAAAAAATATGCCATTTTGGACTTTTGAATTTTTTTATGTGTACGCCATTGACCGTGTGGTTTAATTAACGTTATATTTTTATAGTTCGGAAATTTACGCATGCGGCCATATAACATATGTTTATGTTTATTTTAGTTTACAATTTTTTTAATGGGAAAAGGGTGGTAATTTAAACTTTTATTTGGGAAGATGTTAAATCACATTTATAAAAAATGTTTATTTTTTATTTTTCTACACTTTTTTTTTAGACCCCATGGGGGACTGTTACATGCAATCATTAGATGATAGCATAGCATTGATCAGTGTTATCTGTGCTCGATTGCTCCAGCCAGCAGAGCCTGGCTGGAGCATTGAGGGACAGAACGGACGGCGAGGAGGCAGGTAAGGGCCCTCCCGCTGTCCTCTCAGTTGATCGGGACATGACGGTTTCCCTGCGATGATCCCGATCAGCTCTGCTGAGCTGCCAGCAGTCTATTTTCGGCATTTTAGATGCTGCAATCAGCATTTATTGCGGTGTCAAAAGGGTTAATGCTGGGCATTGGCCCGATCACTGGTGTCCGGCATCACCTGCAGGTCCTGGTTGCTGATAGCAGCCGGGACCAAATGGCTATGAAGTGAGTAGTATAAATACAGCGCTCGTTGTTAAGGTGTTAATATTGCATTTATGAATATATAATTGAATAAAAGTATTTCTAACTGTGATACTGTCCTGTCTAAGATATAATTTACTGTTTTGTAAATTGCTTTGTAGCTTTCATTTTTGTTTGTTTTTTTCCATTTCCTATATTATGTGTATCTCTTTTACGTGTGATTTCTTAATTATATTTAGTGGTGAAAAACATTATCTACCCATGCAGGAAGGACAGTAGGCATGGTTTATCTATATATATAAAACTCAATGTGTGTGTGTGTTTGTGTATGTATGTATGTATGTATGTGTGTATGTTCCAGCATCACGTCCAAACGGCTAAAGATATTAACATGAAACTTGGCACACATGTTACTTATATGTCAACAACAAACATAGGATAGGCAATTTAACCCTTACTCACCCACATTTGCCAGGGGCAGGGTTTATGTTTAAAGTCCCATAAAAGTCAATGGGAAATATATGTTACTGCATAACTTCCAAACGGTTTGAGATATTTCGATAATAGGGCTTGTCCTGCAGGACTCCTGCTAATGAGAAGAGTGTTCCTGCTGTGCAGGAATTCTGTTCCGTTCTTATAGGACTTGAGCCCTGGGTATAGTTAGAGATTACAGATAAGGGCCAGCTTGCAAACTACTTTGGTCCAAACCTGTACTCCCCCAATAGCCCAAAAATATGTGTATAACACTGTCTAAGAGCCTCCATAGCCCTCTTTAACACTGTTATGTCACCTAGGAGTGTATCTAAGTTTTTTTGAGCTGCTTTCAAGGCCAAATTAGATTTAAAGTTATGGCCACATGTATAACTAAGTGTAAACCAATGTTTTCCAAACAGTGTACCTCCAGCTGTTGCACACTGAGGTACACTGTTTGGAAAACATTGATTTGTGCTCTTACTCCTATCTGTGTTGTTCACTGCTTCGTGTCCCTCACAGAGATCTTCACCTAACAGCTGCTATCTCTAAAATGGCTGATGAAGCTATGTGCATGGACTTTTATAGTAGCACTGACATCAACCCTATATTGCCTTCTGATTAGCAGGCAGAGATGATTGAAAGGCATTATGGGCTACCCTGAGGTTCTTCTCCTTTCTGCCATGTGTTATTTTAGCAGGTTCAGACAAACCTAACCGCCCAATCTTCAACTTGTACCAAATTTTTAGCAAAGTTTTGACTGAACTCAAGTTCTACAGGTTCCGTTTGCTTATCTCCATTACAGATCTATCAGCCATGGCAGGCGAGCTATGGGTAAGTCATTAGGTACCACCCTAATAACTCAGAGACCTGTTCCCTGCAAGTATCATAATATGATCCCTCTGAAATGCTTTAGCATTTCTGAGTAAATCATACATAATTGTAATGAGGGAGTATGCCCCATTTTTTTTGCTACTTGTTGTTCAGGCAGCATAAAACTAATAACAGGTTGTCTTTAATATAATATCTTTTTGCCATTATGAAGCTGTATGTAACCCATAAGAGACAATGGAGGTTGACATGCTAAATATGGATCTATAAGTCAGCCTCCATTGTCTTAAAATCAGCAAATACCGAAAATCACCCCAGAGAGAACTATTTTGTAGTAAATCCTTCATGCATTCTTTTTTCTTTTGCTCCCATTAAGAGGTTAAACGGCTGAGGGTCTGTAATAACTATTGTTTTCAAATGCATTCATTGTATGAGCATATTAGACAGCATTTCACTATGATAGGTATCTAGTTCATATTCTATGCAGCATGCCCCTTGAGTGTTTCAGTTCTTAAAAAACCCAATAAAATGGATTAAGAAAACCAACCTCCTGTGTGTTAATTAAATTGTTATCAATAGTTCACTTCTGTGAAAACATGCAGGGCAAACTGTTAAGCCACTTCTATAGCTTAGCCTTCTGAATGTTATACTCCATGACTGCAGCAGTCTGAAACGTCCAGCAATTCACATGGCAATGAGCATAATCTATCTTCCTTTAAAAGTTTGAAAAAAAAAACATAAAACTCATTTAAATATGGATTCTCAGTAATTGTAATGTAAGTTGGGTTCTGCTTGTTCCTGGTATTTATTAGAAAAGATCATAGCACTTTTGATCTTGTCAGCGCCTCAAAAAATGGAAAATGTGTTTTAAAATAGTGATTATAGTAATTTGTTGTAAATGTACACATAATGACTCCTCATGCATCAGAGCTGTCTGTGAAGCAGCCTTCAGAAACTGCTGGGGCCACATGCCCTCATCACTGATGCTTTCTAATGGGAAGGTTCGAACAAATGTGCCCTCACTTAAACATCCCTTAAAATATGTTGACATGTGGCTTTCTACTGATATTTTTCATCATTCAAATAAATATGATCGCTTCTTTGTTTGAAAAATCCCATTGTTTACTTCTTCTAATATAATCATATCAGGATTTTCTCATTGTTCATCCTATCAGTGAAAGGTTGAACATTTGTCTACATAATAAAATTTACATAAACGCGCCAATGGGTTTCAGTGTGAGAAAGATAGATAGACAGACAGACAGACAGATAGATGGATAGATATATATGCAGATAGATACAACAAAAACCAGATTGGAGCAGCACGTCCTATTGTACCATAGTGCTGGTGCAAGCGGCGAAAAGAGCTTTGGTCAAAGCAAGTCAGACATCTAGGAAGGATGCCGCAGCACACAAAAATAGTTCAAGTGTAAAAAACAGTGGTTTATTCCATGGAAATACAAGCAAGCGACGTTTCAGCTGCCAGTGCAGCCTTTTTCAAGCCATGCAGTATGCAGATAGATAGATAGATAGATAGATAGATAGATAGATAGATAGATATGCAGATAGATAGATTGATAGGTAGATAGATAGATATGAGACAGATAGATAGATATAGATAGATAGATAGATGTATAATAGATAGATAGATATAGATAGATGATAGATGGATAGATAGATAGATAGACACACAGACAGACAGATAGATAGATAGATAGATAGATATACAGATAGATAGATAGATAGATAGATGATTGGTAGATAGATAGATATGAGATAGATAAATATATATGAGATAGATACATATGAAATAGATATGAGATAGATAGATATGAGATAGATAGATATAAGATAGATAGATAGATATGAGATAGATAGATATTCATTGGAGAGGATCGCAGCACAAAAAAGAAGTTTTCAATAAAGTGCAGTGTTTATTCCATCCTCAGATAACAAGTGCGACATTTCTGCTGCCTCACACCGCCTTTTTCAAACCATGCTGCAGAAACGTTGCACTTGTTAACTGAGGATGGAATAAACACTGCACTTCTGCACTGCACTGCACTGAAAACTTCTGTGCTGCGATCCTCTCCAATGGATTGATGTTGGATTCCCTGACCAGAAACCATATGATGGCGTGCACCTTATTAATTAAAACATAAGGGCGGATGTGCTGTTCTTTGGACATTTAGATAGATAGATATAGATAGATATCAAAGCAAAAAAATGCAGCACTCACAGATAACATTCAGGTGTGTGGCTTTTGTTCACTAAAATGCAGTAAACATGGCCATTGTCAAGCCTAGATAGACAGATATCTTTTATGGCTTCATTTTTTTCTACTTATAAAGAGGCTGAGTTGTCATTTTATTGAGCTCTTCTCTCCTTTGGTTCTCTGCTCTCCCTGTCTTCAGGCTCCAAAGACATTTTATCTCCTGCAGTGAGATGGGGAAATCAGTGACCCAGGGTAAGAAGCGATCAGACACTTGTTCTAGCAGGTGGATTTCAACATCCAGACTTTAACCGATCAGATCAAAATTGTATGCTAGCCGAATACTTGTACAGAGCACTGGTGAGACCTCACTTGACGTATTGTGTGCAGTACTGGAGACATTGGGGGTATTTACGAATATTGGCTGTGGTATGTTTTTTACTCCTTTTTTTCATGGGTGGCTTATTCACTCACTGCCAAAATTTACAAAAAAAGCGCAAGTCGGGCTATAAATTTGGTGCAATTTCAGAAATGTGTGAATTTACCCACCTTTCAGGTGATAGTTCCAGGAAGCTCTTTTTGAGGTGATTCCTTGTGTGTTACTGCAAGGCAGTTTAGTAGCTTCATTGAGAATGCCCTTTATTTCCATTTCATTTTACATCTTTTCATTATCTCACACTGTTAGAAATCCTCTCAGGGGAAGGGGCGTGTCCCTCTCATGTTGTTGAGGGAGATGATTGGTGTGTCTGCTCATGTAGCCTTGTCCATGAGTCATCTCTTGTCCATGACTCATGGACAAGCCTGAGGCTGCTGCACGACTGGATAGTGTCCCAGTAGGTATGGGGACCCTTAGTCGTGGTATTCTAGAAAATTGCGAAACAAACATATTACAAAAGTTGTCTAATGTGCATCCATAAAAACTTAGTAATTAAAATTTTAAAGTAATAATTTGGATAAACATGTAAACAAGTATGGTTTGTAAACTTAATTGTACCAAATATCCAGACTTTTAAACATATCCATCCTAATCATGTTGAAAAATGTTTACAAATGAAAAAAGTAAAAATCTAAATCAAAGTTATATATCGGTGATATGCTTTTAATAATGAGTAATTTCAACAAATTTTTATAATATGTGCTTTTTCTGCCACTTTTTTATGGTGGTGATTTGCAGCATGCTAAAGAGGTTGCACCAAATTTTGTGCCGTTTTTTTTTTTAAAGTAGCATTTTCTTAAATTCCTGACCACTGCAAAAACAAGGGTAAAATACTTCATAAATACCCCCCATTATCTCCAGTAGAATATAGATACTTTGGAGAGAGTTCAGAGAAGAGCTACTAAACTAGTACATGGATTTCCGGATAAAACTTACCACGAAAGGTTAAATGACCTTAACATGTATAACTTGAAAGAAAGAAGAGACAGAGAGGATATGATAGAGACTTTTAAATACATAAAAATAATCAACACGGTAAAACGTTTATTAAGTTTCAAGGTATGATGAAACATGCTAATACTTGTTAATTGATGGAAAAACATGTTGAAAAAGTTATAATTTAATCATAAAATTCATACATTTTATAGCCACCCTGAAGAGTAGAATGTGATTCATAGTCTTTGCACAGCTAGCATTCAAATTGAAACCAAAGCAGAGTCTGCACTTGTCTTTTATCAATAGGTCTGATTGAGGTCTCCATGCAGAGAAAATCAGTACTGCTAGTAGAATCTAAACTGAAATGTGACTTATTTTAGTGCATCCCCATTAATCAATGCGACATAAAGCTGCAGTGAACTAAAACCATTCAATGATAGGAGGTGGTTAAGGTACATGTTTTATTATGTAGCTGAATAGTTTATTTTATTTACTTTGTTAATACTTACACTTCTGAAATTTGAACTATGAGTCAACTATAATGAAAAGATAGCTGACCCACATGGAAGCATCCATTACTATTCCCTGGGCTACCAGCAGGCACAGCTGGAGGCACACTGTATGGTCCGTCATCGGCAGATCCGCAACGTAAAATACGATGCGTACCCGTTCTGTGTGACCCTACCCATAAAAGGAATGCTTTAGTCAGTTTGTAAAAGTGTGCCTGCTCTACCTTTCAATTACTTTAATAGCAACAGAATGTGATGCCTGTTAGGAGAAAAAAAGCTTAGTCCCTGTAGAAGTAATCTGCCACCACATCCTCCTGCTATCTAGTAATGGGCTGTCACATGACAACCCCCTGAGGAACTCCCTAAAAAACAGCCAGGTCTTTCTCGCCTGTCCGTAATGCACATGCTCAGAGGACAGTTTGCAATTATGCAATTTTTATATTAGTCACTAGAAGCTATGTAGTTTTATTTGAACTCTTCCCATGTAAAACCTCATGAACAGGAAGTGAAGGTGAAGCAGAAAGTTCAATTTTTAGATGGTGTAGAATCATACACCCCCTTCACATCCATATGGCATACTTCCTGGCTCCCACAATTGATTTAGAACTCTGACAAAGCAAGGAACTTAGGCATCTGGAGCAATCGGCCATATCCAGAGATGTCGAACAGTTTGACCAACTTCACCTGGAATTTGCCATTAAACAAACACAATATTATATTTTCTGGCTGCAGTATGTCTACAGCATGGATAGGCTTATATTGGTCACTGGAATAAAATAGTGTCAATAGATGTTGTTGGTAAAGAAAGACTGATCATGTATTACTGCTACTTACTATGCTTATGTAAGGCATCTACCCTGTAAAGGGGGGGGGGGGGGGGATTCAAGATTTTAGATAGTTTTGTTGTTTGTAAAATCTCTGTTGTTAGAACAATCTATAAAAATTATTAAACCCAAATAAAAGAACAGTGTATATTGGACGGAATGCCAATGTTGCTTTTTATAATAGCATGTGATCATCATTAGAGATGAGCAAATTAAAAAAAAATTTAATTTGGCAAATTCTCAGAATTTTTTGAAAAAATTTGGTTCTGTCTGAATTTATTGCTTTTCTGGCCTACAGAGAGCTTCAATAGGGATGTAGAACACTTTGCCTTGCTGAAACACGCATAGGGTGTGTGCTGGGTTAGTGAAATAATACTGTTAATCAGTATGACATGCATATCAGAGGCGTCGCTATTAGAATCACTGTCACAGAGCAGCAAAATAACAGAGCTTAGAGATGGCATCAGTATGAGGAGACCATATAGTGGCTGAATGACACAGCATGGAGGTGGCGGCAGCTTGAGTAGACCATATAGTAGCTGAATGACCCAGCCTGGAGTTGGCAGCAGCATGAGGAGACAATATAGTGGCTGAATGACACAGCCTGGAGTTTGCGGCAGTAAAAGCAGACCATATTGTGGCTGAATGACACAGCTTGGAGTTGGCGGCACCATGAGGAGACCATATAGTGGCTGAATAACACAGCCTGGAGTTGGCAGCAGCATGAGGTGAACATATAGTGGCTAAATGACACAGCCTGGAGGTGGCGGAAGCATGAGGAGACATATAATTGCAGAATGAGACAGCCTGGAGGTAGCTGGAGACTTTAACAGGAACAAAATGGTACACCACTTAGATGTACGTATGTGGTATGCACTTATGAGGGGAGGACAATGCTCTTCAGTACGCTTAAAAACAGTATTTGTCTACAACACCAGCAGGTGTGTACTTTTGGATGGCCTTTCACAGTATTTAGGCCCTTAAGACTTTAACATAAACAAAATGGTACACCACTTACATGTGTATATGTGGTATGCACTAATGAGGGGAGAGCAATGCACTCCAGTACGCTTAAAACAGTATTTGTCTAAAACACCAGCAGGTGTGTACTTTTGGCTGGCCTTTCACAGTATTTAGGCCCTTAAGACTTAAACAGGAACAAAATTATACACCACTTAGATGTACGTATGTGGTATGCACTTATGAGGGAGGACAATGTGCTCCAGCACGCTTAAAACAGAATTTGTTTACAACACCAACAGGTGTGTACTATTGGCTGGCCTTTCACAGTATCTAGGCCCTTAAGACTTTAAAAGGAACAACATTTGTACACCACTTAGATGCACGTATGTGGTATGCACTTATGAGGGGAAGACAATGCGCTCCAGTACGCTTAAAACAATATTTGTCTACAACATCAGCAGTTGTATCCTTTTGGCTGGCCTTTTACAGTATCTAGGACCTTAAGACTTTATCAGGAACAAAATGATACACCACTTAGATGTACGTATGTGGCATGCATTTATGAGGGGAGGACAATGTGCTCCAGTACGCTTAAAACAGAAATTGTCTACAACACCAGCTGGTGTGTAATTTTGGCTGGCCTTAAACAGTATCTAGGCCCTTAAGACTTTAACAGGAACAACATTTGTACACCTGTAATGTCTGTCTTGGTTATGCTCAGAAACGGCCATTGGATTTAGGTTGTGTCTGAACAGTTTGATGTTTTCCTGGCTAGGGAATAGTTAAATCTTTTATCTGTTCACCCAATGGCTGTGTGGGTGTGTCTGAATATCTCCAGCTCAGTCTAGGTTCTGAGCTGGTGATTGACATGCTGCTATGAAGTTGTTAGTGAAACACTCTTTGTCTGTTTGTGCTTTAATGCTACTATTTCTGCCTTAGCATGAACTTTGTATTCATCTTTGAGATGTTCTGTGATTTTATCCATGGTTGTATTATATAGCATGCTCATAGTAGATTTTTAATTGTGCTTGATTAGTCAGTTTTTAGGCTTAGTATGTCCTTTCTGCTAAGTAGGTGTTCACACTGTGTGTTTTCTTGTATCTGTTTTATGAGTTTTTGTAACAAACCATCCCTGTTACTTTTACTGTAAGGAACCGAAGGGTTAACTTGCACTGGGAGCTTTTGTTTGGTCTTGTTGCTTTAATTACGCCTGTCTGGACTGGTCAGCTGACCTTGTTTGGAGCACATGTTCTGGCTCCATAGAAGCTGCAGTCTACTGCCTGCTAAATAGCTCAGTTTGTACTCTAGCTAGCCTTTTACTGAATCTGTTATATCTGGCATTTTGACCCTTTGGCTCTGCTCTGACTATTCTCTCTGATATTAGTGATTTTGTACTCTGACAACTCATGGCTTGACACGGATAGTAGAGTTTGACTTGTTGTGTGAGTGTGTTAGTTTTACTTTGTTTGTCTGTTTCCTACTGTTCCTTGACCTGAGTCTGTATTATTGTAGTTTATTGTTTTGACTTTTTGACTGTCCCTCACTTATTTAGGAAGGGACTGTCTCTGTGGTTGTGGACTTGTTATTTAGGACAGGTACGCAAGTATGCACGGATAGGGGGAGTGGGCAAGAATAGTGTTCACTCCTTCCCTGCCCATTCCTGCTAAAAAGTTAAATGTGTACTACACCCAAAATTCTCTCTCAATCTTACTCCCTTCCCTATCAGTGCTTCTAGGCTTGATTTTGGCTTGAGGTGAATCGCTGCTGTAAAACAGTTTTTCTGTACAACACACTGCTCTCTGTCCCTTTCTCTCTGCAATAGAACGCTGATGTGACTGGCTGCAAGTTGGCTGCCGATTATATAGGGCTGTGACATCACAGGGGTGGCTGGCTGCTGATAGGCTGGATCCTGCATGTGATTAAGGGTCATCCCGCCGACCCTTGTTCCTGCCTTCCAAGGATTCCTTGTTCAATGTCCTCACATGTGAATCCGCCATTTTAGATGCCCTGGAGCCTGGATCGCACTAAATGGAGTTTAAGGAAGCGATTTGCGTGTTTGAATAGCGGTGAAATTCGCATTCGTTACAAATTGAATTTTTCCTGAAATTTGTAACGAATTCGGATTCATCAGATTCGATTCGCTCATCCCTAATCATGATACTAATTTCAGACCTTGTGTTCAGTAAAGTTTTATGCCATCTCCTATCAGAGTGCCAGTCAAAACCAACTCTCTAATGACAGTGTTTTACTATTTCCCTGTTCTACAGTCAATCATACATATAGGGTTTAGACGAAAAGCCATTTGGAATTGTTTGAGAACCTTCATGTCACACAAGCTTTATCCCATCATATAATCTGTATTGTTTCTCACTACATGAGAGAACAATATTTATTATTTTCTCATTTACTATTACAATACCAATGCTCACTGGCAAACGCCTGATTCCTTGCAACACTGAAAAATGTTCACTTATAGGGTTAAGGGTTTCAAATCATTGATCAATTGATGTCTACCTTATCCGAATCCTTCGGGTAAATAGTCAAAATTCTGCCTTTTTTGACAAATTTCTTACAGATTTTAGTCACTTGTGATGCATGGCATCAGTTTTTCCCCCTCAATGCCAATACTGTATTGTAAATAAATAAATAGGTTATTTTTTAGCACTTTAGTAAACTGTAGCTGCAGGTAATGAAAAGCTTTTGCTGTCGACAGGTGACCTGCTATTAATGACTCCAGACAAGACAGATTGAGGCTGTTTTCATAGAAGACATTTTAAATCAATAAACCCCAACCAGAAAATGAAAAATATCATAAATCCTCCCTGAGAAGCAGAACTGCTTTAGGAAATGTGAATAAATAGCAGTTTTTAGGGTTGAACCTTTAACCCAGTTTAACTAACGCAGTGAAAAAACGTACTCCTTTGTTATAGCGTGCCGGGTGTAATCAATCTATTTGTGTAAGCACTTTCGAAGACACATAAAGATGTATATTTTACTCTGCCTCTGACATTTATGGCTGATAGCAGCTTGTTAATAGACAAATACTATAAAGAACATTGGAGAAATATAGTTCTCTTTTGAATTAAGTAGGCCTCTTAAGCATTTTTATGGATGTTATCTTACTCTGCAGTCATTGGTAGACTGTTGTCTTAGAGTAAAAGGAAGCCAATTACGGAATGTTAAAATGCTTGAAACTAATGGAAATTAATGCAGGCGTTCAAGCATATATCAGTTTCATTCTGCAAGAAATTCCTACACTGATAATAACTTTGAAGTCACAGCATATCAATTAACTATTTATAGTCACTTCATGTCTTCACTGCTGGTTATTGTACACACAAATACACAAGTATATTCAACAAAATGAATAAAAAGGGGAATCTAAAGAAAAGATGTCTGGAGTCAATGGATCTAGCAGTGCTGGACCCCTCGGGACAGCTAATTAAAGGGGTTTTCCCATTAAGAAAAATATGTCTAAATTGATGCATTATGTGAAATTAAACATATTTCAAATGAGCAGGCATTAAATTTTGCAACTTAAAAAAAAAAATATGTTAACTTTTTTTTTGACACTTTAATATTCCCCATAGGTGACTATTTATAACAATCACTTGATTGCTAATACTGTTTAGTGCTATGCATAGGGCAGCACTGATCAGTGTTATCGGCTATCTTCTGCTCTGGTCTGCTTGATCTCAGACCAGAGCAAAAGACCCCGGGTGTTGGATGATCGGATCCCTGCGGCAGAGCTCATATTGGTCACTGGGAAAAAAATAGATGTTGCTGGTAAGGAGGTTTAGAGAGGAAATTGGGAAATTATCAGATGCATCAGGGAGAAGCATTCTACAGGCATGTAGATTTTACATAAAAACAGCACATTTGTACTTCTTTACACATATGAAACGATCAGTAGATTTGGTTTCCAGTACCAGGGCTGGTGCAAGGATTTTTGCTACCCAAGGCAAAAGCAAATTTTTCCACCCCCTTGACTTTGCCCATTGACTCTGCCCTTTGACATGCCCCGCCTTACTACTGGGGACTGGGGTCACACTCTGTAACAAGCCCCCTCCTCATTCATTTAGCATACTACTTGGGTGGCACAATAGTGATGGAGGGGCGGTGACGCAGTTGATGTCATGAAGCAGGAGCCGCAGGACCCGAGCGATCAAGCCTGTCTGCCTGGGAGGAGCACAGCGCTGCCGCTGAAAGCAGTACTCCTCTGAGGAAGACAGACATGATGGCTCAGGAACGACATCACTGCACACTGTCCAGTGGCTTCTCTGGCTTTTACATTTTGTGGGGCACACTGGGGTCCAGGACAAAAGTAGAGGGGGCAATTATATTAAAGCTACATTTAAATGCTGTGGGCGCAAATTCTCTCTGAGCTGCTAGTTGCATTTCCCATTATAGACATGAATCTCTAAATAAATCATGTAGGAGGGGATTTATCAAAACCTGTGTAGAGGAAAAGTGACCACTGCCCAGAGCAACCAATCAGATTGCTTCTTTTGTTTTTAACCCCTTAAGGACCAAGCATTTTTCTGTTTTTGCACTTTAGTTTTTTCCTCCTTACCTTTTAAAAATTATAACCCTTTCAATTTTGCACCCAAAAATCCATAAGGGGGCTTATTTTTGCGCCACCAATTCTACTTTGTAATTACATCACTCATTTTACCCAAAAATCTACAGCAAATTGGGGAAAAAATGATTGTGCGACAAAATTGAAGAAAAAACACCATTATGTAAATTTGGGGGGCTTACGTCTCTTCGTAGTACAATTTTTGGTAAAAATTTGACTTTATCTTTATTCTGTAGGTCCATACGATTAAAATGATACCCTACTTATATAGGTTTGATTTTGTCGTACTTTTGGAAAAAATCATCACTGCATGCATGAAAATTTATACATTTAAAATTGTCCTCTTCTGACCCCTCTATCTTTTTTATTTTTCCATGTACGGGGTGGTATGTGGGCTCATTTTTTGCCTTTCGATCTGAAAGTTTTAATTAGTACCATTTTTGTTTTGATAAGACTTTTTGATCGCTTTTTATTCCTTTTTGTTATGGTAAAAAAAGTGACCAAAAATACGCTGTTTAATATACAATATATTTTTATAGTTTGGACATTTATGGATGCGGTGATACCACATATGTTTATTTTTATTAAGTTTATATATTTTTTATATGGAATTTGGGGAAAGGGGGGGATTTAAACTTTTAATAAGGAAGGGGTTAAAGTGTGTGTTTTTAAACTTTTTTTTAAACTTTTTTTTTACGCTATTAGAAATCATTTGATTCCTCATACAGATCAATATTGTTTCATAAAACCACATTGATCTGTGTGCTCTGCGCTGGATTGATACTGCCTGGTCCTGCCTGGCTTTATCATTCAGAGGGCTGTCGTGCTGCGGGGGGGGGGGCGATCCATCCCACTGGACCACCAGGGATGGGATACAGGCACCTTTAGACGTGGCTGTCAGCTTTGACAGGGCCGATATAAAGGGTTAATTGCCGCCCGTGGCGATCGCCGCATGTCGACTTTTAACGCCGGCCCCGGTTAACGGCCATTGAATGAGTATTCACATCCATGGTCTTTAACAGGTTAAAAAAGCCTCTGAAAAATGAAAAAAGCTATCTAATTGGTTGCTATGGGCAACTGGCCAATTTTATCACCATATTATCACCATATATATTACCATCATGCTGCTACTGACCAAATCCTGTATACTGACCAATATTACCAATAATATCAATATACAAGGAGGAATATTATCAACATAAATATTAACGTCATACTGTTACTGACCAAATCCTGTACAATGAGACAAAAAATACAAATAATACCAGTATACAAGGAGGAAAATTATCACTATACATACTACCATCATACCGTTACTGACCATTCTGCATACTGAGACCAATATTACCATTCAGCTTCTTTGGTTGTCCGTTGCAAGGCCTTTGTTGAATGGAACATGTTCTATGAAACCGCTGTATGGCCTTGCCCTCCATGCTGCAGTTCAGTTTCAGGGTCTTGTCAATCTTGTCCACGATCAGACATGTATCCCCTATCCTGTGGCTAGGGGATACATGTCTGATCGTAGGTGTTCGAGAGGTTGGACAACCGTAATCAGACACTTATCCCCTGACCATAGGGGTCAGACCATAGAGGTGACCTCTTGGACCTCCTACAATCTCCAGAATAGGGCCTCGAATCTCCCAGTTGCACGGAAGACATATAAGTCTTGCAAAATTTATATGAAACCAAGAATAGTAGAAAAAATTGGAAAAAAAAAAAGTGTTTTGCCTGCCATGGGTGTCTTTATTTCTTAAATATAAACCTAAATTGTATAACCTAACACAACAGCCCTGTTTGTGTATTACCAGGGAAAAACAATTATGGCATAGCTTTCTCCATTTTATGTAAGGAAAAGGAAGTTCATGCGTGTACTACTGGCAAACATCGCAGCTGTGGTTCTGGCCCCTGAGATAAAGAGAATGAAAAATATTTGTGAATCATGGGTAGGAAATAGGCTGAATATAAACCTGGAGAGCACTAAAATTATCATGGCCCAACCAGGAGGATTATTCTAACAAAATCATGCAGGTTTGTAAAAATAGCTTAGTGTTATTGGAAAATTATTGAAATGGCTCTTTTGTGTATGTCTTGGCTTTTCTGATTTAGTTACCTTATACTTTGATACAAAGCATAGTAGTTTATAGGCAGTATTTCTTTAACCCCTTAACGACACCGGACGTAAATGTACGTCCTGGTGAGCTGGTACTTAACGCACCAGGACGTACATTAACGTCCTATACATAACCACGAGCATTAGAGCGATGCTCGGGTCATGTGCGGCAGGTCTTGGCTGCTGATAGCAGTCAGGGACCCGCCAGTTATGGCGGACATCCGCGATCGCGCGGATGTCCGCCATTAACCCCTCAGATGCCATGATCAATACAGATTACAGCATCTGCAGCATTGCGGTCACTAAAATGGATGATTGAATCGCATGCAGTGCTGCCCCGGTGATCCATTCATCCAGAAGGGCAGACGAAGGTCCCCTCACCTGCCTCCGCTGCCTTCCATGGGTCTTCTGCTCTGGTCTGCGATCGAGCAGACCAGAGCAGAAGATGACCGATAATACTGATCAGTGCTATGTCCTATGCATAGCACTGAACAGTATTAGCAATCGTATGAGTGCTGTAAATAGTTCCCTATGGGGACTATTAAAGTGTAAAAATGAAATTAAAAAAAGTTTTTAAAAAAGTAAAAAAAATTGTCCCATTTTCCCTATTTCACCCCAAAAAGTGAAAAACTTTTTTTTATATATACATATTTGGTATTGCCGCGTGCGTAAATATCCCAACTATTAAAATAAAATGTTAAAGTCACGGTGAACGGCGTGACCGTTAAAAAAAAGTCCAAAATAGCTGCTTTTTATAACATTTTATTCCAAATTTTTTTTAAATAAAAAATGTATTAAAAGTTTTATATAAGCAAATATGGTATCAATATAAAGTACAGATCACAGTGCAAAAAATGAGCCCTCATACCACCACTTATATGGAAAAATGAAAAAGTTACAGGTCTTCAAAATAGGTGGATTTTAAACATACTAATTTGGTTAACAAGTTTGCGATTTTTTTTAAGCGCAACAGTAATAGAAAAGTATGTTATCATGGGTATCATTTTAATTGTATTGACCCAAAGAATAAAGAACACATGTAATTTTTACCGTAAATTGTACGGCGTGAAAACGCAACCTTCCAAAATTTGCAAAATTGTGGTTTTCTTTTTAATTTCCCCACACAAATAGTATTTTTTTGGTCGCGTCATACAATTTATGGTGAAGTGAGTGATGGCAATACAATGGACAACTGATCGGGCAAAAAACAAGCCCTCATACTAGTCTGTGGATGAAAATATAAAAGAGTTATGATTTTTTGAAGGCGAGGAGGAAAAAATGAGTCCTTAAAGGGGTACTCCTGTGAAAACCTTTTTTCTTTTAAATTAACTGGTGCCAGAAAGTTAAACAGATTTGTAAATTACTTCTATTAAAAAAATCTTAATCCTTCCTGTACTTATTAGCTGCTGAATATTACAGAGGAAATTCTTTTCTTTTTGGAATTCTCTCTCATGACATCACGAGCACAGTGCTCTTTGCTGATGTCATTATAATAATAATAATAACTCTTTATTTATTGTTGTCCTTAGTGGGATTTGACCCCAAGGCCCCAGCACTGCAAGTGCTAGCCACTGAGCCACCATGCTGCCCTTAGCATACATCTGCTATGCATCTTCTATGCATGGTTGCTAAAATAGACAGAGATGTCAGCAGAGAGCACTGTGGTCATAATGTCATCAGTGTTCCAAAAAGAAAGGAATTTCCTCTGTAGCATTCAGCAGCTAATAAGTACTGGAAGGATTAATATTTATTTAATAGAAATAATTTACAAATATGTTTAACTTTCTGGCACCAGTTGATTTAAAAGAAAAAAGGTGTTCACCTGAGTATCCCTTTAAGGCCAAAATGGGCTGAGTACTTAAGGGGTTAACATACGATAGTACATGTGATTGGACTGTTCTGTTATTATGCCTCTTAATGAGTACTTACAGTTGTTGCAAGGATTAAGTTCCACAACCAGACTTAACAGGGCAGGATTAGCCCAATGGGTTTAAGCAACTGTTGCCATAGACTCTGATGCTGGGAGGGACCCGCTCCTGAGATTCTCTTTTTTTAAGGTTCTGTGCCGGGTCTGTTCACCTGTTATTTATGATTAACAAGGTGGCACCAGGCCTTGTGCTAAAGGGGGCTTCCGTCATTTGGGACCAAGCCACATATAAGTAAAATCAGCTCATTTTAAGCATAATAGCAAGGGCTTCTTGTAGCACTGATGTGCTGGAGTACCACTCAATGGCACGCCTTGCCCACCCTTTACATCACAGACATGATCCCTCCCTTCTCCAGCAGCTCCCTCCATGTTAAAGGACTCTGAGAGCCATTTGCAAATTCCTTATCATGCTCCCCCTCCTCACTGTCTACTCTGCTAGACTGCCTATCTTGCTGATGTTGCCGTTGCCCTCCAGTACTCGTTCCTTATCTTGAGATCCATGCTAAGTCTGTGATGGTCTTATTTCCCCTTGTGTGTGTGTGTGTACATGAACCACTTGTGCATCACCTGCACCTGTCTCATGTAAATCCACAACACTCTGCTATATTTGGAAGGGGCCTCACAGTACCTACAACTTCTTAAACTGGCCCTGAATTTGACGTATGAAGAAGTATGTAGTTAAGAGTTTACACAAAGTATTAATTTTGGATGTATTTTAAGACTTGTATGAGTCAACAATACATGGTCTCACTGATTACAATATAATATCTCACAATAAAACAAAAGGGGCCAGGTGCCATTACTCTTCACAAATGTCACCACATTTTCAGACCATTTCATTGTTGAAAAAGTAGACCATTTATAGCTATGATAAGTCATTAGTTATGCATAAGTCAAGAACTGACTCATTAATGACACAGGAAAAACAATTAGTGCATGCAGCAAATAGAAACGTATTAAAACCCAATGAAACAAGCGATACTACTGTTTTGTTATCAAGCAGACTGCAAGCATTCTAATTAAATTAAAGCTACTTTAAATAGAGATAGAAATCGAGGCTAACTTATATTCATAAAGGGAGAAATCCGACCGAAACCCTGAGCACTAATTATTAATATCTATTAGAAATGGCATGAAGCCAACCACACCATTAATATTCATGTAGTTTACAGCGAACATAGGATGGCTGAGGTGCTAGGAATAAATATTTTTTCCACTGAGTCAATGTGGATTTTGTACTTTGCAGAGAATTAATCCGTGTCTGTCTTTTACCATCCCGACTTTTGGGAGAAATAAGCTTTCTTGAAATGATGCTACATATTATTTGATGTATGTCTGACTTTCTGTCACTTTTGATCTACAAAGGGAAAATGGCATTTCTAAAAGCAATAAATTGTCACTATTTTAGGAGAAATGTGTTTTAACATAATAATATTAGTGTGGTTGTTCTGTTCTGAACAGCACCTCATATGTTCCACATGTGTGCATGGCCAATGGAGCATCTAAATACTTTCAAATAAATCAATGGTGGTAAATTATAACCTGACATTTTGAGACATTGTAAAACAAATAGCTGAGTTTTCTCATGAGATGTTGCATGTGGCATATTGGGCTGGAGGTTCAGTCTGGGACCATAATCGATATCACATTTTCATAATTATGTCCTATTTATAGACACAAACAAACACAAAGCAACTATTCTGTAAAGTTATTTCACAACCATCCCCAGGACATGCTCTACAATCTTGTAATAATTATGTTGTTTTATTTGTCTATATATCGACAGTCATCCACTATAAAGTACAATAAGCAGGGAAACGCACAACTGTGCATTTACTAAACTGGATTAAATATAACTGTATTATAAAGAAGTTGATGTGGTAGAGGGTGTGTGATGTAGGGCAGATGGAATTACCCTAGGGGCAGATGGCATTAACCCCTTGTATTTGTGATGCCAGGGTGTTGTTTATACTCAATATCACCCAAAGGTATACCGCTTGATCCTGGGATAGGCACGGGGCAATAATGACTCAAATGCCAAGTTACAGACAACGGTAGGCAACAGTCTATACAGTTCAGCCAGGCCCACGGAGACCTTAAGGGCTTGCTGGGACTTGCAGTAGATTTGGACAATTTTAGTGCAGGCCACTCTGACTTGGCAATAGATGACTGTGACTGACTTGACTTGAGACTGACTAAGCGGTGACTGTAGCTTACTTGTAGACTTGAAGGCTTGTGGCTGCAGGATGTACTGAAGACCTCCTATGGACTCCAGACACACTCTAGGACTTAATTGCACTGGACTTCAGCAAAGACTTAACTGGAAATCAAGAGCAACAGAGAGCAAGCTAGCTACACCCAGGGCTTATATGGGGAGACTAGGAGGGGTCCCATAGATCACCCTTAGGTCACATGGTCACTGATACCTCACGGGGTTAAACTCACATAACAACTGGTGATCACATGTTAACATTTCTTAAAGTAATAACACTCATATACATTTTACAGTATAACACATGGCAGAAAATATATATACACATAAGGGGACAGGTATCGGGGGGCCCAGGGGGCACTGCAGGGAGGCTGCCTGATAGGGCAGCAAGGGTAGAGGGGTATAACTCATGTACTGGGCAACCACATTGCCATGTACTGTTGACTTCTCCTAATAGGTATTTTTCATGAAAGGTGTGGACTATTTAAAGATATTCTCCGGGGGGGGAGGGGGGGATTTTGAGCTAAACATGACCTATCTCAGTTACTGAATGTCTGAGCAACCATTTCCATTTTGAGACAAATACCAGGAAGTAACATTAAGCAGCATCAGGCATCATTGGAGCAACAGTGGCTGGGGATCAGGACAGATATGTCCAGGGTATTTTTTATGTGTAGTATCAAACTATTTTATTGAAAAAGCACAGAGAATACGGAGACATCTACATGTTTGTCCCTCCACGTGGGGCACCAATAAAGATAAAATCAGGAACAAATGGACAAAAGGTGATATAGCCCAGATGACCAGGTAACATTGGTGATCAGGGGGATAAAAGGTGTTGACTCCTGGCATGGGCCCGGGGGGGGGGGGAGGGAACAGTTACAAACATAAGAATAGGGAGTATACAGTCACAAATGTAGAGGTATCAGAAGAAGTGTAAGATGTGTCCAGCCTCGGTTGCCAAATTTTACTGAATAGATCCAATGTGCCCCCTCTAATAGCCAAAAGTTTCTCTGAGATCATGGTTTTATTAACATTACTCCCTTCGGTAGAGAGTGATATTGTTGGTGACCGCAACCTGGAGGCAATGTGATTGCGGGCAGCAAGTAGTATAAATTGGGTTAGTTTAAATTGAGCAAACTGCATAGAGGACGGTCTGTCACCTAAAAGGCAGACATCCTGAAGGTTCGGGTGCCGATTTTTTTCATGTTTAACCAAACACAGTATTTCGGCATTTTATATTATCTATTTATTGTTGTATTTCTTTTCAGTGGAACTCGAGTATCAAAATGTTGACTTTTTTTTATGTAACTGCAGTCAAAAATCCAAATTAGTTCTCTTGTAATCTACCAACAATTTTACTGCCTCAACTTGTGAAATATACTTTAATTATGATGCATATACTGTATTATTGTGACCAAGAAAAATGACAACTCACTGTTGTTATTACAATAGAGCAATGAAGTTATGGGGGGAACTAAGTACCTCATAGCTGTAGCCATGGGCACACCTGGGTAGCAGCCCTAACAGCTTCTATAGAGCCAAGCAATTGAGGCTGCCTGTTTCTACTCAACCTTTGGTGGCATTAGTTACAATTATGGAAGGAATCATGTAATACTGAAGGCAGCTCTGTGTATTATACCGTTTACTTTTTGCATTATTTATGTGCTTTAAAACTGCTGTACCTTGTGGTATCATTATATGTTTTTTTCCAGTACTGTGAGGTCACAGGTACATGGTGATTTTTTGTGTGTGTTTTGATATAATGGTGCACAACATTCTACACTAATAAAAACTCAACACTCTAGTAAGGCCAGTATATCTGATAGAGATAGCAGAGCACACTGCTATGGAAATATAAAAGACTTCTAATTTAGATGTAAAAAATAATCCATTTACAACAGCCATATCCCCACTTTTCTAAACACAGGTGCAGTTGCATTTTTCTATATATATATATATATATATATATATATATATATATATATATATAAAAGGAAAAAATCGAAATTGATTTCACCTACTGTACTCTCAGAATTTGTTCCTGTGTAAACCAGACCTTAACTTTTATGGATTCTAAAATGTCTTTTTTGGTTAATAGAATGAATGAATATGTAAACCTAAGAGCTGTCATCAAACAATGAGCTTAAATCCTAATAAGATATTATCACTTTTTGAAATGTAAAGGTTGAAATCCTGATTATTATGTTTAACTACTGAGCAAAATTTTTGCCATGGGGTCAATGTCTGTTGATTTGAAGAGTCAGGGGCCACGTTGATAAATTAAACTCATGACTGGTTTCATTAAAATCTCCCTCTTCATATTTTTTTCTTTTAAAAACTAAGAAATGACAGCAGAGTTAAGTTATTTTTTCATTGACATATTTTACCGGCAACATGCTATATAGGTTAATAGAGGTTCCGCAGCAGTGTTGGCCACAATTAGGTTGATTGTGAGCTTTTCTGGATTACTCCATTGTGGTACTGTGCTCTCTGTATAAGAATGCAATTAAGAAACAAGAAGCTTAATGACATTAATGATTGGTACTCAAAACAAGAAAGGGCCGGGTACTAATCAAGAAGTTAGAAATATGATTGAAGGAGCCGCTATTCTCAACAGGTCTCCCAAGAAATCCTACTTCAAAAAAACCTTATTGGTTTGGTGTCAGCAGTTTGGGTTAGTACAAACCAATTTTCTGTTGCACGAATACCAATCAGCTCCTTTGTGTGTGCTAGCAGGTGAGGAACAGCTAGGACTGAAATCAAACTCCTTGAATATTCACTCAATTTTTCTTTAGCACAACTTCAAACTATATTTTCCAAGTTTACTTTTCTGCTTTGATATTTTAAAGAAATCTGAACTAGACTTATCCACTGTAGAAGCAAAGTTCATTTGCACCAAAACAAAGTATTACATTGTTGCCTATCAGTACCTGTGTTATAGGATGATATGTGCTGTTTATTTCTGTTTCTAGGCTGGGTGCACAGTACCTTTGTACATACATTTAACCATTAGGTTTTTGGACTCTTGAAAAGGATGCTAAAAGTAATGCTGCTGAAGGTCACACAGCGCAATTCGTTTCCCATCGGAATACATTGTAATTATGCAACGTTTCAATTGTGTTGCTCTATACAATATACAACTATTATTATATCCTTTACAACAAAAAAAAAGGCAATTGCACAGACACCAATGAAATGTGGACAAACTGAAACATTCCGTTTTCTACATTGGCACTATTGAAACCAATGTTTACATATATGTTTCAGTGCTTTTCAAGAATATAAACACGTGTACAGTAAATGAAACATAAACACAAATCGCAGTGTGAACCCAGTCTTAGGGTAAATCATAGCACAACAGAAAAAATAACAGTGGTGCCGGATTTAATATATAATGGACACAAACAGCATCCAACGGACTATTGTCATGTACTGTGGAATCTTTATACATTTATCATATTGGACACTGGGAGATTTGTTTGCCCGCCTTTCCGACAATTTTTTTTATTTTTTACATTTTTGTCCTATTTAATAATATCCTAATATAACATTAAGAACAAAAATGTACTTGCTCAAAATAGGTGTAAACATGGCACCCATATGTGTTCTAAGGTAGGCATCCACCTCAGTCAGTCGTTCAATAGGGGAAAAGATTTTAGATTGCAGGGGTTGTCAGGCCTCCTCCCATAGAGGTGAATGGAGGGGGTGGGACCCCCTGCAATCTAATATCTTATTCCCTTACAGCTGAGTATCCCTTTAAGAATGAGAACAGGGGTGGTAAGCCGCTGCAAGACAACTAACTCCCTGAAAACTAAATAGTCATACAGTCAAATTCAGACTTGCCCAACCTTTCTCAGGAGAGTCAGGAGGCCCCCATACACAGCGTCAACGGACTTAATTCTTTCCTCACATATGTAACATACAGTTCAAAATGTATTAAAAATAGAGATAAGATTCCTGTTCTGTAATCTTCCTGTCATTACCTGGGCATCAGTAACACTAAATCACTTAACACCCGCTAAATGTTGGTCAGGCGGTCGATGTGGATGTAGATAAGAGTCAGATACGAGACATCTAGAACCTATGGGTTCTCATTTCACTCATTTTGGAGACTAATTATTACACTTCTATAGTTCACATGCACAGTTTTCAGCAAAGAGCTGTGATGTGAACTGCTGGTCTAGGAAATTCTGTAATATCATTTTCATCTTAATTACATTGGCTAAAAATTGTGTTTTCTATCTTAGGTTTATTTGTCAAATGTAAACTGATAATCACGCTTCGGATTTGTTTAATAAGATTACTATTTTTCTAATTAATATGGTAATATGCTGCCTATGATTTGCACATATTGCATTTCTATTAATTACTCATGATTTCTTTTTGCTTAATTTGTGTCTCCTCAAAGCTCAAGTTTGTTATGCTGGAAAAATATTATTGAATGCTTTATGATTATGAAAACCGAGAATTATTCTCTAGGTTGCTTCAATGAGAAACAAATGTTCACAATATTCCAATTGACATTTTACCACACCACTATGTTGATGTTTATTAGTTCACTTTTATTCAGTGAAAAATGTGAATAGTCTTGATTTGGTTTAGAATCGACAGAAGGCCATGTTGAAACATGGAACAGAAATCATTTAAATGGTTTTGTTTAAAATAAATGGAGAAATATTTATTTTTGAGCTGAAAATAAAGCATCAGGATAGCCTTAAAGCGCAATCACACTTTGGTAGCAGGATATCTGTTTAAATTTCACAGCAACTTCATAGTCAAAGACTACAGTGGATCAGGATATGGATTTGCCATAAGTCCCATGCAAGTCTATAGGATTTTAGGCAAATCTGCATCCTTATCACTGTAGTCTGTTCCTATAAAGTTGCCAGGAAATTTAAACAGATATCTGGCCACCGCAGTGTGATTGTAGGTACACTTTAAAGAAGTACTTCAGAGGAAAAAAATTTTTTAAATCAACTGGTGCCAGAGAATTAAACATATTTGTATATTACTTCTGTTAAAAAATCTTGTCTTCCAGTACTTATCAGCGGCTGTATGCCCCAGAGGAAGTTAGGTCGTTCTTTCCAGTCTGACCACAGTGCTCTCTACTGCCCCTACCGTCCAGAGCAGGAGAGGTTTGCTATGGGGATTTGCTAATGCTCTGGACAGTTCCTGACACGGACAGAGGTGTCAGCAGAGAACACTGTGGTCAGACTGGAAATAACTACACAATTTCCTCTGGAGCATACAGCAGCTGATAAGAACTGGAAAGATTAAGATTTTTAAATAGATATAATTTTAAAATCTGTATAATTTTCTGGCACTAGTTGAAATGAAATTTTTTTCCCCTCCGGAGTACCCCTTTAACCTATTTGGCACCCACCAGACTTAGATGTAAAGAAATGTACAGTAAGCAGCTAATGACTACAAAGTTGGTAGATGAAGCAGCAGAGGCAATGATCACTTATCCTTTTATAATTCTCAGTCTGGATGGTTGGATTTTTAGCTTTTGCTAACTTATGGATGATCATTATATTATCAGACTAGTTTAGTTTATTGGTGGATTGTTTACAAAAGCTAATGGTTTGCTAATTTAAAGGAGTACTGCAGCCTAAGACAACGTATCCCCTATCCACATTCGTGCATCCCCACCTCTCCCATTGAGCTGAATGGAGGGGGCGTGTCTGTGGACCTCTTAGTGAGGTTGACGACACGAGTATTAGCCATGCAGAGCCATGCAGCCGGCAGTGCTGGGCACCTGTACGGGAGATCACAGAGTTCCCAGTGGTTGGACCCTCCCTACGATCAGACACTTATCCCCTATGTCTATGGCTGCAGTATTCCTTTAAGCCTTTGAACATAAGAAAGATTGAATTGCCCTGGACAATATATTTACTTATTTCACAAGGAATTTTTTTTTTATCGAAGTAATTAAAAAAATATTAATATTAATATTAATTATAATAATAGTAATCCAAGGGACAGAGGATCTCTTATTATAATACTCTGTCACCTAGTGGCCCTGGCTCTACCTGAGTCAAATGTTGACTGGCATTCATACTCAAAGACTTAAATAGTCCTATCTTGGGAGATCAGTAAATCTGATGTTTTCAGCTTTACAAAACACTATTACAAACACAGCATATACAGAATATGTTTATAAGGATAATGGTTATAACACTGCTCGTTGTACGTAAGGTCCTCTCTGCATTTGGGAGCTAAGAGACCATTGGCAGTAATAATTGTGAGATTACCATTAAGACGTAGTCATACAACAGATCCTGACTTTCTGCCATATTTATTTCTCCATAAAGTCTTTTAGCTATAAAATGTGTGAGATCATTTTTCTTCTGTTTTGAATGAAATATATGGAAAGGTTGATGATATTAATATCTTGCATTGTATTTTTTGCCTAGATCTATATGACACACTTCATCAGTGCTTTTTCAGAGCTTGTTCACTAAAATTTCACTTCGTCGCTAGAAATGTGAATTAAAATGTATGCTATTTTTTTTCCTCAGTTATGAAGTGCCTTTGCTTTATTATAGTAAGCGGCTTGACAGTCCTAGGGTATGTTTGTCAATGGAGCTTTTAAAGCAATAATGATTCTAATGGTGTCAGGAACTCTTGAGGATACATGCTAATGTACAGTATGTGCAACATGTTAGGCGCAAATGGTATTCCACTAAGGTAGAAAAAATTACAGATTACTCTTATGTTAGATAAAAAGATGCAAAACCTTCAAATCTGAGCTCACTGTGCTACCTCTGGAATACAATGAGTGCAGGAACTCTTATACACTTCAATAGAAAATAGAAAGATATACACAGCTTTAAATTACTATCTTCTAAACATCAAAATTGACAGTTTTTACAGCAAAAGCCAATGCAGAACCATATTACAGGCATGTATTGTATGTATGCATAGACTGGTATAGGCCCTTACTAGCACTTTGTTTTTTATTAAGTTATTTAGTTTTTTATTTTAGGCTAAAGTGTTGAAAGAAAAGCAAGAAAAATATCATGTTATAGTCCAAAACATTTGATATTAAACAAGAATCCTCCCCTAAAAGAGAGGCACATCCATAACAACCACCTGTAGTGACCTTGTGCACCACCGTTTGTCGGTTCATACTGTTCTGCAATGAGCCCGAGCTGGTTTTATATAGTAAGTGAATCAGCCAATCAAGTGGCTGAGGGGACTATTGTCCTAAAGAGTTACATTTTGCTGTTTCTTTTGATGCTTTGTCATCTAAGGTAGGTTAAACAGACTGGACTGGAATTAAGTCTGTATGGAATTGGTATAGCTTTTTCTAACAACACCATGATATACTAGCACATTATGAGGTTTTAAGAGCTTTATGATGATGATTTATTGTTAATGTATTTTGTAGCTGAACTGCCTCTGAAAGCAAGTTTTAAATGCTGTCACGTGACCAGGCATTTGTTGTACTTTTACAGTTGTACAGTTGTACAGTTGTACAGTTTTGCGTCAAAAAAGTGCTTCAAATATGGACCAAAAACTGAATTCAAAAACTTCTTGAGTAGTTCTAACCAAACAACTAAAATCTGCAGTAGAAGGTTATGCTATCTTGTAGGCCCTGCGTACTATTTGCCCCAAAAACTACAAATTATTGAAGAAAAATCAGACGTTGCAGTACAGCATCAGAATCTTACAGGTATAGACTTTCGAGCTCTTTGTCTAGCAGCAGAGCTTTCTCCAGTTACACAGAACACAATATTTTTCTCCTGCTATTTAGAAAAAAATTGGGTATTCTTTCATTATAATTATTGTTCTATATATTTATAATATTACACTATTTTCCCATACATTCTCATCCCTTTTGAGTGTTTCATTAATAATCTATTTCTTATTAATTTATTTAAACAGTTAATTAAAAAGCAGTGATACATTTCATGAGTGTACATTTGTTTGCATACTTTTTCTTTAACTGTACCAAAGTCATTGCTAAAGAATTGGCCATAATATATAATAAAGCATTATTTGTCTTAATGAACAGACGATTTAACTAAAATGTTTCTCTTTTTAGCTATTGAGCAAAGAAAACATATATCGTACTACCTTTGCTTAGATTATCTTGAGAGTTGAACATGGTCTTTAATTTTATACTTGATTTATCTTGGTTCGAGCATTAATGGACATTGTGCTTTTGGGAATGGTTCACATTTTCGAGATCTAAGACTACTGCATATTCTTGCTCAATGTACCTGAAAGAATGAGCTCTTTCAGTAATTCTATAAATTGAAATCTTTACACCATCTAGAATTGTGTTTATGGTAATGTACATATTATCTCCTCGGAGTCTCACAAAACAGTATGATGGCGAAGCCTTTGCGAACTTGTTATTTTTGTTCTACGTAACGTTAATTATTTATTAAATATAAGTCTTCTTGGAATAAAGTATGCAGTCATTATATGGGGACAGTTACCGTATTTTTCACATTTTCTGATATTATCTCACTTGAGCCATTTATGTGTCTTTTCTTCTTTTAACCACTTCAAGCCCAGAGTATTTTAAGCCTTAGGCTGTGTTCAAAATGTCACTAAAATTTGTATTAAAATAGCCTTATTAGTAACGGCTCTATTTAATAGTAATGGCCCTTTTTAATAATGTGCTTAATGAAAGTCTATGAAAAAGCGTCCGTCAAAGTCGAATTTGTTCAGAATTTCATGAATTTCCTCACGCTTCGTGGTAACGAAACGCTTCATTCACTACATTTTGTGCGGGTCGGGGGGCTAAAATGGCTACACATGTGAGGACATGGGGCAAGGAAGTCTGGGAAAGCGGGTAGGTGGAGTTACCCTGAATCACATGGCGGCAAGCAGCCTATCAGCAGCCAGCCATCCCTGTGAAGTCACAGCCCTATATATTCGGCAGCCATTGCCGAAGACGGGCGTTTCTCGTTTTGCTGAGAGAGCAGAGACAATGTGTGCACACTAATCACCATTACTGACTATACAGATCCTTACAGCGGCGAATTCATTCAACTCAAGCCCGCATTCCTTCTGGCTAGAGAGAGCAGACACCGTGTGGTCACTAATCAGCATTACTGATAATGCAGATCAGCACAGGGGAAATCCATTGATCGCAAGCCCACATCACTGCAGGCAGGGAGAATTTAGAAGTCATTCCATAGTCTGCCAATTGAGATCACAGGAAGCACTCCCCATTCAAAGACTGCAAGCAACCATTGTGACGCCATATGGTCTCTCAATCCTGCTGCCACATCCAGACTCTGTCATTGTGCCGCTCTGTGGCAGTGATTCTAATAATGACGCCTGTAATCTGCATGTCATGCTGAATAACAGTATTATTTCACTACCCCAGCACACTCCCTATGCGTGTTACGGAAAGGCAAAGTGTTCTACATTCCTATTGAGGCTCTCTGTAGCCTGGAAATAGCCTTTTTTAATACAGATTGACCATTAATATCTTCAGATTGAACCAAATTTTTCAGAAAATTTAATTTTTGAAAAATTCGCCCATTTCTAATAGTGTACTTTATTAGATAAAAAAATATGGTCACAATTTTTATAACTATTTTAACAAGCTGGACTAACTAGGCCTGTATGTCACTGAATGATCTAGTTTGTTTTTTGTGATATTGTGAGTATTTTTTTTTCCTTATTTTATGTGCATAGCTTCTGAAATGTATGAAAGGCACTCCAAAGTTTATTATGTTGTTAGTCCCGTGTAAGGCAATACTCCATATTTGGCTGCTTGGTGATATGAAGAGGAGAGGGGCTTTCAGCACATCATTATATGAATTATAGGCTTCACACCATGCACTCTCTGCCTGGAAAGGATTCTAGATGGCAGAATCATAACGCATTCCCAGAAGTGACCCTATTTAGGAAAAAAAAAACTAAAGTATCCACCAGTAGTGAGTACTTTGAGGTTTTACTGTACAGCTGGAATTATTACAAAGTCAGTGTTAAAAAATTTAATTTTTTTTTTCACATGCATCATTTGTGAAACATATTTTTGGGAAATTGATTCCAAAAAGGACACAGAAGAAAAGAAACAACCTTTGGCTTTCAGGACATCATTATGTGAAGTATAGACCCTACTTCATGCTTGCAAAGGATTGGAGCTGGATAAACATTGCCATGCCCCAAGAAGTGACCCCAAGTTCACAGCAAGACTTTTATCTCAAAAATAAATATGTATGATCGGTTCTTGATTAGCTAGCTAGCTACTCATACCCCAACCTCATATCCTGTCCTGATAACTCAACCTCATATCCTGTCCTCATATCCTGTCCTCATATTCAGACCTCATATCCGGACCTCATATCCGGACCTCATATTCAGTCCTCATATCCCATCCTCATATCCTGTCCTCAAATCCGACCTTATTTCGTGACCTCATATCCCCACATCATATCTCGTCCTCATATCCCCTCCTCATATCCTGTCTCCATATACCGTCCTCATATCCCGACCTCATATACCAACCTCATATCTCATCATCATATTCTGTGTATAGACTTTATAGGTCCTTACTAGCACTTAGCACAATTTTTTTTGTTATTTATTTATTTAGTTATTTATATAACTATCATATTATTGTCCAAAGCATTTAAAGGGGTACTCCGGTGAAAACCTTTTTTCTTTTAAATCAACTGGTGGCAGAAAGTTAAACATATTAGTAAATTAGTTCTATTAAAAGATCTTAATCCTTCCAGTACTTATTAGCTGCTGAATGCTACAGAGAAAATTCCTTTCTTTTTGGAACACTGATGACATCACGAGCACAGTGCTCTCTGCTGACTTCTCTGTCCATTTTAGCAACCATGCATAGCAGATGTATGCTAAGGGCAGCATGGTGGCTCAGTGGTTAGCACTGCTGCCTTGCAGTGCTGGGGACTTAGGTTCAAATCCCACTAAGGACAACAATAAATAAATAAAGTGTTATTATTATTATAATAACATCAGCAGAGAGAACTGTGCTCGTGATGTTAACAGAGAGCATTCCAAAAAGAAAATAATTTCCTCTGTAATATTCCGCAGCTAATAAGTACAGGAAGTAATTTACAAATATGTTTAACTTTCTGCCACCAGTTGATTTCAAAGAAAAATGGTTTTCACTGGAGTACCCCTTTAATATTAAACAAGAATCTACCCTTAAAGAGAGGCACATTCATAACAACAACCTGTAGTGACCTTGTGCACCACCATATGTCGGTTCATACTGTTCTGCAATGAGCCCTAGCTAGTTTTATATAGTAAGTGAATCAGCCACTTTTCACTTTCACATCAAGTGGCTGAGGGGACTATTATCCTAAAGAGTTACATTTTGCTGTTTCTTTTGATGCCTCGCCATCTAAGGGTGCATGCACACCACGTTTTTGCTATCCAGTTCCCGTATACGATTTTCCTTCAAAAACCGTACTAAAACGTATTGAAAACCAGATGTATTGACTTAACATTGCAAACCGTATTGCAAACGCATCATATGGTTATGTCCGTTTGGTGACTTTTACTTTTTAAATGGTGAGTGTGTCTTTGCAAGATGGGGCATGGCATGTAATAAGGGTGCGGCTTGCAAGCCGGACTGGCACACTTACCAGGAGATGCAGTGGAGTAAAGTACCCGAAGTCCCATATACTTGCATGGCACTTGAAATAACAAACTCATCCTTCATGTAAGGGGGTAGGTTAGGGCTAATTTAACTATCCTATATTTTTATTTGATATATCAGTAATATGTGTTCCAAGTATTGTCGAAATATCTCCAGCTGTACAGAAGTTGTGCTGGAACATACATGGGTGGTGATGGTGTAGGTTAGGGTTCAATTAACTATCCTATATTTTCAGTGGACATATGAGTAACATGTGACCGAGTATTGTCGAAATATCTCCAGCCGTTTGGAAGTCATGCAGTAACATACATTTTCCATAGACTTGTATGGGACAAAACCCCCGACCCTCGCAAGTGGGGGTGGATAAGGGTTAATTTACCTATCCTATATTGACATATTAGTAACATATTAGTAACATGTGTACCAAGTTTCATGGAAATATCTTTAGCCATTTGGTAGTGATGCTGGAACATACACACACATATGCACACATACATACTCACACTGAGTTTTATATATAGATAGATAGATAGATAGATAGATAGATAGATAGATCAGGCATTAAAAAAGAACAGAAATTTAAATAAAAAAAAATTTAATTTATTTTGTTAGTGTGAGGGGGATAGGTACCATTTATACTGCATTTCTGCAGCATGTTAAATGTATTTATTGGTATTACATAAAAATGGATGCCGATGCATGCTATAGCAGCCCCATTCATTTCAGTAGCCAAAAAGTAGTCACCTATTGACTCTGTTAGGGCTGCTTCCTACTTGTATATGCTAATTTGGCATTAAACAATAGCATAGTCTGCTACACAAATTAGCATATTCTAGCGGGAAACGTCCCCATAGGTGACTCTTCAGGCCACTCAAATGAATGGGGTTGCTATAGTATATGTTGGCATCTCTTTTTTGACATGATGCCGAATACCTCCAACGTACTACAGAAGCGCAGTATGAGCAGGCCTTTGTAAAATATTATATACTATTTAATTTATTTATTTATTACTTTTATTTATTCACTTATAAATGAATTTATTTATTCATTTACTTTGTTCATGATTACTATTTTAATGCTTTGGAATGCAAAGTATTCCAGAGTAATGTAATACATTACTGCCTGTCAGTATTAGACGGACGGGTGTTGTACTAGGACATGCCTCCAATATCAGATAACTGATAAATCTGTCAGGTAGCAAATACGTGCACTCGTTCATGACAGATATATCAGTCATCAGATAGGAAGGGGTTAAGGCCATTAGTGACCTAAATGGCTAGATATTATTTATTGATATTTTGTTTTGTTTTCTAATATATTTAAATACAGAATGCCTTAGGGTATGATCATGTGGGCAAAACTACTCTGTAAAAAAACCTTTTAAAGCGGTACTCTGCCCCTAAACATCTCATCCCCAATCCAAAGGATAGAGGATAAGATGTCTGATCGCGGGTGGTCCAGCCACTGGGACCCCCCACGATCTCTGTTGCGGCACCCCGTAATCTGATGCATGGAGCGAACTCCGCCATCATGCCCGCTCCATTCATGTCTATGGAAGGAGGCGTGACGGTTGAGTACTAGCCATCACGCCCCTTCCCATAGACATGAATGGAGGGAGCGTGAGGTCATGAACACGGAAACCCCAAGTTTCCGTGTTTAGTACGTTCATAGTTTAGTACATTCATAGATCAGACATCTTATCCCCTATCCTTTGGATAGGTGATATGATGTTCAGGGGCAGGATACTCATTTAAATCAGCATAGAAACGCTGTTCAGTTTTTTATGGAGATTTCATTGTGGGTTTTCAATGCATTTTTTTCATGCTCCTATTTATTTCAATCTAAACTTCCAGCCAAACGCTCTTAAAAATGACATGTCGTGCTTTTTTGAACATTTCCCATTGCAGTCAATGGGAAATAGATACTACATGTTTGTGGTCCATTTTAAGGATATTTTTATATATTTTTTGTAAACATAGGTTATCAAAACCTGTGTAGAGGAACAGTGGTGCTGTTGTCCATAGCAACCAATCGCATTGCCTTTTTCTATTTTCAGAGACCCTTTTAAAAACGAAAGCAGCGATCTGATTGGTTGTTATGGGCAACTTCACTGCTCTTCCTCTACACAGCTTTTGCTAAATCTCCCCCATACTTTCTAGATTATCTGGAACATGACCCTTATCCAATACCTTATTGTGACCCTGTAAAAAGAAATGACTCTAGATGTAGCTAAAGTAAAAAGTACAACAACATGAAAAAAAGTGCTTTAAACTTGGGTTTTCAAATGCATGTTCCTATGCCTGCAGTTGTACACAAATTTTTTTTTTTTTTGACAACTGAAAGTGACTTACTTAGCCTTTATATATGGCATATGATATATAATTATGAATCCTTGGGCACTGGATAACCACTTACAAAACACCAACTATCTGCTCAACTCAATCCCTTAGCAACACAAATCTGACGAGCATGCATTTAATGCTATAGTAATTATTAGATATCAACAGGACTATGTATTTTCTGAATACTAGAAATAGAAATGTGGCTCACAGACCTGGCTAAATCCAGTAAGCAAGAAAATGAGTTCTTAGTGCTTAACATTTATCCTCTTATATCAAGCAATATACCTGCAACTGCATTTCTGTTAATTCCTGCGGTGTAGCTTCACCTCTGGTGAACCTATACTTACATACAGTTGTGGGATACTGATATTTAGACTAATGTATCAGTTTTTACCTGTTTATAATCCTCTTCCCTACTGTTAACTCTTTGAAAAAGACATGCATTACTTTTCTTCAGTAATTAAAAGTATAAGCTGAAATATATTATTCTAATACTTTGAATTGTTCTTTTATTGCATACTTTAGATTTTCCGTACATTTGGTGGCACCCATTTTGCTTGTGTCACTTTGAGCTGTGAACAACACTTTGTAAATCTGCTTGACAGGAACATAAGAACCAAAGTTCAGAACCTTATGGATTGATTTCTTTGGTAGAGTGGTTTGCAATGTCACTGTGCAGAGATTAAGAGGGAGAAAATCCACATTGCACATGGTGAATGGTTTAAACCTGTGTTATCTACCTCTGGATTTAAAATCAGGTGTTAAATTTTGTTAGGACCCTACCTGCAATAATAATAAGGAGACTGTTAAAAAGTTATCTGTAGAAAACAGGAAGTGTTCTACTATTGTGAGTACTTACTGTATAAAATTGTGTAGAATTTAGATAGTAACTGTTTATAATGAAAAGTTGATTAATGGGTTGTCCATTGTACATATATCCCCTCATCATTAGAGATGAGCGAACTTCCGGAAATTCAATATCGTTACTCATCTCAGGGATGTCTTTTTGACAGAAGTCTCTGCACATTGAAGCTCAATGTACCTCAATCAGTCCACAGTGACATCACTATTGAAGTCTGTACAGGGCAAAAAAAACTATCTCCAACGTGTTTCAAAGGAATAGAAATGTGTTATATTTCTTACCTTGCTTTGTTGTCTACCACTTCAACTTTCTCAAATAAGATAATGACCTTTTTTGTTTGACCCAAAGTTTGACCCATTTTTGAGAAACCTGGTTACCCATTAGACTTTTTACAGAATGGACCACTAAAGTAAGGGAATTTAATTGGTGCATAACATTATGGAACATTGACACTTAATAATGTGACATTTTATAGTGAAGTATGTGTATCTATTTATAGGGAAAGATGTGCAGCAGTGTAGATCACATGCATTAAAAGAAGTTTGTGGTAGTATTGAGGATGCTTTATATTGAGCATGTCCTGTAGATCTTTGTTGCCTAGAGAGCTTTATTGTGGCTGTAATGCACTATGCTTAGTAAAGACTTTCAAGTAACAAGTATTTGGTCTAATAAACTAATAATATAATAATAGATTATTACATTTTTTATATTCATCTGCAGTTTGCTTCTGTTACAACAAACACTTCCTATTTCTTTGCATACATTTTTATATATTTACGATTCAACAATTCTTGTTGATTACATTCAATGATAACTACATTTAATTTAATTACTATGTTCTTGCCATGTTGATCCAGAGTAAGCCAGAATTTTATTAATTATTTCCAGAAAGGAATGTAGCATACAGTTTAGTTTCTTTCTGCTTTTGAGGCACTTTCGAGAACACCAGCTAACTAGACTTATTTTCACATCAAATATTGGGCACTGCAGACCTGAGTTTGCCCTAAATCACTGACCCAACCCACTTGAACAATCCGCCCTAAATGGCAGCACCCAACTGAGTAACAGTCTCTACACTCAAAATGGGTACCACATCAGCAGACAAGGGAGACAAGGGGTAAAGCCAGAAAGTCAAAACCTAGAGGGGAGCGTAGTCCAAAATAAGCAGGGATGAAGCAGAGGTCAGATACTATTAGGTCAGATTATGATAACAGGAACAAGGTAACAAGGAGAGGAATGCTGGTAAAGGGATAAACCCAGATGCCCATTTAAATGTCCCACCACTTGTGCACCACTATCCATCAGATAGGCTAAGAAAGCATCGTATTATGACAAGCGGTCTTGTACTGAGCATGGTTGATTCAGAGGGATGACACGGGATGCCACAGGAGGGTCTGAGGTAATGTTGTAACCTGGACAGGTAAGTTCATAACAGTTATATAGTAGATTGGTCCTGCGAATAAGTAGCAGGTGTAATTCATACATAAGAATATAAAAGTGAAATGAAGGATATGCACATATCGGAAACCTGTATTGAAAAAGTTTGTGGTGGTATCACTCATAAATTTGGCATTTCTCCCCTCTGACCTTTTTTTATACCCGTATATTTAGTGTAGAATATTTGCAGATGCCTCTAGCCAAAGGTTTTCTCATTGAACTTCAAGATTGAATTTATTCCTTGGTTGAACACAGTGAGTTTAAGTTCTAAAAAAGAGAAATAAATGTGCTGTTTCGCCCTATATATAACTTATACATGTCTTGTGCCTGAACTGCTTATTCATGGCATTTTGAGATTTTCATTCCTGTTCTATTACTTTTCCGCTGTTGCCTGATGCATAATTATTTATTTGTGTTCATCACATTTTCTCAGGAAAGGGATTAGTATTTTCATACAGAAAATTTCCCTGCCTCTAAAAACTATTACAAAAGTTAGGATTACAGGATATGAGTGGTGGCAGCTGGGGAATTTAGATATTAATGCTGCATTTTAGTATTATTTATATGATTTACTGAGCTTAATTTTAAACAAAATACTTACATTATATTTTGCAGAATTGAGAAGATGCAACAGAGTTTATTGCAGGGAATAGAGAACCATAGCAAGTGAAAGGGATATTGCCATCTTTAAATGTTGTGGTATACTGTTTGGATTGGTGGGAGCCAGGACCCTGATGATCCAGAGAACACATGCATAAAGATTATTTGGTGTTTTTCTTGCACTGGAGATATAGTATGAGCCATGATATGATAAATCTTAATAATAGAACTTCGCACACTACAACAGCACCCACGACACTTTTGAAAGTGACGTATTTCTACATAACCATGATATGATAAGTCATAAATGTATAATCCGTTGGTATCTGACCTCTTAGGCAACTGATACCGCAACTGATGAAAACGTGCAGCGTCCATTGTTTCTGGCACCCAACAGGGGAAAGTAGCAAGCTGCATTCCCGTCTGGTGCTGTCCGGCATGTCCTACCAATCTGGTGTCAGAATTGGGACACTGAATGATCGTGAATGGGATCAGCTCTGGCATCAGTTTCCCTCCGGTGCACGCCGGAGGGAAACTAAGCCGGACGCCTGATATATGTAAACCCAACCTTACAGAAGCACCAGGGACCTCTCACATGCAGATATGCCTGGTATTACAGTTCAGCCACAAATCACTTGGACCATATATAAGTACATGAACAAGAATATGCCATTCAATCATAAGTGACATACTCTTGCATAGTAGCTCGGTAGTTAGCATTGTTGTCCTGGGATCAAATCCCACCAAAGGCAACATCTACAAGGAGTTTGCATGTTCTCGCCTTGATTTCCTCCCAGATTTTCTTCCAAACATACTAACAGGTTACTTTGGAATTTAGATGAGGACAGGGACTTATTTGAGTGACAAAAAGCTCTTTTTAATGTTATAAAATATGTTGCCACTATATACTGTATGTATAATTATTATTTGTAATACCACATTCTACAAAAAGTTCTCTAAGGATAGCTTAAAGCTGAATTTCTGAAAAATTTCAACACTGTACAGCACTGTGCACAATAGTCATTTTTCAGTTTGAAATGTATTTTAAATTTGGTACCTTAATACCAAATAGTGCACCATTTTCCCACCTGCATTATGAGATGGAGCTGCCCCCTTCATCACTATAGCAGCCCTCTCCAGCATGAGAATGCCGAGTCTCGCACTGGAAACAGCTGCTATCGGGACAGAGCAAGAAGCTCCACCTTATGTGAATAGTGATATTGGTGTGCAGCACGGAGAACAGTTCCCTGTTTTGGCATACCCTTTATTTATTGTTTTATCTTGACTTTTGTTGATTTTCATAGACAAATATTCAAAAATGTTTAGACGGTCTGGCAGGTTTATAAGGACTACTTTCTTCATATAGAGGTTAAGATGATCTTCTGACAAAAAGAAGAGCCAACGAAGTCCTGGCATCTGGGCCAGAAGAAGAAGAAAAGAAAAGACAACAGAAATGGCATCACAGTGAGTCACTGATATTAGGGTGCATTAACATCTGAGGTTTGTGAATCCAGCAGCCAGATACAGTGTGAAAAGTTCAACACCACCTCCTGCCAGATCCACGCTATACCCTATTGATTTCAATAAGTCGACCAGAGTCAGCTAGAGTCACTGTTTCCAGTCCAGTTTAAAAATAGGATAGGATCAGAAAATAAGCTGACTGAAGACACTAGTTGGCAAAATTCTACTGCCATATCAGCTTCTGGCTTTGCAAACCCGATCTGTTAAATGGGTATTCCAGGCCAAAACTTTTTTTATATATCAACTGGCTCCGGAAAGTTAAACAGATTTTTAAATTACCTCTATTAAAAAAATCTTAATCCTTCCAATAGTTATTAGCTTCTGAAGTTGAGTTGTTGTTTTCTGTCTAACTGCTCTCTGATGACTCATGTCCCGGGAGCTGTGCAGTTCCTATGGGGAAAGCTGTGCAGTTCCTATGGGGATATTCTCCCATCATGCACAGCTCCCGGGACGTGACATCATCATTGAGCAGTTAGACAGAAAACTTCAGAAGCTAATAACTATTGGAAGGATTAAGATTTTTTATTAGAAGTAATTTACAAATCTGTTTAACTTTCCGGAGCCAGTTGCTATATATAAAAAAAGGTTTTGCCTGGAATACCCCTTTAATGCACCCTAATAGCAGTGACTCACAGGTAACACCTTCTCTGCTGTCTGTTTTTTTATCTTCTTTTTCTGGCACAGATACCAGAACTTCTTCCAGCTACATCTTCCATTTGCAGAGTATGATGACCAGACGGACATCTTTGTTTCCTCAC
The DNA here is from genome assembly GCF_029499605.1 of Hyla sarda. NCBI lineage: Eukaryota > Metazoa > Chordata > Amphibia > Anura > Hylidae > Hyla > Hyla sarda. The sequence goes on from NC_079189.1 coordinate 354,023,639, forward strand.
TTTGTCAGCAGATCCTTTATTCCTCTATATGAAAACAATAATCATTTATAACCCTGTCAGACACTATGAACCAGAAAATTATACTGCCACACACTAACCCTGATTTACTAAGAGTGGAGTTTTCTTTGTTGGTTTTAGTTCCCTACAAGTATTTGTCCATGGTATTTACTAAGGTTTCCCTTCATTTAGAATTTTTGCCTATCTTTTGCTTTTTTTTACACATGCTCTGATCTATAGGGTTTTCCTCAGCTCAAATCCACTACATTTTCTGTGGAAACCTTAGTAAATATGTTGTGTTTTTGTGAAAATGTCAGGAAACGCCCCTTTTCAGTGGTCTCACCCCCTTTTCCATATGGTCATGCCCCTTTTCAGGTTTTCTCAGTAAAATGGAGAGTTAGTCGAGTTTTTCTCACTTCTGTCGCAAATTCTGGCGCAGACAGTATCTGGCGTACAACCCGACAAAACATGTCGGGTTTGCAATAGTAAATGAGGGCCACAGTGTTCCTAAAAAAATACTACCACACACACTGTTTCTTCTCAGATTACCTGAATCCAACCTCCGTACTGACCCCCAGACAGCTCTGTCCCCTCCCCAGGCCCCTCTGTCCCCCAGATCCCTCTGTCTTCTGCCCGGACCCCTCTGCTCACCCCATACCCCATGTCCCCTCCCAAGACCCTTTTGTCCACCCCTAAACCCCTCTACCCCCCCCCCCCCCAGACTACTCTGCTTCCTCTATACTCTGCTTGCTCCCCAACCACTCTGTCTTTCCCAATTCCTAAAACCTCGAGACTCTTCTGACTCCTTTTCAAGACCCCCAATAATTTCCTCCATACTCCTTTCTCTAATTCTCCAGACCCCTAAACCATTATCTGCCCATGGGCCCCTTTTTGTACCGATCTGGGCCCCTAATTATGTGTCCATTTGTATCTTAAATTGTGCACCATAGTCGCAAAGATCTGCAGGCAGGCAGCCAGGATCGAGATTGGGTTATTCTCCTTGGAGTGGAGCAGCTGGGATAGGGACAAATAAAGGGCATGTCTGCTCCCACTTCTGCTCTCAAAGTATCCCTGCCCTGGCTGACTGGTGTCAAGGACCGGCACTTCATCCAGCTGTATTTCACAACACTCAGGACTGAGACTCGTTGTGATCTAAAATGTGAGCATATCTGAATGACATAAAAAAGTTTTTACACATGACAGTCATACATTAAGTTATTGTATACTGTATATGTTTACAAAGTGATTTTTGCACTGTTTATGCATTTCCATTCCACATTTTTTAGAAAGCTTATTCTGATTCCTTTGTTAGAAGAAGTATGCGAAAAGGGTGTGTGGATATTTTTAAAGAAAACTTCAAGAAATTGATGTGTTTCTTATCGAAGTCTTATCAGACAATGATGTACCTAAACTTTTGAGCTAAGCTTTTGTTATGTTCCACATGAATGTCTTTTTGTACATAATGAGATAAGGATTCCTGTGTGATGATAAAAAAAACTGTAGTGTAATCCATTTAAGCCATATCCGTTAAGTCTGTCTGCCAAGGCTAAACATGAAAAAAAACAGAACATATAACATCACTCTCTTAGCGATATTTCACGATAACATACCAGCCTGCCTTGAATAGAAGCAGAACCAAAGACGAGTCTCTCTGTTTTGTCAGAAACAAGCTGAGCGTCATGACACACGTGATTCCACAACAGTTGCAGTGCTTAGCTATCCCTCCCTGTTCTATATCCTCCTCATTTGTTTTGTTCTTTTTTTTTTTATCAATTTCCGTTTATACTTTGCTCCTCTGTGACTATAATATCTACAGCTGTGTTTAATATTATTTTGATGGAGTTTATAATACCGTGTTGAGGAAAATGAAGAGAGCGGATTAGCACATCCTTACAAGTAAGCACAAGATGTGAGTTTATGTAGGATTTCACGGGTTTTAACTCGGCCATTAAATGCCACAGAAGCTAATGTTAATAGGATTGAACGCATGAGTTAGCAACACTATGGTAACTAATTTCTCTTCACAGACTTTAAACGGAAATGCCAGGAAATAAGCTACTAAGGAAACCCCATGACTCTCAGGCATGCACACTATAGCAAAACCTTCTTAAGGACATATGGCATAAAATAAATGTGACAAGAGAAGATGTAAGGAAGGGTGGGCAAGGAGGGATTGAGACTTGTTTCTGCTTTCAGAAGCCCACTTTTTACTCAGGTGTACAAGCGGTGAAAGTCTGTGAAAGAAATACCCAGTTAAAAGCTTTTGGGAGTGCACAATGGCAGAAAATGGCATAAAAAAGCAACCCAGAGCAATCAATGGAGCTTGAGGAATCCTTAGTTCTCTCTCACATAGCACATAATGATGGAGGGAGCCGTATACACCAGGTAATGATGGCATATTTATACATCTTCATGAACAGTGAAAAGATGACACAAATCAAGCCTCATATCCAGCAAGCTGCAGGTGGGATGAAGTACATCAAATATATCACAGATGTTTAGCTGCCTCCAAAAAACATCACTTGCTGCGGTTGTATCCACAGAATGTTGTGTCTGAGCACCCAGCCAGGAATCCAGTCAATAACATAAAAGAAGATATGAATATTTTAGACTGAAGTCCCACTGTCTCGGCCCGTATTGAAGGATTTGTCAGGAAAAATGTATAGTCTTGATGTAACTTTGTAATTAAAAGAGTCCCTGGATATTTACAAAGTGCAAGATGTGACTAATATGAACAGAATTGGGAATATTGCAAAGTAACATGTCAATGTGTGATAAACAACAGTGGGGGAAGAATAATGGGAGGGGAGGAAAGAGATTTTTATGATCTGTTTACGATACTTTCTTGGTATAATTTTTGCCAAAAAATTAGCGCATTGCATTTTAGATAAGTTAATCGAAATTTTACGCCAGAAACTATGCCTACTTGGGACACAATAGACTGTCTTCAAAATGCATCGGTTGTTTTGCTGACCCAACATGGATCTTATGATTAGTACATTTCAATCAATATACCTTCTGAAATGGGACCTTGTTGCTCTGGATGTAGTAGATCTTAACCCCTTAAAGGGTTATTCCAGGGATTTTCTTTTTATTTGACTGTGCTACAGGGGCTGTAAAGTTAGTGTACTTCATAATATAGTGTCTGTACCTGTGTTTCATGGTGGTCTCGCAATTCTTCTGTGATTTTTGTTATGGTTAGCATTATGATAATCTCACAACATATCCATTTAGCCACAAGACAAGCACAGATCCTTCATATGAATGCCCGTTACTGTCCGGCAGCTACGCACTAAAATCACCTTATGGAGGATAACCCCTTTAAGGACACCCCCTGTTTTTCCCTTAATAACCAAGTAAAATTTTCTCAAATCCGGCATGTGTCTCTTTAACTTGTAATAACTTTGTAATGCATTTACTGAGCGACGCGATTCTGAGATTGCTTTTTTTTATGACATATTGTACTTCTGACAGCCATTATGTTTTTATTTTTCATCCAATACCATTATGTAAGGGCTTATTTTTTGCAAGCTGTTTTTGTTTTTGTATTTTTGGGATACATGCTATCTTTTGATCTTTTTTATTTCACATTTTGGACCAACATTAGCAATTTTGGTACTTTTTGTTGTTTTTTCATGTCATTAAACACGCATGACAAATAACATAATTTTTTTATTGTACAAATCATTATGAACGGGGCAATACCTATTATGTATAGGTTTTGGATTACATTTTTTGGGATGCAAATACAGGGAGAGGGGCATATTTTATTTTTTTACACTTTATTTATTAAAAAAAACCTTTTATGTTTTATACTTTTAACTTTTTATAGGTTATACTATGCCGTAGTACATCTGTACTGCAGCACACCATAACTGTCAGTGTGCAGATATGGTCCACAAAGGTTCAGTCGAAATAGTGATGGAGGTTAACAGTGGTTTATTTAAAATTAATAAATAAAACAATTTTCCAAATGCATGCGAGCAATAACGCGTTTCGGGATTAGCATATCCCTTCTTCAGATTGCAGATGTATAGAAGATGACAAGCATGAACCTTTAAATAAATGGTGAAAAAGCACCAAACTGATGTTCAAGGTCAGGGGGCGTGTGTTCATCCCGGAACTGGATTGGGGAACATTACTACTGAAAATCATGTAACGCATTACGATACAAAGGAATTATGAATATGTGGATTATACAGATTAATACTGATATGATTACAACAGAATTTAAATGCACATATGTATTAATTTATACTTATTGGGCTATGAATGACGTCAGTCATGTTGGAAAAAAAAACAAAAGGAGGCTTGGGACGCAAGACAGCGTAACCCATAGGGAGGCTTAGAGTGTACCAAACCGATAGGGTATCAGGTGATGTCAAGACAGGGTTAATATGAATGAATAAAACCTATGTTTGGTTGAGAAAAGGCATAAGATCGCGTGACATGTTTAAAAGGCTAATCTAAATTTAAAAAAGGAGCTCTGATGCGTATGTAGCCAATCAGGCAAAAAAGGGGGTGTGGCTGGAACTCAATAGCCAATCAGTTGGCAGCACGGCGTATTCTCTTGACGGGGATGTAAACAAAGGTCACCTGGGGGATAGCGACCAATTAGGAGTGGATTGGGTGATACGGAAAGTTCAAGGTAAGTGATGTACTGGGAATATCCAATCTGATTGTAAGTCAGGGTGATAAAGACTATTTAGACCGGAGAATATGTAGTTGAATATATAGTATATAGTATATATTTATGAAGTCAGCGGTGTCACGGAGATAGGCAGGTGAAGTGATGACAAGTGATGTCATCACTTCACCTGCCTATCTCCGTGACACCGCTGACTTCATAAATTCCATAATCAATATCCCCTGGAAAGACTCCTATTGCTTTCTAACAATGGACATAACATCTCTGTACACAATAATAGATCATGACCAAGGCATACAGGCTGTATCTTTTTTCTTAGACTCAGATCCCACAATGCCAACTGCACAAAAAAAGTTCCTCCTAAATAGTATCAAATTTATACTTCACCATAATTACTTTTCATTCAATAATCGCATCTATAAACAGGAACAAGGCACAGCGATGGGCACGCGTTTCGCACGCAGTCTGGCAAATCTTTTTACGAGTCATTTTGAACAGCAGTTTATCTATACACACCCTTTATTCCATCACTGCATCATTTACAAAAGGTTTATTGATGATATATTCATCATCTGGGATACCAACCTTAACTCTCTAAACACATTCATTCTGGATCTGAACAATAACACTCGGAATCTCCACTTTACTCACAGCATCTACCCTAATAATGCAGAATTCTTGGATGTTATCGTCTTTCACAACCCTGATAATTCCATCAATACCAAAACCTACTTCAAATCAGTTGATAGCAACAGCTATTTGGATTACAGTAGTTCCCACTTTCACAAATGGTTAAATAATATCCCGTATGGTCAATACAAGCGGATAAGGAGAAATTGTACACAATTGTCAGATTACACCTTGCAAAGTAAAATCCTAACCAAGAGATTTAAATCTAAAGGCTACCCAATATCCTTAATTTCAAACAGTTGCCAGAAAGCAAGAGCTCTAGACCAACAGACCTGTCTACTATCTTCAGAAACAAAAAATGCTTCCCGAGAAAATACTGGTTTTTCCTGCAACTTCATAACTACCTTCACAAGTGACCATAAAAACATCAATAAGATCCTAAAAAAACATTGGAATACCCTCAAACTAGACCCGTACCTAAAGGATATCATTACACCCAACCCACATGTCATCTACCGGAAAAACAAATCCCTTAAAAATATTTTAGCCCCCAGTCGCCTAAAGAATCTTAAAATTGCAACTTCTATACTCCCTTCTATGCCCCCGATAACAGGTAGCTATCGTTGTAACACCGCAAGATGCAAATGCTGCCATTCTATTAGCCACGCTAAAAAAACATTCAAATCTAATATAACCCAGGAGATATTCAACATAAAAACCTTCATGAATTGTAATACGTCATTCACTATCTACCTGTTGGAATGTTCCTGTTCCCTCCAATACATAGGACGCACCATCCAAACCCTGCGCTGCCGTTTAAATAAACATAGATCTAATGTAACAAATGGATACAGTCTCCACAGTGTGTCAAGGCACGCTGCAGTGGTGCATGACTGCCATTTTTCAGACTTTCGAATTACCCCAATAGAACACATCACAGAAGATACCAACCAAAGATACATGAGTTTACGCCGCCGGGAAAACTACTGGATATTCCGTTTACAAAGTTTACAACCATCAGGTCTCAATGAGTTTATCGAACATGTAATTTAAGTTGGAGTAGCACTACATTGTCTCTCTGAGCCACTTTTATCATAACTATATATTCAACTACATATTCTCCGGTCTAAATAGTCTTTATCACCCTGACTTACAATCAGATTGGATATTCCCAGTACATCACTTACCTTGAACTTTCCGTATCACCCAATCCACTCCTAATTGGTCGCTATCCCCCAGGTGACCTTTGTTTACATCCCCGTCAAGAGCATACGCCGTGCTGCCAACTGATTGGCTATTGAGTTCCAGCCACACCCCCTTTTTTGCCTGATTGGCTACATACGCATCATAGCTCCTTTTTTAAATTTTGATTAGCCTTTTAAACATGTCACGCGATCTTATGCCTTTTCTCAACCAAACATAGGTTTTATTCATTCATATTAACCCTGTCTTGACATCACCTGATACCCTATCGGTTTGGTACACTCTAAGCCTCCCTATAGGTTACGCTGTCTTGCCTCCTTTTGGGTTTTTTTCCAACGTGACTGACGTCATTCATAGCCCAATAAGTATAAATTAATACATATGCGCATTTAAATTCTGTTGTAATCATATCAGTATTAATCTGTATAATCCACATATTCATAATTCCTTTGTATCGTAATGCGTTACATGATTTTCAGTAGTAATGTCAGTAGTAATGTTCCCCGATCCAGTTCCGGGATGAACACACGCCCCTTGACCTTGAACATCGGTTTGGCGCTTTTTCACCGTTTATTTAAAGGTTCATGCTTGTCATCTTCTATACATCTGCAATCTGAAGAAGGGATATGCTAATCCCGAAACGCGTTATTGCTCGCATGCATTTGGAAAATTGTTTTATTTATTAATTTTAAATAAACCACTTTTAACCTCCATCACTATTTCGACTGAACCTTTGTGGACCAAGCAGCGCCGGACCTAAGGGCCTCCTTTTACTCTCCACAATCCATTATCTTACGGGTTCCTGCATGGGATACCAGTCAAGGTACCTCGGCTGCAGCACGGACACTTCCAACACCCCTGGAAACGGGGAGATACGCATAACCCTCAAGAGGGTCACCAGGTGAGAGTTTACCCTGCCAGGGTTTCCAACTGGGGTCCGTTGTTTTTACGGTATCACACGAGGCGCTGTCCTCTCTCCACTTTTTTCTCTCTCTCTACTCTAGTGTACAGATATGTAGCCTGTGCGATCCAGCCTACAGCTGGACCTCACAGGCTGCCATACCAGGAAGACATGAGGTCATCAATTGGCTTCCTGCTGCCATGGCAACAAAAAGAACCCTGCAAGCCCCCTCCTCCTGTCAACCCCATAGGACTGATTATGGCATCTATGGGGTTAAAGCTACCAGGACTATTACAATCCCGGTCTCTCCAGCTGTGGTGGGACCCCGGGTGTGATTGACAGCCAGATACCACCATCTCGCTGCACAGAAGTTCACTAGGACGTATGCATATATCACGCTGCATTAACATGTCAGCAAACGGGGCATATGCATACATCCTGTGGCAGGAAGGGGTTACAGGACTTATTTGATTAAAACAAATCTATTACCTATCCACAGAATAGGGAATATGTGTCTGATCACATCTAGAATGAGGCCCGTCTCTGAGCTCTCCGGCCCTCACCTTTGCTGTGGTTGCTGTTCTCTCCCAACTACCCCACACACATGAACATTCTGCAGTCTAGAATTCACCTTTCTTGTTTGATCTTTCTTACCACCCATATCATCACCTTGCATTTACATCATCACTTCACCCTACCTGTAGATTTAAAGGGCTGTCAGATTTCTTCTTTTTTTTATATTTTCCCCCTTTTTGTCTACAGCAAATCAGTAATTTATCTACTGCCCTACTAAAATACACCCTGTATCTGATTCACTGCCACATCCTATGACTTGCAATACTCTTTTTGCTCCGGATAGGTCAAGTAAACATATCTAATGGACTAGGTACTTAGATTCCTAGCCTGCTATATGGGACATCACTCTAGTAGGAAAAGTTGTGACGTCACAGGTCATGTAACACATTGCAGGTCACTAAGACAAGAACTATTTGGTAGCGTTAAGCAAATCTCCCAAAATTCATTCATTCCCTCCTTCCTATGTGTGACACCATGAAGCATGAGAAGGATGACAGATCTAGAAAATGATTGTTATTAACCAGTGTTCTTGAATAACATCGGAAATGATCTAACTGAAATTGTGCTTGTGGCAGATGATAATGAATGCACTGCATTGTAAAATTCAGAGATCTATTATTTACATAAGTATCATAAGGAGCTTCCTTTTTGTTTATTCTGTTGTAATGTTAAATCTCATTAAATTTTCATGTTTTCTCAGTTTTGTTTTGATTATGCGTTTTCATGGATGGGACATGCTGAATACTAATCATTGCTTCCTTTTTACCATATTTGCTAATATTATCTGCAGTCTTCCTTGTGGAAGTGTCATTAGGTACACTTTATGTAGCTTACATTGGTGTAGTAAGTTTAAGGTTAATCTGTATAGATCAGTCTGATGCTGGATGGATGCACTGATTAACTAAGTCAGAAATCGCATTTAATAAAAACAAATGTATAATGAGGGATGTTCATTAATTCACAGTTCTTACTCTACAATCTCTCTCCTGATATATGTAATGCGTGAGCATATAGAATTAGTAGTGTCTGTTATGTTGTGTTTATTCTGGAATAGGTTGGTGGCTGGCTTCTTTGCTTTTCATTGTCATAAATAGCAGAAACAATAACATTCCATGTGAAAATCTCTTCTAAAAGAACTCAGAAAAGTGTATTTTTACCTTCAGATTCATAGGATGACTAGGCTTTGTATAGTAATATAGTACATTTCAAGGTTTCAAGGTTGAACTGACAACATATATATAGAATAATTAAACTTATACTGCCAGTCTTTGATGTCTCAGAGACATTGAACTAAAAATGCTGGTAGAAGTACATAGCACAAATTAGCCATCACCTTGATTGCCTCTGCTGTTGTATACACCCCCATTTCCCCCTGCTTGTATGTGGCGTATGAATTTAGCTCAGTAGAAATGGGCAAATGGCTTAAATTATTAGTCAGAGTCAGTGATCCTGTTCAAATTCAAGGCTTCTCTTGCTCCTTTTCTTATACAGAACACTGGCATAAAACAAAACAAGCGGCTTACTACTGGCCACCCGACAAAACAAACTTTAAATGTATTACCTCACACAAGTGGCAATTGTCCGAAGAGAAGCTAGCAGACCTTAGGACTTCTGGTCCACTTTCTCACAGCCTTGATATAATTCTAAGTTATGTTTAAAGCCCAATAATGAGCTGTTTTCAGCACCTGTGCTGCTCTTGGCTCATAAAAACCAAACCTGGCCCAGGAATAGGAATGAAGGGACCCGCTGCTAACCTGCCTTTCATCCAATAAAAATCCAGGCCCATAAATATGACTTACCAAAAGTCTCTATAAGTCTCTTACCAGGAACTTAAGCATTTCCTGGATTCCGTCTCACAGCTCTTATAGACCCTTGTCTATATATTCATAAAACAATATATTTATTGGTATGCATTAAAAAATTAGGATTTATTACTTATCGTGACTAATCACTCGTGACAAAAATAATAATAATCATGCCACAACACCTAATGTGGTCTTTAACCCCTTAAGGACCAGGCCATTTTACACCTCAGGACCAGAGCGTTTTTTGCACATCTGACCACTGTCACTTTAAACATTAATAACTCTGGGATGCTTTTAGTTATCATTCTGATTCCGAGATTGTTTTTTCGTGACATATTCTACTTTAACATAGCGGTAAAATTTTATGGTAACTTGCATCCTTTCTTGGTGAAAAATCCCCAAATTTGATGAAAAATTAGAAAAATTAGCATTTTTCTAACTTTGAAGCTCTCTGCTTGTAAGGAAAATGGATATTCCAAATAAAAAAAATTTTGATTCACATATACAATATGTCTACTTTATGTTTGCATCATAAAATTGATGAGTTTTTACTTTTGGAAGACACCAGAGGGCTTCAAAGTTCAGCAGCAATTTTCCAATTTTTCACAAAATTTTCAAACTCACTATTTTTCAGGGACCAGTTCAGGTTTGAAGTGGATTTGAAGGGTCTTCCCATTAGAAATACCCCACAAATGACCCCATTATAAAAACTTCACCCCCCAAAGTATTCAAAATGACATTCAGTCAGCGTTTTAACCCTTTAGGTGTTTCACAGGAATAGCAACAAAGTGAAGGAGAAAATTCACAATCTTCATTTTTTACACTCGCATGTTCTTGTAGACCCAGTTTTTTTATTTTTACAAGGGCTAAAAGGAGAAAATGTATACTTGTATTTGTAGCCCAATTTCTCTCGAGTAAGCACATACCTCATATGTCTATGTAAAGTGTTCGGCGAGCGCAGTAGAGGGCTCAGAAGCGAAGGAACGACAAGGGGATTTTGGAGAGTACGTTTTTCTGAAATAGTTTTTGGGGTGCATGTTGCATTTAGGAAGCCCCTATGGTGCCAGAACAGCAAAAAACCCTCACATGACATACCATTTTGGAAACTAGACCCCTTGAGGAACGTAACAAGAAATTAAGTGAGCCTTAATACCCCACAGGTGTTTCACGACTTTTGCATATGTAAAAAAAAAAAATTTTTCTCACTAAAATGTGTGTTTCCCCCCAAATTTCACATTTTTGCAAGGGTTAATAGCAGAAAAGACCCCCCAAAATTTGTAACCTTATCTCTTCTGAGTATGGAAATACCCCATGTGTGGACGTCAAGTGCTCTGCTGGCGCACTACAATGCTGAGAAGAGAAGGAGCGCCGTTGAGCTTTTGGGAAAAAAAATTGTTTGGAATGGAAGTCAGGGGCCATGTGCGTTTACAAAGCCCCCTGTGGTGCCAGAACAGTGGAACCCCCCACATGTGACCCTATTTTGGAAACTACACCCCTCACAGAATTTAATAAGGGGTGCAGTGAGTATTTACACCCCACTGGCGTTTGACAGATCTTTGGAACAGTGGGCTGTGCAAATGAAAAATACAATTTTTCATTTTCACGGACCACTGTTCCAAAAATCTGTCAAACACCTGTGGGGCGTAAATGCTCACTGTACCCCTTATTACATTCCGTGAGGGGTGTAGTTTCCAAAATGGGGTCACATGTGGGTATTTTTTTGGGGGGGTTTATGTCAGAACCGCTGTAAAATCAGCCACCCCTGTGCAAATCACCAATTTAGACCTCAAATGTACATGGTGCGCTCTCACTCCTGAGCCTTGTTGTGCACCCACAGAGCATTTTACACCCACATATGGGGTATTTCTGTACTCAGGAGAAATTGCGTTACAAATTTTGGGGGTCTTTTTTTCCTTTTAACGCTTGTGAAAATAAAAAGTAAAGGGCAACACCGGCATGTTAGTGTAATTTTTTTTATTTTTTTACACTAACAAGCTGGTGTAGCCCCAACTTTTCCTTTTCCTAAGGGGTAAAAGGAGAAAAAGCCCCCCAAAATTAGTAGTGCAATTTCTCCCGAGTACGGAGATACCCCATTTGTGGCCCTAAACTGTTGCCTTGAAATACGACAGGGCTCCAAAGTGAGAGAGCGCCATGCGCATTTGAGGACTAAATTAGGGATTGCACAGGGGTGGACATAGGGGTATTATACGCCAGTGATTCCCAAACAGGGTGCCTCCAGCTGTTGCTAAATTCCCAGCATGCCTGGACAGTCAGTGGCTGTCCGGAAATGCTGGGAGTTGTTGTTTTGCAACAGCTGGAGGCTCCGTTTTGGAAACACTGCCATACAATACGTTTTTCATTTTTATTGGGAGGACAGTGTAAGGGGGTGTATATGTAGTGTTTTACTCTTTATTAGGTGTTAGTGTAGTGTAGTGTTTTTAGGGTACATTCACACTGGCGGGTTACGGTGAGTTTCTCGCTAGAAGTTTGAGCTACGGCGAAAAATTTGCCGCAGCCCAAACTTGAAGCAGGAAACTTACTGTAAGCCTGCCCGTGTGAATGTACCCTGTACATTCACATGGGGGGGCAAACCTCCAGCTGTTTCAAAACTACAACTCCCAGCATGTACTGACAGACCGTGCATGCTGGGAGTTGTACTTTTTCAACAGCTGGAGGCACCATGGTTGGAAAACCTTCAGTTAGGTTCTGTTACCTAACTCAGTATTTTCTAACCAGTGTGCCTCCAGCTGTTGCAAAACTACAACTCCCAGCATGTACTGATCGCCGAAGGGCATGCTGGGAGATGTAGTTATGCAATAGCTGGAGGTACGCAACTACAACTCCCAGCATGCCGAGACAGCTGATTGCTGTTTGGACATGCTGGGATTTGCAGTTTTGCATCTGGAGGGCTACAGTTTTAGAGACCACTGCAAAGTGATCTCCAAACTGTGGACCTCCAGCTGTTGCAAAACTACAATTCCCAGCATGCTCTGACAGCAAACAGTTGTTTGAGCATGCTAGGAGTTGTAGTTTTGCAAGATCTGGAGGGCTACAGTTTAGGGACCACTATATAGTGGTCTCAAACTGTAGCTCTCCAGCTGTTGCAAAACTACATATTCCAGCATGCCCAAACAGCAGTCTGGGCATGCTGGGAGTTGTAGTTTTGCAACATCTGGAGGGCTACAGTTAGAGACCACTGTATAATGGTCTCAAACTGTACCCTCCAGATGTTGCTAGGCAACTCACCGGCTTACGTCGGATCCAGCCGCACGTCATCGCCGCCCGCCGATCTCCGTCGCCCGCAGCCTCCGACGCCCGCCCGGATCGGTAAGTGGATCTTCGGCACCGGTCCCCGTCGTTTCCCCGTCCTGCCCTGCCTATTGTGGGAGGGCAGGACGGGGAAAACGAAAGTAAACCCCCCGCCCCCGATCTGCTATTGGTGGTCGCGTCTAGACCACCAATAGCAGGGATAGGAGGGGTGGCACCCGTGCCACCTCACTCCTATCGCTTCAGGGGGATCGTGGGTGTCTTAGACACCCGCGATCCCCCTTACATTCCGGGTCACCGGGTCACTATAGACCCGTAATGACCCGGAATCGCGCAAATCGCAAGTATGAATTCACTTGCGATTTGCCGCGATCGCCGACATGGGGGGGTCTGATGACCCCCCTGGGCATTTGCACGGGATGCCTGCTGAATGATTTCAGCAGCCATCCCGCTCCGATCCCCGCCCGGCGCACGACGGGGACTAAAACTGCCCATGACGTAAATGTACGTCCCTGGTCCTTAAGACCCAGGGTGTCAGGACGTACACGTAAGACAGGGTTGATAAAACTGCACTTTGTTTACTATCTGAAGGTTATTAACCCCTTAACCCTTTAAGGACTGAGCAATTTCACGTTTTTGCATTTTCGTTTTTTCCTCCTTGCAAAAAATTATAACCCTTTCAATTTTGCACCTAAAAATCTGTTTTATGGCTTATTTTTTGCGCCACCAATTCTACTTTACAGTGACATTAGTCGTTTTACCGAAAAATCCACGGCGAAAGGGAAAAAAAAATCATTATGCGACAAACATGAAGAAAAAATGCAATTTTTTTAATTTTGGGGCTTTCATTTCTACGCAGTACATTTTTCGGTAAAAATGACACCTTATCTTTATTCTGTAGGTCCATACAGTTAAAATGATACCCTACTTGTATAGGTTTGATTTTGTATTACTTCAGAAAAAAATCATAAATACATGCAGGAAAATGTATACGTTTAAAATTGTCATTTTCTGAGCCCTATAACTTTTTATTTTTCTGTGTTCAGGGCGCTATGAAGGCTCATTTTTTGCACCATGATCTGAAGTTTTTAGCGGTACCGTTTTTGTTCTGTTCAGACTTTTTGATCACTTTTTATTCACTTTTTTGTGGTATAAAAAGTTATCAAAAATGCGCTATTTTGGACTTTGGATTTTTTTGCGTGTACGCCATTGAAAGTGCGGTTTTGAAAGCGGTATGTTTTTATAATTCGGACATTTCTGCACACAGTGATACCAAATATGTTTATTTTTATTTACACTGTTTTATTGTGTTACTAGGAAATACCGGGTGATTTAAACTTTTAATTCAGAAGGGAATACCTGAAAGGGTTAACTTTTTTTAACGCTTTTTTTTGTGAGCTCATAGCTCCTATAGGGACCTATGAGCTTGCAATGGCTGATTGCATACACAGATTGTTGTCTTGCCTTTGCATGGTAACAAGCTGCGTAATCGGCTGTGTAATCGGCCTTGTAACTCAGGCATGGAGCAATCAATCAGAGCCGGGACACCGACGGTAGAAGGTAGGGACCTTCTTCTCTCCGGGTAGCTGATCGGGGCATCGCGATTTTATCGCGATGACCCCGATCAGCCCGACTGAGCAGCCAGGAAGCATTTACTTTCACTTTCAATGCGGCGCTCAGCTTTGAGCGCCGCATCAGAAGGGTTAATAGCGCGTGGCCGAACAATCGCGGCCGCGCGCTATTAGCCTCGGGTCCCGGCTGTGAATAGGCGCTGGGACCATCCCGCTATACGTCCTAAGTCCTTAAGGGGTTAAGGACGGGCCAATTTTTTACCTTAATGATCAGGCTCTTTTTTTTATTTGACATGTGTCTTTTTAAGTGGTAGTAACTTTAGAACGCTTCCACTGAGTGGAGCAATTCTGAGATAGTTTTTTCTTTGTGACATACTGTACTGTATATATGTGGTGCATTTTTGTTGACACATCCAGTATTTTTTGTGAAAAACTTCAAAATATTGTGAAAAACTGAAAAATTTCTGGCATTCTTATTATAATTTTTATATGTTTTTTACTGTGCGGTAAAAGTGATGTTATATTTATTCTGTGGGTTGGTACAATTATGGTGATACCCATTTAATATAGCTTTTTATGTTCTTTTTCCTGTTCTGAGCAAAATTATTTTTTTCCCTTTTTTTGTGTTATCATTTTCCGACAGCTGCAACTTGGTCCAACACCATTGACCAGCTGTACTTTTTATTGGTATAATTTTTTGCGATACATGCTTCCTTTTGATCTTTTTTATTCTGCTATTTGTACCAAAAATGACAGAGCAGGAGATCAGCAGGACGTATGCATACGTCCCAGTGCGCAAACATCTCGGGTACTGGGACACATGCATATGTCCTGCAGCAGGAAGGGGTTAATATATGACTGACTATGTTTCTATGTTTATAAATCTATACTATTTTTCCAGTGTAAAGAACCAAAAATAGGTTCCATATGCTAAAATACAGTATTTATATGTCCACTTAAAATATAGGATAATTAATTTAACCCTTAACTACCTCCATTTGTGAGGGTCTGGGTTTTTGTTTAAAGTCCCATGCAAATCAATGGGGAATGTATGTTCCCCCTAACTTCTGTACGGCTGGAAATATTTTGATAATACCTGGTACACATATTACGGGTCGGGATAGGAGGTCTGGATAGGAAGTCGGGATAGGAGGTTGACATAGGAGGTCAGGATATGAGGACGAGATAGGAGGTCGGGATATGAGGACAGGATAGGAGGTCGGGATAGGAGGTCAAGATAGGAGTCGAGATACGAGGTCGAGATAGGAGGACAGGATAGGAGGACAGGATTGGAGGTTGGGATAGGAGGTCAAGATAGGAGGACGGGATAGGAGGACAGGATAGGAGGATGGGGTAGGAGGACAGGATAAGAGGTTGGGATAGTAGGTCAGGATAGGAGGTTGAGATTGGAGGTCGAGATAGGAGGATGGGACAGGAGGACGGGATAGGAGGTCGGGATAGGAGGTCGAGATAGGAGGTGGAGATAGGAGGTTGGGATATGAGAACGGAATATGAGGACGGGATAGGAAGTCGAGATAGGAGGTTGAGATAGGAGAACGGGCTAGAAGGGCGGGATAGAAGGACGGCATAGGAGGTAGGGATAGGAGGTCAGGATAGGAGGTCAGGATAGGAGGTCGGGATAGGAGGTCAAGATAGGAGGTCAAGATAGGAGGATGGGATAGGAGGATGGGATAGGAGGTCGGGATAGGAGGTCGGGATAGGAGGTGGAGATAGGAGGTCGGGATAGGAGGTCAAGATAGGAGGTCGAGATAGGAGGTCGGGATAGGAAGGCGGGATAGGAGGACAGGATAGGAGGTCGAGATAGGAGGAGGGGATAGGAGGATGGGATAGGAGGTCAGGATGGGAGGTACGAATAGGAGGACAAGATATGGGGTTGGGATATGACAACAATATATGACGACAGGATATGAAGTCAAAAGCTTCCTCCTTTGTTTATTTTCCTCTTAAAAAGGATTAGGAAGGAAAAACTGGGCAACGCGGGCTACCCAGCTAGCATCTCTCTATTACAGATGACCTGGCTATAGCATTCTTACTGTTACAAATGGAAAAAACGCCAACCATCCTTTATTAGTCAGATGATTTAATTACCTACACATGACTTTCTGACCTGTCCATTCAATGAGTTTTATTTGTAAATAAAAAAAAAATACTATAATGCATTTTATATATCTTACTAAAACATGTAAGTGATATGTTAAATAACAGAAAAGAAACTAAATTAGATTTGCATGTGTTATATTTCTAACAGCATATAAAATTATAGCTGTTTTGTTTACAAACACTGATCTTTAATGAGACAAGCCATGTGATTCAGTGTATCTATAGATGACACTAATTGCACATAAGTATCCATTCACCAATTCATCATTACCATCACAAAGTTATCTATAGTCACAAAGCAGCCTTGTAGTTGTATGAGGGAAATGCTTTGAACACCCTTTAATTAAATTGAATGTGTGTGGTTTGTATTCCATTATTGATCACTTGATATAAAGGAGTTGTCTATATCAACATCACTTGATCAATGGCTTTTAGAATTACTTGTGCTGCTGACAAAGCGACTAGAACACCTTCTGAGTCCTAGAAGGTTTAACTGATTGTATGCCAGACCAAATAGTTTGTTGGAAGGTCTTATAGTACAAATTGAAATGGCAAGTTAGGTTGTAATATTTTAAAAATATTGTATCCAAAATACTTTGTAATCAAATTTAGAGATTAAAGGGGTTCTCCAAAGGATAGGGGATAAGATGCCTGATCGCGGGAGTCCCGCCGCTGGGGACCCCCTGGATCATGCACGCGGCACCTCGTTTGTAATCAGTCCCCGGAGCATGTTCGCTCCGGGTCTGATTACGGGCGACTACAGGGCCGGCGGCGTGTGACGTCACGCCTGCGCCGGCGTGTGACGTCACGCTCCACCCCGCAATGCAAGCCTACGTGCAAAAAGGGCTATAATGTATTGGTTACATAAAGCAACGTTTCGTCCATATGTGTAATGTCTGTTTATTTGTTTTTGTATTTTTCTGTTTAGGTGTGTATTCACACACTAGTTTGTTCAGAGCAGTTTGCTATTCTACCTGGATAAGGAATAGTTAATGCTCTGAACGAATGAGAACTCGGTTAGTGTTATTTAACCAGAGTTCTCCTGCATTCTGATGCTGGTTATTCAGTGCAATACTATGATGCCTGTTAGTTTAATGCCACTATGTCTGTTTGTGCAATATTCTGACTATGTCTGCTTAAAGGGTAGCTCCCACTATCCTATTTTTTTTTTGCTAGCCCGTTTACTCCCCCCCCCCCCCCCCGCTACGGCACTAGCCCGTCCCCTCCCCCCCCCCCTGCCCCGCATACCCCGTTCCCTCATTACATTGCAGTTACTGCAGAGTCCAGCAGCAGGCGTGCAGGGACAGCGGCGGCAACGAGGCGGTGGCGATGTGCGGGAGGAGTGGCTTCCCAGCCAGTGGCCGGGGAGCCAATGCACCCGCTCCTGCCTGTCTGATTGACAGGCAGGGAGTGAGTGCAGCCTAACTGAAAAAGGACTGATTGCCACTCCAAGATCAGTCCTTTTTCAGTGGCCGGTTTTTAAATGTAAATGAAACCTTTTTAATGAAAAAAAATATATAATAAAAGTATATTAGAGATATGTTGTAGTACATAAGTACTACAACATATCAAAAAATAAAGTTGGTGACAGTGCCCATTTAAGCATTTACCTTGTATTTATCTTGTTGTTTTATCTGGGATTTTAGCCATGGTTATATAGCATACTCTTTGTATTTTAGTCTGTGTTACATTAGTCAGTTTTAGGATTATGTTTGTTCATTCTGCTCTGTCTGTGTTCACACTGTGTCTGATTCTTGCTTGTACCCTGTGCTCTGTATGTTATATTCTTGTTCGGTATTCTGGAGTCTATTCAGACTCATCCTGTTCTAGTCTAGTGTTTCATGTATTATCTTTCTGTTTCCTACTGTGGAGTGTGTCCGCTGGCCAGTAGCCTATTTGGATTTATTATATTTGGCTAATCCTTTTGGTCGAGTGGGGAGTCCAGTTTGTATGTTCTGTGTCGCAGTGTGAACAGTGTCTTATGTTTCCTTATCAGTTTGCCTGTTTATATTCTGCCCTGTTAGTATTTGTGTCCTGTTTGGTATATCTGGTTGTCTAGTAGTTTTCCGTTTCTGGCCTGTGACCGAATATGTATATTATGTGTTTTTACGCCACTGCACTTTCGCGCAGGAAGGGATTGGTGCCCAGTTGTCGATCCATCGTTTAGGATGTATGGGCAAGTAGGCAGGGAGAGTTTTTTTAGGGTCAGTTATGGCTCACTCTCCCTGTCTCCCCATTCAGTCATGACAATATGTTAGCCTTTATAAAGCACTGCTTTAGTAGGGAGCCCTTTTTGCAGTGTTTATCTTTCATACTCTTATGAAAATGGTTATTATATTATTGTACTTTTGCACTGTGAAGGGTGTTTTACAGACAAAACAGTATAATGGTCTCAATAGGTCTGCATCAGGGGCTGATCATTGATAGTTTAATGCTTAATGCACCTTTATTTGTCATAGGGCCATAGCAGACATTATCATTGTAGTACGGGGACTTGAGGAGGACAGTACATACAATCTGTTTTTGTTTTGAGGGTTGGTGCCCACCAGATGATGTACTTTGCAGCCCCCTCTAGTGAAGGGTTTTCCAATATGTATTTTTATACAATAAAGATATTTTCCACTGACTTTCACTTGTAGGTGTGCTTTCAATATAACAGGCTTCTGCTTTCTTCTTGTTTGTTACATAATTTGAGAAAGGACACATTTGTACAAAAGGAAAAAACATATAGGCTTCTGACATTCACTAAAACTTTAGGCCAGCTGACTATGACCACTGTCGCTGCATGCTGTAGTTCTAAGAAGCAAAACTTTTCAGCGTCATCCATTCTATCATAGACACTGGGATCAAGTAGTGTATTTCTCATTATAGGGCACCAAGTAGAGAAAGGCAAAATGTCCATTTAGAGAATGTCTGCATGGCCATCTATTTATCTAGAATAGCGATAAAGACTATAATTACATAGATAAACTCCTTTCTGTAAGTGTATTTTTATGATTTGAATGATTCATCTGAAAACAGAGACCACATGGTTGCAGAAAAACTGAGGACCCTGATAATTTCTTTACCCTCGCCTACCATGATTATTGAGGGAACTTTTTCAGTATACCCTTCAATATGCATACCGCAGAAAAATATACACCTCCATTTTTTTCCTACCCATGAACTGCAGAGAAAAGCTCACATCTTTAGGGTATATTCACACTACAGAATTTTAGTGGGCGGAATTGCGCTCGGTAATTCCGCTGTGTGAACCTTAACATTGGTGGGAATGAGTCTTCCACGGACCTGTTCACACTATAGATTTCAGTGGAGGAGAGTTCTGCCGCTGAAATTGATCTGCCGAAAGAATTTACCTGTTCATTCTTTTGGCGGAATTATGCGCGCACTGCATTGTTGTCAATGATGATGGAGCAGGTCAGCGCGGTCCTACCGCCAAAAGATTTCCTGTTCATGTGGTAGACTGACGTAAAAGCATGGGGAACAGTGCAAAAGACAGCACGATAATGGGATCATAGTATAAAAATTCCATAAAAGCAATAGTATCCCTATGTAAATACTTCCACTATAAACAAAACATATATTTAGATATTCACTACAAAATAGACCTTAGCTTGATTTAACAGGGTGTTTTATTGAAATAATGTTAATGAGAATGCCCCTTACAGAGGTACAGTACATCTCTATTAAGTGGGAATAGATACTGCATGCTAAATGTAGAATAAGTAGTGTTTTTGTGTTCAACTTAGTATAAAAAGAGGAAGGCTACCAAATAATCACTTAAAGGGGTACTCCGGTGAAAACCTTTTTTCTTTTAAATCAACTGGTGGCAGAAAGTTAAACATATTTGTAAATTACTTCTATTAAAAAATCTTAATCCTTCTTGTACTTATTAGCTGCTGAATACTACAGATGAAATTCTTTTCTTTTTGGAATGCTCTCTGATGACATCACGAGCACAGTTCTCTCTGCTGACGTTATTATAATAATAATAATAATGCTTTATTTATTCTTGTCCTTAGTGGGATTTGAACCCAAGTCCCCAGCACTGCAAGACAGCAGTGCTAACCACTGAGCCACCATGCTGCCCTTACCATACATCTGCTATGCATGGTTGCTAAAATGGACAGAGATGTCAGCAGAGAGCACTGTGCTCGTGATGTCATCAGTGTTCCAAAAAGAAAGGAATTTCCTCTGTAGCATTCAGCAGCTAATAAGTACTGGAAGAATTAAGATTGCTTAATGAAGTAATTTACAAATATGTTTAACTTTCTGCCACCAGTTGATTTAAAAGAAAAAAGGTTTTCACCGGAGTACCCCTTTAAATGTTGTTATATTTTATAACATGCTGTGGACAGAATTTTATTTCCCACAGATGGAAGGTTTCAGTAAGCTAGTCAAGTCAAGTTCTTAAAGAAGTTTGCCCATGAAAGACATTCATCCCTTATCTGCAGGATCAGCAGTGGGGGTCCATTGATTCCCCAAGAGATTACAAGGACATAGGAACTTTGTCCTCACTGGATGTATGGGCTGCTGGTACATTCCTAAAGGAGAGGAAATTAGATGTCTGATCGTGGGGGTCCGGCCGCTGGTCGGGCCGGCATTCCAGATTTCTGAACATTTATGTTCAGAATGGCGGCTTCGGGCTTCCCTCTTTGTGACTCCACCTCCATTCATTTCTATGGGAGGGGGCGTGATGGCTGTGGAGCAGAAGTACACAGCCATCACGGCCCCTCCCATAGACAAGAACAGAGATGGCTTGGCATGACGTCACTAACACGAAAGCCAGAAGTGCCAGATCCCAGCGATCAGACATCTTATCCCCTATCCTTTGGATAGGGAATAAGATGTCTAGGTGTGGGGTGAAGTACCGCTTTAAGCTATTTTCATCTGCTACATTCAACCAGGAGGAACAGGGCACTCCCATTCTCATGATCAATTGGGGCCCCAACATTTAAAGTTCCAGTGATTAGACACATTATGTTCCAGGGTAGCAATGACATACTTCTGTGAGCATTAGCCCGGCTATTAGTCAAATGCCCTGCGATGAAGTTGAAAGTCATAGTATAACAACATAAACATAAATAACAAGGCAAACTTCTTATATTCTTTATTTTTAACAGTGAAGTAAAATCTATAGATATCAATTTGTGATAATTATTCTACAATTTGAAAGGCTCACCGGCAATACCATTATACCTGTACCAAACCTTTAAACCATTTGCTCACTTAAACTTATTTATTATAAAATCTGTGTTGCCTTCAAATAGCTGTGCTAGAGGTTGCTATTTATATATCTCAGGTGTTGCAAGGCAAGAAAAAATGTAGCTGCATCAACAAAGATGCTTACAAATATGGAAAAGATCATTTACTGAGGATAATGTGATTAAATAGGTGACAATCCGAAGGGTGTAGCTAAGTGTAAATTCTCCTGTTGCACATTTTTCTACTTTAGAATATCAAAATACAATTTATTTAATATGAGAATGCATTTAGTTCCTATTCTGAATTATTTATAATAGTCTTATTTTGAAATTCATAATTTTACTTTGAAATTCAAGCTTGTGGTGTATATACTTTCCTTTTGGCATAAGCTGACCCTTTTTAACTGTGTATAAGCACAGTCAACTTGAAGTGTATTCATTTTGGTTTCAATTCTATCAATAATAATTTCATGTACAAGGTTTCCTGATAATAGACTAGGTTATTTCCCATGATAAAGGCCTTTATGTAAAAAAATAAAAAATTTAAAAGGTATACAGACATATCTAAAGTTATCATCAGTTGTAGTCCGAGAGCTGAGAGCCCCTTCACTCATTAGACATAGACAAGAAAAGTGTGCAGCAGCATGCTTATCTATTGCTTGACTCTCATTGGACTCCATTATAGTTATAAGGGAGTTATAATGGAGCATGTCTCCTGCAATAAGACAGATTGAGCACGGAGCTAAGAGATGAAGTACACAGCCACACACTTCTCTTGGCTATATAAAAAATCTGGTGGAGCTCTCAGGACTGAGACCCCACCCAAGCAAAACTTTTAAAATGTCTTCTTGACATGCCAAAAGATTTTAAGATGACAGTAACACTTTAATATATGTTAAATAGGAGAGATTGATATAACTGCAGTCTGCATCCAAGGCTGTTATGCTGTATATGTATATCAGAAGAGACATAAACTCCTGCACTCACCACCACTGTCAGCATCCGCTGGTCATTCCATTTAGGAGCTGACAGTCGTGATTCCAGTGGGGGTGCAGGAGTTTATTTCTCTTCTATTATACACATTTTCAAGAGCTATTGTACTTTGTTCCTAGCACTGCCGGGGTACTCACTGTAAACCCGGAGACCCAGGCTGACCTGCCTTACCTGCTAGCTGTATAGCGTTGGTGGAACAGTGGTGCTGCTCGATCCCTCTTCTAGTCCGGTACACATATCTCATACAGCAATGTATATATTTCATACAGTAATATGCTGTATATATCATACAGTAATATACTGTATATATGTATATCATATGGAACCTGTACATGATTTGTCTCTTTATGCAGGATAAAATGCCCTGCCACACTGAAAAATTTGCCATGCTCCTCAACCATTGTTGAATATTCAACTACAAGCTTAAAAGCTATGGAGAAAATAAAATAAAACACATATAACCACGGTTTCTTACAGTGTCTGATATCTTAAATTACAACATCATAAATGGGTTGTAAATTGAATCTTAAATGTGTCCTCTAGTTAAGTTGTAACTACGCTGAAAATAAGGCTCTTTGTTTGGTTAGGAACTCAGGATCATAGAAGTCAAAGGTCAAGCAGTCAAAGGTTCCTTTCTAGCTAGACAAACCGTAAATAAAATAAAAGCTTATTATTCACACAAGTTCAGAGTAAAGAAAAATTTTATAGCCCCTGTGTTAATCACAGAAATGTTTCTGTTCCATGACTCCAACTCCATTAACCAGCAAAGATTGGTGGTTTAATAAACTCCAGTATTGAGCTGGAGGCTCGGAATTTGTCACTGGAGATCAACATTGTCTTCTTCGCCTCAACCATTACTTTTTCCTTTAAAAAAAAAAAAAAAAACAATAAAATAAAATAAATTAATTAGCTACTTTTAATCATTGTCTTCATAAAACGTCCTCCTATAACAATGGAAGCGACTTAATTAACTATCTACTATGTTCATTCACAGGGCAAATACTGGAGAAGCCGTATGGATCTAATATAACGTATATACCAGTGCATCTTATTACATTACTTTATTTCATTTTCTAGTGCCAAAATCTGTAGAAACACTGCTATATTTTATTATTTTTATGAGAGTTTTGCCATTTGCAAGCCTGAGAGTTAAAAGTAAGGGCTGGTTTGAAAAAAATAATGTTTTCACTCCGTTCAAAATAAATGAGGCAAGAGGATGTTGAATGGAGATTACAAGACATAATCCCATATAGTGAGCAGTTTGCACATTACAGAGTTTTTTAATCCATGGCAATAGACTTTACTTTTTGCCTCAAAAGATGCATCTCCAGATAAAATAAGACTTATTGCGTGAACATGATTCTGAAGCTCAACTTAAACCAATGACAAAAAGCGGGTTATACGAGATAAGAAAAACAAGGCTGCTTTCTCCCAGGAATATTTTGACACTGGGTTGTCAATAGGTAGCACCTGGTATTGCAGCTCTGATCCATGAATTTATGCATAGAACATTATATCAAATATTTTGTAGATGACAATTTTATTGAATAAGTAATAATATTATTTCAGGATTACAGTAGCTGTTATGTTCTTAGTGTTCCATTATTCATATGTTGTCTGCTCTATTGTAATTGAGCTTTTTTGAAATATTGTCTACTTTTGTGACAATTTACCATTTGTGAATATTCATACAGTATCACCTGGCTAGTTAACTGCAAGGGAGCTACCTTATCCCAAGGAAGTATCACTTTGATACATAGGTACAGGTGGCCATATAGAGGAGATGTAGTGTGGGTCAGTGATATGGGTAGTAGTTCATGATATGTCATGTGGCTTGAGTGGTGTAACCCAAAGTTTCTCAGTGGACCCCACAATGACTTGTTTCAAATAAAACTTTTCCCCTCTACACAAAGCCCAGGAAATAGAATTCTGATAGCCAGGGTTTCCTTAACTACTGTAAACTTTACTTAACCCCTGAAGCAGTGCAATACCATGCAGATACTTTAAATACAGATTTAAAGGGGTACTCAGGTGGAAAACTTTTTTTTATTTTTTATTCAACTGGTGCCAGAAGGTTAAACAGATTTGTAAATTACTTCTATTAAAAAATCTTAATCCTTCCAGTACATATTAGCTTCTGAATACTACAGAGGAAATTATTTTCTTTTTGAAACACAGTGCTCTCTGCTGACGTCACGAGCACAGTTCTCTTTGCTGACATCTCTGTCCATTTTAGGAACTGTCCAGAGCAGCATATGTTTGCTATATGGATTTTCTCCTACTCTGGACAGTTCTTAAAATGAACACAGATGTCAGCAGAGAGCACTGTGCTCGTGATTCAGCAGAGAGCTCTGTGTTCCAAAAAGAAAATAATTACCTTTGTAGTATTCTGCAGCTAATACGTACTGGAAGGATTTAGACTTTTTAATAGAAGTAATATACAAATCTGTTTAACTTTCTTGCACCAGTTGATAAAAAATAAATAAAAATGCTTTCCACTGGAGTATCCCTTTAATCACTTTTGGATACTTGCTTGTGTCCTAATTTCTTAAGCTAGCTGTACAAAGATCTGTAGATAAACTTCCTTTTTATGGACAATGAGGCAACATATCACTTAGGCACATCCAGGAAAAGCTCCCTTGACTTATCAGTGTGGCATTGGACCAGCACCTGAGGCAAAAATGACATCTAGTGTATTTGCACTGAAGCCCTTGTATTCCTGACTCTGGTCAGGATTAGATAAACACTCAAACTTTAGTCTCTTCGTGTTAGCAGAGCTCAGGAGATGTGCTCCTGGCTGTACCAGGGCTCAACTCATAGAGTTAATATAAAGTTGCAAGGGAGCATCTTCCATAGGGGTGTTCTCATCCAATTACTGCTTCAGTAATTGGATGAGAACACAAAGAAGCATCTGTTGGCTTCACCTTCATTCTTTGTTAATAATAGAGATGAGCAAATTTTAGAAAAATTTAATTCGGCCGATTCGCCAAATTTCCCCCAATTTTTTGGTATCGCTTTTAAAAACACCTATTTCTGACCAACAGAGAGCCTCAATATGAGTGTGGAACTCTTTTCCTTGCTGTAACACGCATAGGGAATGTGCAGGGTTAGTGAAATAGTACTGTTAATCAGTATGACATGCAGATCAGAGGTGTCGCTATTAGAATCACTGTCGCAAAGCGGCACAATGACAGAGCCTGGAGGTGGCATCAGTATGAGGAGACCATATAGTGGCTGAATGACACAGTGTGGAGGTGGTGGCAGCATGAGGAGACCATATAGTGGCTGAATGACCTAGCCTGGAGGTGGCAGCCTGACAAGATTGAAAGGATTGAAAAGATTAAAGATATTTTTAACATTTAAATTGAAGATTTGAAACAGATGAACATAAAAAGTTTTATTTAATGTGCCAGCCGCATGAGGAGACCGTATAGTGACAAAGCCTGGAGGTGGCAGTAGCAAGAAGAGACCATATAATGGCTGAATGATACAGCCTGGAGGTGGTGAAAGCATGATTAAACCATACAGTGGCTGAATGGCACAGCCTGGAGGTGGTGGATGTTACGCCTAGCGCTCCGGGTCCCCGCTCCTCCCCGGAGCGCTCACGGCGTCTTTCTCCCTGCAGCGCTCCGGTCGGTCCCGCTGACCGGGAGCGCCGCACTGTCATGGCCGTTGGGGATGCGATTCGCACAGCGGGACGCGCCCGCTCGCGAATCGCATCCCAGGTCACTTACCCGTCCCGGTCCCCTGCTGTCATGTGCTGGCGCGCGCGGCTCCGCTCTCTAGGGCGCGCGCGCGCCAGCTCTCTGAGACTTAAAGGGCCAGTGCACCAATGATTGGTGCCTGGCCCAATTAGCTTAATTGGCTCCCACCTGTTCCCTGGCTATATCTAGTCTCCTCCCTTGCACTCCCTTGCCGGATCTTGTTGCCTTGTGCCAGTGAAAGCGTTTAGTGTTGTCCAAAGCCTGTGTACCTGAACTTCTGCTACCCAACCTGACTACGAACCTTGCCGCCTGCCCCCGACCTTCTGCTACGTCTGACCTTGCCTCTGCCTAGTCCTTCTGTTCCACGCCTTCTCAGCAGTCAGCGAGGTAGAGCCGTTGCTAGTGGATACGACCTGGTTGCTACTGCCGCAGCAAGACCATCCCGCTTTGCGGCGGGCTCTGGTGAAAACCAGTAGCCTCTTAGAACCGGTCCACTAGCACGGTCCACGCCTATCCCTCGCTGACACAGAGGATCCACTACCTGGTAGCCGAATCGTGACAGTAGATCCGGCCATGGATCCCGCTGAGGTGCCCCTGCCAAGTCTCTCTGACCTTACCACGGTGGTCGCTCAGCAATCGCAGCAGATTGCCCAACAAGGACAGCAGCTGTCGCAGTTGACCGCCACGTTACAGCAACTTCTGCCCCTGCTACAGCAGCAACCATCTCCTCCGCCAGCTCCTGCACCTCCTCCGCAGCGAGTGGCCGCTCCTAGCCTCCGCTTGTCCCTGCCGGACAAATTTGATGGGGACTCCAGACTCTGCCGTGGATTTTTGTCTCAGTGTTCCCTGCATATGGAGATGATGTCGGACTTGTTTCCTTCAGAACGGTCTAAGGTGGCGTCCGTAGTAAGCCTTCTTTCAGGAAAGGCCTTGTCTTGGGCCACACCGCTCTGGGACCGCAATGATCCTGCCACAGCCACAGTCCAGGCCTTCTTCACTGAACTCCGGAGTGTCTTCGAGGAGCCAGCCCGAGCTTCTTCTGCCGAGACTGCCCTGTTGAACCTGGTCCAGGGTAATTCTTCCGTTGGCGAGTATGCCGTACAATTCCGTACTCTTGCTTCAGAATTATCCTGGAATAACGAGGCTCTCTGCGCGACCTTTAAAAAAGGCCTATCCAGTCGCATCAAGGATGTGCTGGCCGCACGAGAGATTCCTGCCAATCTGCAAGAACTCATCCATCTAGCTACCCGCATTGACATGCGTTTTTCTGAGCGACACCAAGAGCTCCGCCAGGAAAAAGACTTAGATCTCTGGGCACCTCTCCCACAGTATCCGTTGCAATCTACGCCTGGGCCTCCCGCCGAGGAGGCCATGCAAGTGGATAAGTCTCGCCTGACCCAGGAAGAGAGGAATCGCCGCAGGGAAGAAAATCTCTGTCTTTACTGTGCCAGTACCGAGCATTTCTTGGTGGATTGCCCTATCCGTCCTCCACGCCTGGGAAACGCACGCACGCACCCAGCTCACGTGGGTGTGGCGTCTCTTGGTTCCAAGTCTGCTCCTCCACGTCTCACGGTACCCGTGCGGATTTCTTCTTCAGCCAGCTCCTCCCTCTCAGCCGTGGCCTGCTTGGACTCCGGTGCCTCAGGAAATTTTATTTTGGAG
Source organism: Hyla sarda (assembly GCF_029499605.1). Classification (NCBI taxonomy): domain Eukaryota; kingdom Metazoa; phylum Chordata; class Amphibia; order Anura; family Hylidae; genus Hyla; species Hyla sarda. The sequence goes on from NC_079189.1 coordinate 354,051,921, forward strand.
TCGTTTGTTAATAAATTCAGCATCCCGGTGACCCGTCTCGTCAAGCCGCTCTACATTTCCGCGGTCAACGGAGCCAGATTGGACTGCACCGTGCGTTACCGCACAGAGCCCCTCCTCATGTCTATTGGACCCCACCTTGAGAGGATTGAATTCTTCATTCTCCCCAACTGTACCTCTGAGGTTCTCCTCGGTCTGCCTTGGCTCCGGCTTCATTCCCCCACCATTGATTGGACCACCGGGGAGATCAGGAACTGGGACTCTGCCTGCCACAGGAAGTGCCTCTCCCCCCCTCCCAGTCCCGTCAGGCAAGCCTCTGTGCCACCCCATGGCCCCCGTCCTGGTGTCACACTGCCCCGTGCCAGGCCTCGCCCTCTGCCCTCCCTCCCCATTCCCACTCCTGCTGTACTGCCTGCCGTTGAGGAAACCCTCCATTCTTTCCCGGTGTCCTCATCCCAGGGGAGGCAGTTACTGGACAAAGAGAAGGGGAGACCTAAGGGGGGGGGTACTGTTACGCCTAGCGCTCCGGGTCCCCGCTCCTCCCCGGAGCGCTCACGGCGTCTTTCTCCCTGCAGCGCTCCGGTCGGTCCCGCTGACCGGGAGCGCCGCACTGTCATGGCCGTTGGGGATGCGATTCGCACAGCGGGACGCGCCCGCTCGCGAATCGCATCCCAGGTCACTTACCCGTCCCGGTCCCCTGCTGTCATGTGCTGGCGTGCGCGGCTCCGCTCTCTAGGGCGCGCGCGCGCCAGCTCTCTGAGACTTAAAGGGCCAGTGCACCAATGATTGGTGCCTGGCCCAATTAGCTTAATTGGCTCCCACCTGTTCCCTGGCTATATCTAGTCTCCTCCCTTGCACTCCCTTGCCGGATCTTGTTGCCTTGTGCCAGTGAAAGCGTTTAGTGTTGTCCAAAGCCTGTGTACCTGAACTTCTGCTACCCAACCTGACTACGAACCTTGCCGCCTGCCCCCGACCTTCTGCTACGTCTGACCTTGCCTCTGCCTAGTCCTTCTGTTCCACGCCTTCTCAGCAGTCAGCGAGGTAGAGCCGTTGCTAGTGGATACGACCTGGTTGCTACTGCCGCAGCAAGACCATCCCGCTTTGCGGCGGGCTCTGGTGAAAACCAGTAGCCTCTTAGAACCGGTCCACTAGCACGGTCCACGCCTATCCCTCGCTGACACAGAGGATCCACTACCTGGTAGCCGAATCGTGACAGTGGAAGCATGATTAAACCATATAGTTTCTGAATGGCAAAGCCTGGAGTTGGCGGCAGCAAGAGGAGACCATATAGCGGCTGAATTACACAGCCTGGAGCTGGCATCCGCATGAGGAGAACATATGGTGGCAGTATGAGACAGCCTGGAGCTGGCATTAGCATGATGAGAACATATGGTTGCAAAATGAGACATCCTGGGGCTGTCATCAGCATGAGGAGAACATTTGGTGGCAGTATGAGACAGCCTGGAGGTGACATCAGCATGAGGAGAACATATGGTGGCAGAATGAGACAGCCTGGAGCTGGCATCAGCATGAGGAGAACATATGGAGGCAGAATGAGACAGCCTGGATCTGGCATCAGCATGAGGAGAACATATGGTGGCAGAATGAGACAGCCTGGGGCTGGCATCAGCATGAGGAGAACATATGATGACAGAATGACACAGTCTGGAGGTGGCATCAGCATGAGAACATAAGGTGGCAGTATGAGACAGCCTGGATCTGGCATCAGCATGAGGAGAACATATCATGGCAATATAAGACAGCCTGTAGCTGGCATCAGCATGAGGAGAATATATGGTGGCAGAATCACACAGCCAGGAGCGGGCATCAGCATGAAGCGAACATATGGTGGCAGAATGACACAGCCTGGAGCGGGCATCAACATGAAGAAAACATATGGTGGCAGAATGAGACTGGAGGTGGCATCTGCAGCATCAGGAGACTTGAAAGTGACCCGGTGAGGGGGTGATTGGGTTGGTGGGTAGTAATACCAGTACCTGGTGATGAAGGTGGATGAAAAAAGGAAAACTTGGCATCAGATGTGGGTGGGTGGCAGGATCAAAATAGTAGCTGAGGCAGGTAGGCAGAAGAAAACTGTCTCTTTTGTAACTGCACACTATAGCAGGACCAACGGCCTGAGAGCTTGGAGGCGGTAGCGGCGTGACCTGTCCAAGTTGCTGTTGTGGCTGTGCAGGAACAACATTCACCCAGTAAGCCGTAAAGGACATGTATTGTCCCTGACCGTAGTTACAGCTCCATACGTCGGTGCTGCCGTGCACTTTGGTACACAAAGAACAGGCTCAAGGACTGGACCACCTTCTCTTCCATAAAAATTGTGCAGGGCTGGTACTGCCTTTTTCACAAGAAATGACGGCTTGGGACTCTCCACCTTGGCTCAGCACAAGCCATCAGTTCTCTGAAAAGGGCAGAGTCCACCATTTGAAAATGGAGGGACTGCAGCCCCAGCAACTTCGACAGGAGCACATTCAGCTTCTGCGCCGTTGGATGAGTGGGCGCATACTTTTGTCTCTTGGACATGGCTTCGCCGATGGATTTTTTGCGGAGTGACTGACTCGAAGTAGGAGGAGCAGGAGCATCTAGAGCGACAGAAGATGGGTTTATAGACAGCTCCCACCGGCTGAGGTGGTGGAGCCTTGGCTGGCTGAAACAGGGAGCGGCATGCCACTGGATTCTCCCAGGTCACTATATGGTGACGCTGCATATGTTGACGCAGAGCCGTGGTGCCAACATTGGGACCCTGGCCACAATTCACCTTCTGCTGACACATCTGCCGACACATCTTGCCTCTGGCCAGGTTAACCTCCACCGGATGATTGATAAAAAAAACTGCCACACCACCGAATAGCTGATTTTCCCACCAACAGTCCGCACTGATTGACTGCTACTACCGCTGACTCCAGGAACCACTCTTCCACTACCCCTCGGGAAGGTAGGCTGCTGCGAAGCAGTTGGTCTACCCCGGGCACGTTATGCTCCAGAATTTCCACTTTTGCCACCATGCTGACTGCCAACCATGCTACCATCTTGCTGGCTCAGCTGCTGCCTCACGGGCAACCTGCAACCCTCTTCTTCTGATGATGATGAAGACCCTTCTGCACCCAGTTCCCAAGTGTGATCGGCTTCATCAACATCGAGTTGTGTCTGCACGTCACTGATGTCCTCCTCAGATTCCTCCAAAGTGTCTGCTTCAGGAGCTTGAGCACTTGAGCTTGAACACCACCTCCCATGCCACTCTCCTCATCACTACTTGCCTGCATAGTGAAGGAAGCGGCGGATGTCTCCTCCACTTCTTGGCTGGGCAGTAGCTGATGACTGTCCTCTAGTATATCAGCCTTATTAAATAGTGGAGCTGAACCCACAGCATAAGATACTTCTGCGGCTGAGGGAACAGCATAGGACAGAGGCAATGGGAGGACAGGGACTGCTCCCTGGCCATGCCAACTGAGGGTTGTGTCTAAGGAACCCACCAACTGTTGACTGGGGTGTCAGATGTCCCTTGTGAGGAAATTTATGACTGTGTTAACCAATCAATGACGGCAGATGGGTTGCTGATCGAGACACGACCGCTAGCTGATACCGGGAGCTCAGGCCTCTCGCTGTGACTCCTGCTGCCTTTCACCCCTAGTCTGCTGCAACCTCTGCCTGTGCCTGATGAATTTCAGCCCCTGCCACTCCTTTGTACACGTCCTGGCACATCTCTGCCTGACATGCTTAGTGCGTATATTAGGGGAGGAAAATACGCTCCATTACGCTTAAAACAGTATTTGTCTACAACACCAGGAGGTGTGTACTTTTGGCTGGCCTTTCTCAGTAACTAGGCCCTTAAGACTTTAACAGGAACAAAATGGTAGACCACTTACATGTATGTACGTAGTATGCACTTATGAGGGGAATACAATACGCTCCACTACGCTTAAAACAGTATTTGTCTAGAACAGCAGCAAGTGTGTACTTTTTGCTGGCCTTTCACAGTAACTAGGCCCTTAGGACTATAACAGGAATCACATGGTACACCATTTAGATGTATATGCGTGGTATGCACTTATGAGGGGAGTACAATACGCTCCACTATGCTTAAAACGGTATTTTTCTACAATACTAGCAGGTGTTTACTTTTGGCTGGCCTTTCACAGTAACTAGGCCCTTAGGACTATAACAAGAAAAAAATGCTACACCAAATTGATGTTCGTACATGGTATGAACTTATGAGGGAGTACAATACGCTCCACTACACTTAAAGCAGTATTTGTCTAGAACAGCAGCAGGTTTGTGCTTTTGGGGAGCCTTTCACAGTAACTAGGCCCTTAAGACTTTAACAGGAACAAAATGGTACTCCACCTATGTACGCACAGGTTACACTTAATAGAGGACAATATGCTCCGCTACACAATCTGTATTAGGCACTAAGAGCAGGTGATTGTGGCATTTTGTGCCCTGCTCACCCTAACTGGCTGGCTACTATAAGCTTTTCAGTTGTTGTACACCCCAGTGCTGCAGCACACAGTCGCTGTGTACCACACCCAAAATTGCACTTTCTCTCTCAATCTCTCTCCCTTGCCTATGAGTTCTTGTAGGCTGGATTTGGTCTTGAGGTAAATCACTGCTGTAATACACCCAAAATTGCACTTTCTCTCTCAATCTCTCTTTCTTCCCTATCAGTGCTTCTGGGCTGGATTTGGCCTTGAGGTGAATCACTGCTGTAATACACCCAAAATTGCACTTTCTCTCTCAATCTCTCTACCTTCCCTATCAGTGCTTCTAGACTGGATTTGGGCTTGAGGTGAATCGCTGCTGTAAAAATGCTTTTCTGTGCAACACACACTGCTCTCTGTCCCTCTCTTTTTGAAATAGAAAGCTGAAGTGACTGGCCACAAGATGGCTGATGATTGTATAGGGCTGTGACATCACAGGGGTGATTGACTGTTGATAGGCTGCATGCTGCATGTGATTCAGGGTCATCCCGCTTACCCTTTTTCCCGCTTTCCCAGGATTCCTTGTCCCATGTCCTCACATTTGGATCTGCCATTTTAGATGCCCTGGAGCCTGGACCACACTAAATGGAGTTTAATGAAGCAATTTGTGCAATCGAATAGTGGCGATATTCGCATTCGTTGTGCATTGGATTTTTCCTGAAATGTGTAAAAAATTTGGATTCGTCAGATTCGATTCACTCATCCCTAGTAAATAACAAAACATAAGAAATGCAGGCCAAGCAGCTGCTATGGGCACATGGAAAAGAGGGTCCCCTGCTAATCCAGATAAACTAGAGGCTGCAAAATAAATGTATTTAACCAAACAGTGGAGGATGCACAGCATGACTTACACTGTTTGTCATGCATTTTTCACTGTCTGCTGCCTTAAGTCAGAGAGGTAAGGGATAGTAGGACTCAACAGGGTATCCTGCAAAGGCCACACTGTACCTCAGATGTATGCTGGGGTGAATATAGGGTAGCAAAGCACACTCCAAATATGGTGGGTGCTGACACACACTGTTAATAATCAGCATCTGAGTTACTTAACCCCCTAGATGCTCCGGCCAATAGCATCCTTAACATGTAGGTGGTTAGCAGACCTCATAATGCAGGCACTGCAGCTAGGCATTATCTGAAGGCCTCTGTGGCTGCTGTGATAGGACTGATTTTTATTTTTATTTTAAACATAGACAGGCTGTAATAGGAAATTGGTGAGATTGGTACAGTACAGTCAAATGCATAATAATGCATACATTAGAATTACATTGTACTGAACAAACAATCAAATGGCATTATAGTGAAACAGTAAAAATAAAAAAGCAGGTAATGAGAAGAAAAAATCCAATTTAAAAATACCCTCATAATTAAAAAAAAAATGTAAATAAAAATCTAGACTGTAAAAAAAATCTTACGCAATGATTTTAGTAAAACTACACCATATGTAGTAAAAATGTCCAAACTAGAAATATAGAATAATTTACTCCGCATGGGGAAAGCCATGAGAAAAAATACATTGTCAATCTTTCATCATTAAGCATTTCAGAAAACATTGAATAAAAAGTTATCAAAAGACGCATCTACTCCAATAATGACTACAGATTATGGCACAAAAATTAGTCCTTACACAGCTCCGTAGAAAGAAAAATAAAACAGTATAGACGTCAGAATATGGTAATGCTAATGGTAATGATTAAAACAAACTGGATGTAACTGCACTGTAATCACTTATGTGGTCTACAGAGCCTATGTAAAGTTTATATATACCGCTTTATGGGCACTGTATGGGGAAGGGGATATTGGCCTGTGTATGGTGGATTTTAGTATCACTGTGGAGGTATTAGTCAGACACTATGTGATATTGAGATATTTATGGTGATGTTGTTTCCCCTTGTATATTATTTGGTAACAATATGACTTTCATTGGTGCTTTTAAAGAGGCAAAATATCTGAAGGCCCCACAGCGCTGATTTTTGCTATGAGCTAGATCAAGGGACAATGCATTTCTGAGGTGCTGTATGCAAGTTTCTTCTTATTATGTGGCTAATAGCGTGATTTAGTTGTCAAGGCAGGAAGGGGAGTACATATGAAACTTTGCTAAAGTCTATTCTAGTTTCGCCCCTGCAAAACACTATTTAAATCTAACAAATAATTCTTAGATTCTTAGATAGATGCAGATGTTAGTGATACTTGGAGATACCAAAAAACAAAATTGACTCAATAATCCATTGTACTCAACCTGTTACGTCTTAACCATTTTGGCCAAGCCACTTAACTATGAAAACAGTTCCAAAATATACTCTATAGCTAGGTACATCAAACTAGTACCAAACACTAAGGGGGATATTTATCAAAGCTGTCTATGCCCCGCATCAATATAGACCAACCTACAGAGCGTTAGGCCGGTCTATTGTGCTCCTAATTTATCAAAAGGTGCATGGCTCTTGATAAATTCTGCGCACGGACTTCGAGATCAATGCTTTAGATTGTATTTAAACCTGCTCCAGCATGGTCTGACATGTCAGTGTACTTTCAGCCAAGGCGACTTGTCGCCGAAAAGTCGCTTTTGATAAATTCAGCACCAATGCATTTTTCCATCTAAAATAGACAGGAATGCATCATGTTCTAAAAATTCTCTAAAGCAAAAGTGGCACATATTTAGACTGTGACTTTCTGCGCGACAAATTTTAACAGGAAAAAACTGTCTAAATCCTTTGATAAATCTCCCCCTAAGTATTTACATTAGGCACTGACATTTCCTATGAGCCTTTATCTTCTAGATTTAGCTACCATAAACTGTGATAACGATACAAGGTTCCTTTTTAATAAATTTTTTGACAATAGGAAAATAAAATAAAACAAAAATATTGGAAAAATACATGCCAGATAGTAAGTTCTGAAGATTGCGTTATTACACATTTTATTTATTCATTGTGGGAAAAAAAGGATACACGTAATACAATGATTTCATTCTTTTGTAGTTTCATGCTTGTCTGAGCTCATATTTTACAAAAAGTCATCTTTTTAAACATAACCTTTAAATATGTTTCTAATCAATAGTGAAATCAAAAATGGCTAACTTAATTCTGACATTCTATTCAACGGTTGTCTATGAGGTTGTCATTCAATGAAAATTCATTTGCAGATGACTCAGGCAGGTGTGTGATTATCAAAGGTCAGGGCAGAAACAGCAGATTTTCTAAACACGGTTTGGCACACTTTGGAGCATTTATTCTTGTTGCGTAATGACAGCATTCTTAATTACCTCTTGCAATCAAGATTCTAATAATTTAATTAGTATTATTTTTGCTCCATTAAATTGTTTCACCCGGTAGAATTAATTAATTCAACATGCTGCATGTTAAAGGATTTTTTTTTCTGCAGAACTTTTCTGCTCAGTTTGGCAGAACATTATAAATAACTGTTTAAAGGGGAACTTTTTTTTTTTTTTTTTTAAATCAACTGATGCCAGAAAGTTAAACAGATTTGTAAATTACTTCTATAATTTTTTTTTAGTCCTTCCAGTACTTATTAGCAGCTGTATACTACAGAGGAAATTCTTTTCTTTTGGGATTTTTTTTCTGTTACAACCACAGTGCTCTCTGCTGACACCTCTGTCCATGTCAGGAACTGTCCAGAGCAGGAGGAAATCCCCATAGCAAACATCTGCTGCTCTGGACAGTTCATAAAATGGACAGAGGTGTCAGCAGAGAGCATTGTATTTGTAACAGAAAAAAAATCCCAAAAGAAAAGAATTTCCTCTGTAATATACAGCTGCTAATAAATACTGGAAGGATTTAGAATTTTTAATAGATGTATTACACAAATCTGTTTAACTTTCTGTTACCAGTTGATTTAAAAACAAAAAAAGTTTTCCACTGGAGTGCCCCTTTAACCTCTTAAGGACGCAGGGCGTACCTGTAGGCCCTGCCCCCGGTCCCGGTCATAGCAGGTTGGTCCCAGCGGCAAATGAAAGCCGGGACCCTGGGCTAATAGCATGCGGCACAGACTGTTGTGCAGCATGCTATTAACCCTTTAGACGCGGCATTCAAAGTTGATCGCCGCATCTAAATTAACAAAAATACACTCCCGGCAGCTCAGTCGGGCTGATTGTGAAATTGCGATGTCCCGATCAGCTAGGATGCAGCAGAAGGGTGCCTTACCTGCCTCCTGCATGTCTGATCGGCGATTGCTCCAAGCCTGAAATCCAGGATTGAGCAATCGACCGCCGATAACACTGATCATTGTTGTGTTAAGGCACGGCAATGATCTGTGTAGCAGATCAGTGTGTGCAGTGCTATAGCCACTAGAGGGGGCTATAACACTGCAAAAAAAGTGTGAAAAAACTCTTAACCCCTTCCCTAATAAAAGTAAGAATCACCCCCCTTTTCCATTAAAAAAAACTGTGTAAATAAAAACAAAAATAAACATATGTGGTATCACCGAGCGTGGAAATTTCCGAACTGTAAAAATATATCATTAATTAAACCACATTGTCAATGGCGTAAGCGCAAAAAAAAATTCCAAATTAGAGTATTTTTGGTCACTTTTTAGATAATGAAAAAATGAATAAAAAGTGATCATAAAGTCCGATCAATACAAAAATGGTACCAATTAAAATTTCAGATCACTGCACAAAAAATTAGCCCTCATACTGCCCCGTATGCAGAAAAATAAAAAAGTTATAGGGGTCAAAACATATAACATGTAGTTATAAGACAAAATCAAACCTACAGTATATAAGTAGGGTGTCATTTAATCATATAGACCTACAGAATAAAGAAAAGGTGTTATTTTTAGCAAAAAAATGCACTGCATAGTAACAGAAGCCCCCAAAAGTTACAAAATGGCATTTTTTCTTCAATTTTGTCACACAATGATTTTTTTTTTACCGTTTCGCCGTGGATGTTTTGGTAAACTAATGTCACTGCAAAGTAGAATTGGTGGTGCAAAAAATAAGCCATAATATGGAATTGTAGGTGCAAAATTGAAAGGGTTATGATTTTTTAAAGGTAAGGAGGAAAAAACAAAAGCGGAAAAACCCTGGGTCCTTAAGGGGTAAAACCCTGAAAGAAGAAACACAATTTCCACGGATGCTAATAAAATAGATGTATTTTATACAGTGGTATTAACATATTATGATGTCATGCCAACAGAAAAAAAAACTCTGGAATTAATTATTTATTAAAAATAAGTTACTTATCCCTTGTTAAAAAAAAACATAAAAATTAATACGTCTTGTCTCGCCGCTGTGTACAGTGGCAACCCTTCAATAGTTATATAATTCAGGATATCTATGGATTCGTAGTTAAAGGGGTATTCCAGCTGTATTAGCAATGGTGATAGATGTTAGAATGGTAGACTCTGACTACTTGGACCCACGCACTCAATACAATAGTTGATTCTAGTCCTTTGGTCCCTCAGTCACCCAGCCATAGCAAGGAGGTGCTTCAGTGACAACTAGAGCACTGACAGAAACAGCCACGCATACACACCCATGTCCACAGAAATTGAAGTGGATTAATTCCAAACCATTCTAATTTTAGGTTGGACTATCCATATATTTAAAATTATTGCAGAAGAGGAAGATTACATTTTTAAATATCAAGCTGTAATTTCCTTGAAGGTTTAAACATACCTGTTTCATATCCCCCAGCAATATAAACTGAGGAAATATGGATCTATTACAGAATTTTAGTCAATAGCCATATTATCCATATTTATTTTTCAGCTGTCTTTAAATTTGGATGATGACTAGCTACTATGATGTCTGCTATACACTGTACTAGCAGAAGAGAGGAAACAGTTATCCCTACAGTATATGTCTACAGCACACCTTCAGAAGTCTGTTCAGACATACCATATTTTTCGCCCTATAGGACGCACCGGCGTATAAGACGCACCCAATTTTAAAGGTGCAAAATCTAGAAAAAAAAGATTCTGAACCCAACAGTGATCTTCAACCTGCGGACCTCCAGATATTGCAAAACTACAACTCCCAGCATGCCCGGACAGCCGTTGGCTGTCCGTGCATGCTGGGAGTTGTAGTTTTGCAACATCTGGAGGTCCGCAGGTTGAAGGCCACTGGATAGGAGGTAGTACTCACGTGTCCCTGCCGCTCCGGACCCGTCACCGCTGCCCTGGATGTTGCTCCATCGCTGTCGCCGCGTCCCCGTGGTGTCCCCCATGCTCCGTACGTCTTCTTCCCCAGGATCCATGCTCTCCGTCGCCGTCATCACGTCGCTACGCACGCCGCTCCTATTGGATGACGGGACGGCGTGCGCGACGACGTGATGACGTCGAAGGAGAGCGCCGCCCATGAAGGGGATCTCGGCACGGAGCAGACACCGAGGAGGCAGGTAAGGTCCCTCCCGGTGTCCTGTAAGCTGTTTGGGACGCCGCGATTTCACCGCGGCGGTCCCGAACAGCCGACTGAGCAGCTGGGTTAGTGTCACTTTCCCTTCAGACACGTAGGTCAGCTTTGATCGCTACGTCTGAAGGGTTAATACAGGGCATCACCGCGATCAGTGATGTTTTGTTTTAGCCGCGTGTCCCGGCCGTTGATGGCCGCAGGGACCGCCGCGATAGGTGTGTGTATTCGCCGTATAAGACACACCAACTTTCCCCCCCCCCCAGTTTTGGGAAAGAAAAAGTGCGAAAAATACGAAAAATACGGTAATACTTACAAGAGCTTCGGCCATGTCTCTGTCTTACCCCAGTCATTCCCATCTTTCTTCCCCTCAAGTCTCTGAAGATTTCTATGGTTCAAGCTGATTCACATCAAGATGAATGTTAAAAAAATTTTCAGAGTGAATGATGAGTTTAGAAAACTGGGGAAACTGGTAAGAAGCCTGATAAGCAGAGAAAGGAGTAGCTCAAGCTATAAATATCTTATACTTGCTTGTATTATTGCTTTGTGCAAAGTTCATTGAAAGAAAGAAAACTAAATACACCAATAATGAACACATGTGTGTACTTCTATTACACAGCAGTTGAACATTTGACCATTTTTAAACACTTTCAGGCTGTAATTACACAGCCAGTTGTTGTGGCTGTTCTTCATGCAGTTTTTGATGCCGTTTTTCTGAGCCAAAGCCAGGATTGGATTATAAAGGAAAGGGAAATCTAAAAAAAAATAAGATTTATACTTCTTCCTACTAGATCTACTTCTGGCTTTGGATCAAAAGCTGCAACGAAAACTGCACCTCAACCTGCATTAAAATTGACAGGTGTGTTTCAAGCCTTTGAAAAATACATTTTATTCCTTTCAAGGCAACTGAGGTTTCTTGAAGAAGAAATATTGTATATGCGTGTTCTTTTATAGAATGCATCTTATTTGAATGTCATTTAGACAGGCTTTGAGTTTGCTTGTATTTTGTTCAGTGATTACATTCAAAACCTTTCCTTTGGGTAACATTCTTGATTCTGAAATACATAATCTTATAAAAGTGGTTAGACAGTTTTGAAATGATGAACCTTGTGGCCAAATAAAAGCTTCTTTTCTTCCTAGAGCGCAGCTATTGTTTTTATACTCCTTTCTACTTACAGCATTTTGGCTGAAGTGAATGAATCAAATAAACAAGCACCGGTGTGATTTGCCTCCTTGCTTTGTCCCAGAAACAAATAAAAAGAAGGGAAAGATTTTCAAATTCGGGCTTTTTAGCATTCAGATTCATAAAAAAAAATATTGTGGCACAATAAAGTCTGTGAACATCACAAAGATGGATACGTTGACACATCAAGCACAATATCTCTCTTTAATAATATTATATTTCATTTCCTGTACTAACAAAACAACCATTATCCAAGGCAGCCATTCGTAAACAGCCATTGTGAACAGATTGCATGCATGTTGGTGGTATCATAATTGAAATAAGTTTTTCAGGCTTTCCATAAAAAATGCCAGATGTAAGAAAGTTCTATTAATCAACTAACACACTTTATAAATGCTAATTCACTACCATAAGGAATAAATATAAAATGCTGGTTCTAGACAAAACTATATCAAACTCTTCAGTCATTTATCCTCTTTGCATAATTACTTTGCTGGGTGTTTATATAGAGCTGGAAAGCATTAGCTAAGGTTAACCACGTAGTTTGTCTCCATTACATGCTCCCCTTACAAAAAGAAGACGGAGACTAGAGGAAATTGATAAATTATTCAAATTCTTTTTATATTTACTAACAAATATCTCAACTATGAACATAAACCAAAATAAAATATGCTACAATTGATGTTCCAATAAAGGCAAAATTAAAGAGAGGGATGTGGCAATGGTTCTATAAATGTTGACCTTTCAACAACACTTTGTTGTTTTTAACCCATTAATGACCACGGATGTATATTTATGTCCGTGGCCGGCTCCCGCGATATAACGCGCAGTCACGCGGGGACCGCGTGTCATATCAGGTCGGTCCCGGCATGTAACTGAAGCCGGGACCTTGGGCTAGTAGCACGCTGCAGCGATCGCGGTGCCGCTTGCTATTAACCCTATGGCTTTGCAGTGAACAGTGCTGGCAATCAGTGTATGCAGTGGTATAGCCCCCTATGGGGGCTATAACATTGCAAAAAAAGTGTTAAAAAAAAGTTAATAAATGTGATTTAACCCTTTCCCTAATAAAAGTTCAAATCACCCCCCTTTTCCCATTTTAAAAAAAACATGTAAATAAAAATAAATATAAACATCTGTGATATTGCCATGTGCGTAAATGTCCAAACTATAAAAAAAATATCATTAATTAAACCACAAGGTCAATGGCGTACGCGGAAAAAAAATCCAAAGTGCAAAATAGCGTATTTTTGGTCACTTTTTATATCATGAAAAAATTTATAAAAGCTATCAAAAAATCCTGTCTCTCATAGTTGAGGTATACCTATGATGAAAATGACAGGCCTCTCATCTTTTTAAGTGGGGAAGTTGCACAATTGGTGGCTGACTAAATACTTTTTGCCCCGCTGTAGCAGTCTGAAGTCACTTGTTGAGGTAGTTTTAGAAAGCAGCATCTGTAGATTACACAGGCAAGTAGAAAAATAAGATAGCTCCCTTACTTAAATGTGGCTTATGGGGGTAACAGGAAAATTGTATAACAGTATAGTGCCAAAGCTTTAACATATTTCTACATAGTTAACACTGAAATGATACTGTCCATGTTGTGCAAGAGGTTGTATAGTATAGAGCTGTACTGATGAATGGTACTTCTTGAATTGCAGTAGATTATAGCTGGAAATTATAATGTCATTTTACATTGTACCCTGTTGTATAGTTTTAAGTGTAAATATTACATTTTGAATAAGACAGAAAAAATTCATTCCCTGATGCCCAAAGCATCCAGACAGATGACAAAGTAGCAATGTGTTCGAAAATGAGCAATAGTTTGTTATTACTTAATAGTTTTATCAGTTGTCACAATTGTAATGTTGAAACACAAGTAGCGTTGAACATGTATGATCAACATTTTAAATTGAGGTTTAGGATTAAATTGAAAGGGGACATGGAAGTTGGTAAAACTTATTTTCTTAAATTTTGGCTTCTGTTTAGAAAGTTGGAAAACAGTAATGATTATAGACTAGAAACATAGAAACAGATAATTTATCAATCAGCCTGAAACCCTAATTGTCTCGTTTTGCCTATAACAACCGATCACAGCTCAGCTTTCACTTTACCATAGCTCGTTAAGATATGAAAGCTGAGCTGTCATTGGTTGCTATGGAAAACCAGACAATTAGGGTTTCAGGCTGATTGATAAATCTGGGCCAATGTGTCTGCAGATAAGAACCATTCGGCCCATCTAGTCTGCTCAATACTCAATACATTATATCATGAAAAAATAGTCTGATATCCATGGCTGTCCATAGCAAAGGCTATCGCCATGGCTTTATCTGAGGCTTTAAATTGTAGACTGCCAACAAACAGTATGAAAATTCTATTGCAACAAAAAATACAAAGAGTATACACTATAACTAACTAAATAACTAGAGAAATGAAGACCATCCATTTACTACAATACATACTCTTGGGAAAGGGATGCTGAAGGATATTTATATAACAGCACATTGTCCAGTTATTTTCTAGCATTGAATACTCAATTAAAAATAGGGGTATTTTATAAATTCTGAGGTTTCTCCAAATAAAGTTTTTATTCTCATCATGATTGTTTCACCTTAAATCATTTTGAGAAGAAAATAAGTATTTCCTCTCTATTTCTATGCCCCCTTCCCTCTGTAAGTCCTGCATCTACATTTATCTGTTTCTTTTTTCACATATAGCAACTTTATAAGAGCAGAAGCATTCCATAAATAGTAATTGTTGGCACAGATTGTTTAAAAGGGTACTCCGGTGGAAAACATTTTTTTCAAATCAACTGGTGCCAATAAGGCTCTATGAAAAAATCTTAATCCTACCAGTACTTATCAGTTGCTGTATATGACAGAGGAAGTTGAGTTGTACTGTTCTGTCTGACCACAGTGCTCTCTGCTGACACCTCTGTCCATGTCAGGAACTGTCCAGAGCAGCATATGTTTGCTTTATGGATTTGCTCCTACTCTGAACAGTTCCTGACATGGACAGAGGTGTCAGCAGAGAGCACTATGGTCAGACAGAAAAAAACTATTCAACTTCCTCTGTCGTGTGCAGCAGCTGATAAGTACTGGAAGGATTAAGATTTTTTTTAATTGAAGTAATTTACAAATCTGTACTCCGGTAAAAAAAAAATATATATATATATATATATATAACTTCAAAAAATGGTGCGGCACTCCAAATATCCAAAAAAATAACTTATTTATTCCACATGTCAAACAGTGCGACGTTTCAGCCCCTCAATGGAGCTTTTTTCAAGCATGCTTGAAAAAAGCTCCATTGAGGGGCTGAAACGTCGCACTGTTTGACATGTGGAATAAATAAGTTATTTTTTTGGATATTTGGAGTGCCGCACCATTTTTTGAAGATATCAATTGGCTGTGATCGAGCCTGAGGAGCTGGCACCCGTCTACTGTGGTATAGTAGTGCTGCATTTCTTTGGACATCTATATATATATATATATATTTTTTTTTAAATCAACAGGTGCCAGAAAGTTAAACAGATTTGTAAATAACTTCTATTTAACAATCTTAAATCTTCCAGTACTCGTCAGCTTAAGTATGCTCCAGAGAAGTTATGTTCTTTTTAAATGTATTTTCTGTCTGACCACAGTGCTCTCTGCTGACACCTCTGTCTGTCTCAGGAACTGTCAAGAGCAGAAGCAAATCTCCATAGCAACCCTCTCCTGCTCTATGTAAGGCCTGTTGTCAGTTACCAAATGATTCTACATCATAGGTTCTATGGTATCTGCAACAACAATGGGTCAGCAGAAAATAATCCTATTGGAAGCTGAAGTGCCACTTTGCTTTATTTCTTAAAGGTTGATTCACAAATAACTTATCAGAGCTTCCTGATTATACTGTGCATTCTATGATGTAAAGAAGAATGATATGCAAGTAAAAATGGATATGCAAATATTCTATATAGAGGGGTGATAGGTCTTTATAATAACTTCCTGTGTAGATGTAGGGTGCTACTAGGAATCTTAATTTGGTAACTTTTACGATAATATAGGGAACTAGGTATTTTTGCATTTCCTGATGCCTTTTCGAACTACATGCATTCAGCTAAATCCAAGGAAAGGAAGCTTCCACCTAAAAATGCCTTCTATTTCAAAGCAGACAGTATCCCCCATTGTATTCCACGTCAGGCGAACAGAACAAACAATAAAAAAAAAAACTGAATGAAATCTTTCAGCATTATATTAGAATTTTATCTTAGATCCCTGTTCTACATAGTTGCAATTATTACTTATTTCTTATTGTTGATTGTATGAAACCTTACAAACCTCTTCTAAATCTGCAGCTTGATTTGAACATTCGGAAATTCAGCTCTGGTTTTCATAAAATCCATACAAATTATACCAGTAGGAGAGTAAAATTCAGAAATAAGGCTTGATGGCAGAAAATAAATAAAATTGAGTGATAACTTTGTTTTGACTAATCATATTATGTTTTCATTTCTTTTATGCCGCATAGTATTACATCATTTTCAATTTGTTAGATATTAAAAATGTCTGTGATCTTCTGGAAACAATTAAAGTGATCAGCAGAGCTGACAGTGAGAGAAGTATGTGAAATCGATGCCCTCTATCACAATTCATTTCTGCCGCCAGAGAAATCCCCCACTTTCTTATACACAGGTATACTGTCGGCAAAAGGTTTTGCACTGATGGCATTTAAATAAAATTAAATCTGGAATCTGCATTTAAACGATTCCACACCCTACACAATCCTTTATGTGAAAATATTTTTGTATAAAGTATTTATTCATTCATATCTTCTTCAGGTGAAGATCTTTTAATTCAGGACTAGTTTGCCATAGTTTACATAGTTTAGACATATTGATAAAGCAGCAGTCCATGATTTTGAGTCTAGAGAAAATAGTATATGCTGCCCCAGTGGTGGTTTCATTTGGTCCATTGAAATGCATGTCTTCAGCTGCCCTGTTACAGTTTATGTCAACAACCCGTTTTCATCGTGATGCTGACAGTTACATCTAAGAGGCAAAAAGCAGTGTGGACCCAGCCTAACAAACATATTTACTTGAAAACGATATAGGGACACATAGACTAAAATCGGAAATAAACCAGAATCTATTTTATATTTGAGATTTTTCAAAGTAGCTTCCTTTTGCTTTGATGGCAGCTTTGCGCTTACTTGGCATTCTCTGAATAGGTAGTCACCTAGAACATTTTTCAAGCAGTCTTGAAGGAGATCCTGAAGTACCAAGAGATCCTGGGTCAAAAAACGCTGTGGCCAGATGTTAGCAGTAAGTCAATGAGAAATCGCAAATTTCGAATTCCACTTTGCGTTTTTTCACTTTGGCGTTTTTTTTAATCCTTTTGGCGTTTTTTCACTTTTTCACGTTTTTTCACTTTTCCGCTCTTTGGCGTTTTGAAAAAAACGCTGTAGTTCCCTCAAACCGGCGTTTTTTGTCAAAATCGCGGCGTTTTGCTCCAATAGAAGTCTATGGGAGTGAGAAAATGCCAAGAAAAATGCTATGTGGATGTTAACTTTGGCGTTTTTGCAGGCGGTTTTTAATCTTTTTTGGACTTTAGCGATCCAAAAAAGTGATGTAGATTGCTGTTTTTAATAAAATTTCGTAGGGTACCATTAAAAAAAAAATTCAAAAATATACAGTAGTGAAGGAAAAAAATTGTATCTAACGAAATGTATATTATTGAAAAAAAAATATTACTTTTTAAACAGGGATCAATTTATGTGTGCGGGGAAATAAAAATGTAGCCGACAATTATAAAAATGTATTGTGTGTGTGTTTTTCACTTTTTTGCTATATTTTAAAAAAATTTTTTAGTTAGTACTACTACTCCCATCATGGAACACACTGTTCCATGATGGGAGTAGTACTACCTGTAATAATAGACAGATCGCCTGCTGCGATCTTTCTGTATAATATATAGATGCTGCGGCCGCTCTTCTATGGTCCCCTGCCCTGAAGTATACTTACACTTATTCATATTTCCCACAGAGCTGTGATTGGCCAGATGGTTCCAGCCAATCACAGCTCTCTGTGAGAAATAGGAACATGTGTGTATATACGGCCGTGCAGGGGACCATAGGAGAGCATCCGCTGCATCTATGCATTATACAGGAGCATCACAGCGGGTGTCAGGAGTGATACCCGCAGTGATCTTCCCATAACTGCCTGGTAATACTACTCCCAACATGGATCACACTCTGCCTCATGCTGGGAGCTGTAGTACCTGCATTAATAGACAGATCGAAGCGGGTGTCAGAAGTTGCACTCGCTGCGATCTGTCTATTAATACAGGTACTACAGCTCCCAGCATGGAGCAGAGTGTACTCCATGTTGGGAGTAGTAGTGCCTGCTTAAGGACACATCACAGTGGATGTCACTACTGACACCCGACGTGACCGTCCTGTCTATAGCAGAGATGGAGCGGCTGTATACATCGCTCGCATCCCTGCTCTGCACTATACTCCGGGCCGGCCACTCATTCATTCATCTTTTCCTCAGAGCTGTGATTGGCTTAAAACATCCGGCCAATCACAGCTCTGGGTGTGAAATATGAATTTCTGTTGACATCAGTGGCTGGAGTATAGTGCAGAGAGGCGAGCGATGTCTATTGTACAGGTACTATCACTCCCAGCATGGAACAGTCTGTACTACATAAAAAATGTTAAACATTTATTTTAAAAAAAAGTGAAACACACACTTTATTAAAAAATAATAAAAATTGGGTTATAAAATATATACATTACGTTTGATAAAAAAATTTCCATCACTGCTGCATCCTTTTTTTTTTTTGGTACCCAAGAAATTTTGGGTACCAAAAAAAAAACGCCAAGGTGCAATTTCCACACAAATGAAAAAAATGCCGAAAAAAAACGCATGATGACTTCACTTGCACTGACGATTTTTCAGGCGTATTTTTAATCCCTAAAAACGCAGTGCAAAAAACCAAGTGGAGACTTAGCCTTATTGCAGCAAAAGGTGGTTATACTAAATACTGACTTGTGGGACTGATGTGAATACTTATCCATCCAACAGATTTCAACTTTTTTGCTCTCATTGTTGTTTGCATTGTTTGTTTTGCACTGAGGTTTTTGTGTTGATCAAGGTTTTTGTGTTGATCAAATGTGAAATGTCTATTAACCCCTTAAGGACACATGACGTACTGGAACGTCATGTGTCCACTCGCGATCTATAACGCGGGGCCACGGCGTGGCCCCGCGTCATAGCGGTTCGGGCCCGGCCTCTAACAACGGCCGGGACCCGTGGCTAATAGCGCGCGGCATTGATCGCTGTGCCGCGCGCTATTAACCCTTTAGACGCGGCGTTCAAAGTTGAACGCCGCGTCTAAAGTGAAACCGAAAGCATGCCGGCTAGCTCAGTGGGCTGTTCGGGATAGCCGCGGTGAAATCGCGGCATCCCGAACAGCTGACAGGACAGCGGGAGGGCCCCTACCTGCCTCCTCGCTGTCCGATCGCCGAATGACTGCTCAGTGCCTGAGATCCAGGCATGAGCAGTCATGCGGCAGAATCATCGATCACTGGTTTCTTATGAGAAACCAGTGATCAATGTAAAAGATCAGTGTGTGCAGTGTTATAGGTCCCTATGGGACCTATAACACTGCAAAAAAAAAGTGCAAAAAAAAAGTGAATAAACATCATTTAACCCCTTCCCTATTAAAAGTTTGAATCACCCCCCTTTTCCCATAAAAGAAAAAACACAGTGTAAATAAAAATAAAAATAAACATAAATGGTATCGCCGCGTGCGGAAATGTCCGAATTATAAAAATATATCGTTAATTAAACCGCACGGTCAATGGCGTGCGCGCAAAAAAATTCCAAAGTCCAAAATAGTGCATTTTTGGTCAGTTTTTATATCATGAAAAAATGAATAAAAAGCGATCAATAAGTCCTATCAATGCAAAAATGGTACAGTTAAAAACTTCAGATCACGGCGCAAAAAATGAGCCCTCATACCGCCCCATACACGGAAAAATAAAAAAGTTATAGGGGTCAGAAGATGACAATTTTAAACGTATAAATTTTTCTGCATGAAGTTATGATTTTTTCCAGAAGTGCGACAAATTCAAACCTGTATAAGTAGGGTATCATTTTAATCATATGGACCTACAGAATAAAGGTAAGGTGTCATTTTTACCGAAAAATGTACTACGTAGAAACGGAAGCCCCCAAAAGTTACAAAATGGCATTTTTTTTTTCAATTTTGTCTCACAATGATTTTTTTTCCCGTTTCACCGTAGATTTTTGGGCACAATGACTGACGTCATTACAAATTAGAATTGGTGGTGCAAAAAATAAGCCATCATATGGATTTTTAGGTGCAAAATTGAAAGAGTTATGATTTTTTAAAGGCAAGGAGCAAAAAACGAAAATGCAAAAACGGAAAAAACCCCGGTCCTTAAGGGGTTAAAGACTATTTAAATTGGACATTGATCCAGGGATTTATTCTGATCGCCATATTGGAGTTGGGAAGTAATTTTTCAATTTTTCAACTGTCATGGGGCAATTGTCATCAGCCTCATGGCGGGGGGGGGGGATCAACACAGTAGGGTTTTAGGTTGAACTCTTGCCTTTTTTTCAACCTTATAAACTATGTTACTATATTTGATTTCCAGTTTGTAACTGTAGTAAAACATGGTAGCAAAAAGTCCAAGGGGGTGAGTACTTATGCAAGACACTGTAACAGAGTTTATCTGTACCATAATTATTTATTATTGTATGTGTTAAATTGGAATGTAACAATTAGTTGTGCTTCAATAAAACCTTTTACTTGTTATTTCTATATAAATGCTGACATCCAATATATATCTTCCACATACAATAGACGCAGCAGTGGTAGTACACCTCATCCTGACCCGTACTTCCAGCAGAACACCATGTACAATAAGAAGAACGTTAAGAATAGTTTTATCTACATGACTCACCAATTGTGTTTGGAGCTGTTTTCTTTTGCTCCATTAACCTAGTGGGAAGCATTCTGCTGTCAATTCAGGTGTCCAAAGAGCATAAATAATCCCCAAATTGATAACTCCTAAGTGATTGTATGTATAAAGAATTTCTATGCCATCAGTGTTTTCCTATATATCTACTGCTTAAAATATATGAACATTACAATTATATTTTTTCACAAGCCAGCAAACACATCTTGCCGCACTGATGGACTTTTTTTTATCGACAGTTGAAGGATGACCTGTCATTTCCAATTCATGAGGGAACTCTCTTATTTTTTCTCTGCCAGACACAAAGAAAAATATTCTTAGGAACAACACATGGGTAATGAAATTAAATGGATACAAGATACATTTGCAAATGATTCAAAATAATTTGGAGCAAAAGTATTCCCCATCTACAGTACGCTAGTCTTGAAAGAGTCCCAGAAACACTTTTTAAAATGTATGCAGCTTTAAATGAATATGTAAGATTGGTTTCTAGGGATTCCCCAGGGAGTCAAAGAATAACCATTGCTGCCCATAGACATTACAGATCACAGACACAGATGTTTGCATGCAGCACCTCAATACCTGTGATTATCTTTTTTACTTTCCAAACCATAGAAAATTGACAACTGGAACAATCCCTATTAGGCTACGTTTACTCACAGTTTTTGCCTGTTTCCCATCACCCTTTACCTGCCCCTTAGGTCATGTTTACATGCTGTAAAAAATATGGCTGTATTTAATTTAAGTATTTTCAACCGATTATGGTTGTTTTTTTCTTTAACCTCTTAAGGACACAGGGCGTACCTGTACGCCCTTAGCCCGGTCCCGGTATATAACGCAGGGTCACCCCGTGACCCCCTGTCATACCGGGTCGGTCCCGGTGGCTAATGACAGCCGGGACACTGGGCTAATAGCGAGCGGCACCGATCGTTGTGCCACACGCTATTAACCCTTTAGACGCTGCGTTCAAAGTTGATTGCCGCATCTAAAATGAAAGTAAAAGCTCAGTCGGCTGATCGGGACCATCGTGGTGAAATTGCGATGTCCCGATCAGCTAGAACGTGAACGGAGGTCCCCTTACCTGCCTCCGTCGCGTCCGATCAGCGATTGATTGCTCCAAGTCTGAAATCCAGGCTTGAGCAATCGATCACCAATAACATGTATCTTTGCCGTGTCAATGCACGGCAATGATCTTTGTATGAGATCAGTATGTTCAGTGTAATAGCCAGAAGGGGGGTCTATAACACTGCAAAAAAAAAGTGTGAAAAAAAGCTAATAAAGATCATTTAACCCCTTCCCTAATAAAAGTAAGACTCACCCCCCTTTTCCCATTTAAAATTAAAAAAAAACTGTGTAAATAAAAATAAACATATGTGGTATTGTGGCATGCAGAAATGCCCGAACTATAAAAATATTTTGTAAATGAAACCGCACGGTCAATGGCGTATGCGCAAAAAAAAGTAAAAAATGAATAAAAAGTGATCAAAAAGTCAGATCAATATAAAAATGTTACCGATAAAAACTTCAGATCACGGCGCAAAAATGAGCCCTCATACCGGCCCGTATGTGGAAAAATAAACGTTATAGGGGTCAGAAGATGACAATTTTAAACATATAAATTATCCTGAATGTAGTTATTTTATTTTTGAAGTAATACAAAATCCAACCTATATAAGTAGGGTATTATTTTAACCGTATGGACCGACAAAATAAAGATAAGATGTAATTTTTACCGAAAATGCACTGCGTAGAAATGGAAGCCCCCAAAAGTTACAAAATGGCATTTTTTCTTGAATTTTGTTGCACAATGAATTTTTTTTCCGCTTCGCCGTGGATATTTTTTTATAAAATGACCAATGTCACTGCAAAGTAGAATTGGTGGTGCAAAAAATAAGCTATAACATGGAATTTTTGTTGCAAAATTGAAAGCGTTATGATTTTTTAGAAGGTGATGAGGAAAAAATGAAAATGCAAAAACGGAAAACCCTGCTTCCTTAAGGGGTTAATGGAAAATATATCCGTAAATAAAATATGAACAGATCTTTTGCAGTGTGTAAACATGGCCTTACCCCATAAGTAAAGAGATGATTTGTCACGAACATCATGAAAAGTTAAGCTGTATATAAAAAGAGTATTCATTGCCACAGGTCATGTGAGCACTACATCGACTGAGTGCTCACATGACCTGTGATAATGAACATTCAAATTAAGCCGGCGGGCCCACCTCCAGCACACAATTCACAGAAGATGGAAGCCAATCTTCAGAGAGACAGGTCTCCGGAGTGCAGGTACGTATAGGAGTCAGTGACCCCCTCATCAGTCTCCTTTTTACGCACACTAGAACCCAGGGTATTGGGTAAAGTGTGGGTGAACAGGATGACCATTTTCCTTTAACCTCTTAAGGACCAATGACATTGTGGAACGTCATGGCACCCTGGGCTTTAAGGACCAATGACGTTCCACAACATCATGGCGTTTTCCGGTCTCTGCCGCTCGCCGGGCAGAGATCGAAATCGGGTGCCTGCTGAAATCTTTCAGCAGGCATCCAGGGCAAACGCCAAGGGGGGCCTTGTAGGTGATCGCCGCAAATCGCAAGGGAAATCGCCCTTGCGATCTGCGGCGATACCGGGCTGATCGGGTCTCTGGGACCGGACCGCCCGGTAATTTTGCATGATCCTGGCTGTCACAGACAGCCAGGACCATGCTGGAGCCTAGGAGCGAGGTGGCAAGCCTGCCACCTCCTCCGATCCCCTGCGATCCGTCGGTTAGTTAACCGACCAATCGCAAGGGGGGGGCGGTTACTTCCTCCCGCCCTGCCCAGCCCCTTGAAGTCCGGAGAGGACGGGAGGAAGACCGGAGGACGCAGCGGGGGACGGGGGAGTGCTGGGGCCCGGCCCCGGTACTTACCTCGTCCCTGAAAACCCGGATCCCGGCGACGGAGACGGCGGCAGCGGCGACAGGTGAGTTGATCTTCAGCCGCGGCCGGGCCCTTTACAGCAATGCACGTCACCGTAAAGAGACATACATTGCTGTAATGGGACCCTGTAAACTACAACTCCCAGTATGCCCAGACAGCCCTTGGCGTCTGGGCATGCTGGGAGTTGCAGTTTTGCAACATCTGGAGGTCCACAGTTTGGAGACCACTGTGCCCTTCCAGATGTTGCAAAACTACACATCCTCAGCATGCCCTTACTGTCCAGGCATGCTGGGAGTTGTAGTTCTGTAACATCTGGCCCTTCAGATGTTGCAGAACTACAACTCCCAGCATGCCTGGACAGTTTTGGCATACTGGGAGTTGTAGTTTTGCAACATCTGGAAGGGCACAGATTGGGAACCACTGTATTAGTGGTCTGCAAACTGTAGTCCTCCAGATGTTGCAAAACTACAACTCCAAGCATGCTGGGAGTTGTAGTTCGGCAACATCTGGCTCTAAAGATGTTGCCAAACTACTACTCCCAGCATGCCTGAGAATGTTTGGGAGTTGTGGTTTTGCAACATCTGGAGGCATACTGGTTGGGAAACATTGTCTGTTTCCTAACTCAGTGTTTCCCAACCCGTGTGCCTCCAGCTGTTGCAAAACTATAACTACCAGCATGCACTGATGGACTGTGCATGATGGGAGTTGTGGTTTTGCAACAGCTGGAGGTCCCCCCCCTGTGAATGTACAGGGTACATTCACATGGGCAGGGGGCTTACAGTGGGTATCAGGCTGCAAGTTTGCGATGCAGCAAATTTTGCGTGGCAGCTCAAACTCGCTGTAACCCCCCGCCCGTGTGACTGTACCCTAAAAACACTACACTACACTACACTAACACAAAATAAAATAAAAAAGTAAAAAACACTACATATACACATACCCCTACACAGCCCCCCTCCCCTCCCCAATAAAAATGAAAGCGTCTGGTACGCCACTGTTTCCAAAATGGAGCCTCCAGCTGTTGCAAAACAACAACTCCCAGTATTGCCGGACAGCCGTTGACTGTCCAAGCATGCTGGGAGTTTTGCAACAGCTGGAGGCACCCTGTTTTGGAATCACTGGCGTAGAATACCCCTATGTCCACCCCTATGCAAATCCCTAATTCAGGCCTCAAATGCGCATGGCGCTCTCACTTTGGAGCCCTGTCGTATTTCAAGGCAACAGTTTAGGGTCACATATGGGGTATCCCCGTACTCGGGAGAAATTGCCTAACAAATTTTGTTTTTTTTTCTCTCCTTTCACCCCTTATGAAAAGGTGAAGTTGGGGGTCTACACCAGCATGTTAGTGTAAAAAAAATTTTTTTTTACACTAACATGCTGGTGTTGGCCCATACTTTTCATTTTGACAAGAGGTAAAAGGGAAAAACGCCCCCAAAATTTGTAATACAATTTCTCCCGACTACGGAGATACCCCATAAGTGGGCACAAAGTGCTCTGGGGACGCATAACAAGGCCCAGAAGGGAGAGTGCACCATGTGCATTTGAGGAGATTTGCACAGGGCTGGCTGATTGTTACAGCGGTTTTGACAAACGCAAAAAAAACAAAACCCCACATGTGACCCCATTTCGGAAACTACACCCCTCACGGAATGTAATGAGGGGTGCAGTGAGAATTTACACCCCACTGGTGTCTGTCAGATCTTTGGAACAGTGGGCTGTGCAAATTAAAAATTTTGTACAGCCCACTGTTCCAAAGATCTGACAGACACCAGTGGGGGTAAACGCTCACTGTACCCCTTGTTACGTTCCTCAAGGGGTCTAGTTTCCAAAATGGTATGCCATGTGCGGGTTATTTTGCTGTCCTGGCACCATATGGGCTTCCTAAATGCGACATGCCCCCCGAGCAAAATTTGCTCTCAAAAAGCCAAATATGACTCCTTCTTTTCTGAGCATTGTAGTTCGCCCGTAGTGCGCTTCAGGTCAACTTATGGGGTACCTCCATACTCAGAAGAGATGGGGTTACAAATTTTGGGGGGTATTTTCTGCTATTAATCATTGCAAAAATTTGAAATTTGGGGGGGAAACACGCATTTTAGTGAATTTATTTTTTTTTTTACGTATGCAAAAGTCATGAAACCCCTGTTGGGTATTAAGGCTCACTTTATTCCTTGTTACGTTCCTCAAGGGGTCTAGTTTCCAAAATGGTATGCCATATTGGTATTTTTTTGCTGTCCTGGCACCATAGGGGCTTCCTAAATGCAACATGCCCCCCAAAAACCATTTCAGAAAAACATACTCTCCAAAATCCCCTCGTCGCTCCTTCGCTTCTGAGCCCTCTACTGCGCCCGCCGAATATTTTACATAGACATATGAGGTATGTGCTTACTCGAGAGAAATTGGGCTACAAATATAAATATACATTTTCTTATTTTACCCCTTGTAAAAATGCAAAAATTGGGTCTTCAAGAACATGTAAGTGTTCACTTTGCTGCTATTCCTGTGAAACACCTAAAGGGTTAAAATGCTGACTGAATGTCATTTTGAATACTTTGGGGGGTGTAGTTTTTATAATGGGGTCATTTATGGGGTATTTCTAAGATGAAGACCCTTCAAATCCACTTCAAACCTGAACTGGTCCCTGAAAAATTGTGATTTTGGAAATTTTGTGAAAAATTGGAAAATTGCTGCTGAACTTTGAAGCCATCTGGTGTCTTCCAAAAAAACTCATAAAAACTCGTAAATTTTATGATGCAAACATAAAGTGGACATATTGTATATGTGAATAAAAAAATAAATTTTGAATATCCATTTTCCTTACAAGCAGAGAGCTTCAAAGTTAGAAAAATGCAAAATTTTCAATTTTTTCATCAAATTTTGGAATTTTTCACTAAGAAACGATGCAAGTATCGACAAAATTTTACCAATAACATAAAGTAGAATATGTCACGACAAAACAATCTCGGAATCAGAATGATAGGTAAAAGCGTCTTAGAGTTATTAATGCTTAAAGTGACAGTGGTCAGATGTTCAAAAAACGCTCTGGTCCTAAGGTGTAAAATGGCCTGGTCCTTAAGGGGTTAAAGGAGTACTGGAGGCACAGAAAACTTACCCCCTATCCTAAGGAGAGGGGATAAGTGTCAGCAACAGCTGACACCCGCACCCCTCAATACAATGCTATGGGAGAGTCGGAGAGCTGCAATCGCCAATCTCCGGCTCTACCATAGCGCTGCATTGAGGGGGTGTGTCAGCCGCCGATTCATGCTGTGGTCAACACGCTCCCTTTTTAGCGGACTGTCAGGGCCCCTTACGGGAGATCGCAGGGAGTCCCAGTGGTCAGACCCCCCCCCAGCGATCTGACACTACTACTAGCTGCATATATGTATATATGTGTGTATATATATATATATATATATATATATATGTATTGGAGAAGCCTACATTAAGAAAGGGGTTCTCACAGATTAGAACAACATTGCTGCCTGTTCTAGAAACAGCACCACTCTTGTCCTCAGTTTGTGTGTGTCAACTCATGTCCATTGAACATAATGGAATGAAGTTGCAATACCACACACACTTGAAGACAGTTGTGCTGCTGTTTTTGGAATGAAGTGGCAATCCTGGAGAACCCCTTTAAGCATTGCATGTACTTCTTATTACAAGGAGAAAAGAACATATATCTATTGATATCACTGTTTACTCCAACACTAGGGCAATACCATAGATATACTTTACCCTGGATTCTTCCTCCAATTGTTATAATTTATTATGACATTGTTCATACTATAGAAATCCAACGGTGTTTGCTGTATATACTGATATAAAAATGGATTGCATTGTTGCAGAAAGCTCCTGTGCTAGCGTTAGTTTAAAGCTTGTATCATGGTGTTTAAGATGATGTCATAATCTTCTACAGCGGACTTCATTGTGTTGCTGCCTAGAAGCAAAGCGATTATGCTGCATCTAATTGCACTAAAATGTAAATTAGCTGGTGCTGTGTTGTGGATTATTGGCCAACTGCCATGATAGATTCATGCTTGCAGCAGCTGTTAGAAACATAATGCATATGGGTGTTTTGTTTATATGGGAGTTTAAAAGCATCAACAAAGCTCTATATTCTCCCTATTTTATTGGAGTTCATCTCTCACAAGATTCGAAAGCAGCACCATTTTATTTCTTTCATCTTATTATCAGAGGAAGAGCATAACTTCATAAAACTGACACTGCGTCGTAGGCAGCTCAGCTGTGCAGCTGATGGCTATTCCATCCCACCATTGTAAACAGAAAGAACTGTTCTATACTGTAGTCTTTTAGAATGGAGATAAATAGAAATATGTTCCTCTTATCACTGTTCTGTCATCTTTAAGATCTCACATCAGTTTATGGACATTGAGCAAACAGCCATGTACATTTTACTACTAGGTACAATGTTCCTTATATAGTGTTGAGCGTGAATATTCAAAATGCAAATTTTTACTGCAAAAATCGGCACTTGGCGATTTCGCAAATATTTAGAATATAGTGATATATATATATATATATATATATATATATATATATATACAGATAATGACAAAAATTATAATTCTTTCTTTTTTTGTGTGCAAATATTCACAAATATGCGCAAATATGCTAATTTGCAAATATCGGCACTTGCCATCAGAGGACACTGATCCCTCCCTTCTTTTAGGTGAAAAATATTATTGCACATTCACACTATGCAAATTTCATTACAAATTTTGGCATGGGAAAAAAAAGAGAACAAACATAGCGAATATGAAAATTTCACGAATATACGACGAATATTCGTCCATATATTCGTGAAATACAGCAAACTCGAATATGGCCCCTGCCGCTCATCAGTAATGGTAAATACTGTAGTTACCATAGCTCTTCTGATTCCTTTAGATAATATACTGGATTACAGCTTATTTATAAATAACTTTTGCTGCCTTCTATGTTATCAATGTATTGTACAGTTAGTATACATGTATTTAATGTTGGGTCTAGAAAGTCGTGTAGGTCACGTTATATCAATATAAGAGTGACTTGTAAGTGCAAGATAATGCACCTGGGGCGTAAAAACCCTTAGGCAGAATATAGAATATTTGACACAGTCCTGACCTCAGTATCTGAGGAAAGGGATTTAGGAGTAATTATTTCAGAAGACTTAAAGGTCGGAAGACAATGTAATAGAGCAGCAGGAAACACTAGCAGAATGCTTGGATGTATAGGGAGAGATATAAGCAGTAGAAATAGAGAAGTGCTTATGCCGCTGTACAGAACACTGGTGAGACCTCACTTGGAGTATTCTGCGCAGTACTTGAGGCCGTATCTCCAGAAGGATATAGATACTCTAGAGAGAGTTCAGAGAAGAGATACTAAACTAGTACATGGATTGCAGGATAAAACTCACCAGGAAAGATTAAAGGACCTTAACATGTATAGCTTGGAAGAAAGAAGAGACAGAGGGGATATGATAGAGACTTTTAAATATATAAAGGAAATTAACACGGTAAAGGAGGAGAGGATATTTAAAAGAAGAAAAACTACCACAAGAGGACATAGTTTTACATTAGAGAGGCAAAGGTTTAAAAGTAATATCAGGAAGTATTACTTTACTGAGAGAGTAGTGGATGCATGGAATTGCATGCATGGAGGAGTTTAAACATGCATGGGATAAGCATAAGGCTATCCTTCATATAAAATAGAGCCAGGGACTATTGAAAGGATTCAGATTATTGGGCAGACTAGATGGGCCAAATGGTTCTTATCTGCCTACACATTCTATGTTTCTATGTTTGACCAGTGTGATGTAAAGGGTTCTTTACGTTTCCCACTCTATGAAGTTTTTAGAAAATCTGCTTTGGTATTTTATATCTCAGATGTGCACATTGAAGGGGTTATCCTGCAGGAGATTTTTTTTTTTTTTTTTTTTACAAATTTGCCCACTTGAAAGTCTATAAAAAAAACTAACATTTACTTACCTCCACCACTTCAGCGGTGCCTTTGGTGTCCCAATCTGTTCCCCGACTGCGCTCTTCTGCTCAGAAATGGTGATGCCTGGGCCCGAAGTGACATCAGGGCCCGGAGTGTCACTCTGTGGGGGCCTATTAACTATACACTGTTCTGTAGGCATCGATATCTGTACACAAGGATTTTACAGGATTATTGTGATGTCAACTTTACATATTATACTGCACTATTTATGAATTATGACCTCTAGGCACAGTTAGTATCTTGTGCTAGTGTGTGGGGGGAAAAATGAGATGGGAGATGTGGCTGGTATCTAAATATAATGTGCTTTATTCAAATATACTGCCAATATAGTTGGTAATAAAATTCAGTCTCTGAGCAGGGCCCTTGCTACAGAGATAATGATATTTATATAGGTTAAAAGCAGTATAGCATATTGCAACATAAAAAATGGTTTTAAAATTATGGTACCAGTCTTTGACAAGGAAAAAGTTAGAATCACTTGTAAAATGATGTATAATAAAAACAGAGTAAAAATAGTAGTAGCGCTGTAAATACAATTGTGGTTTGTAGCAGTCTAATGTATAAGGAATGAATATGATGAAATATAGCGTTGTGCGGATTGGCACGGGTGCTGGTGCTCGCAGCGCACCCGGCCTGGTAGAAATACCTGCAGTCTTCTTAGGTGTTTGTTCTGTCTTTGTTGTGGATATCCTGGCACGTAGGTCTGTGGTGACAGATGGCTCGGAGCTGCGTCCGGCCCTGGATGGATGAGTTGACAGCAGCGGGGATGTGGGATCGCGGGAGTGGGGATATGCAGAACACTTGCTGCGGCCACTTCCTCGTGCTGTGGCAGTTACTCAGTGAATGCTGGTCCGCTCAGCAGGGGACTCCAGTGCTTGAGAATGGAGAATCAATCCTTGTCAAGAGTTAGAAGCGGCAAAGTGGATTGCTGGGTGATAGCTAATATCCAGATGCGTTTTGGGGAGAACCCCCTTTTTCAATTGCAAAAGTTGGAATGAAAAAAGTCCACAACCAAGGCCCATCTCAGCTAAAATTCTTTGGATTACAACACATCAAGAGAGATTGGAGGGGGGGGGGGGGGGGGGGGGGATCGGGCGACCTCATAGCCAAAATGTCTAGGGCTGAATCACAGAAAATTTACGAATTTGAATCACTCTATCCAAGAGGTCTTAACTCAGAACTAGAGATTTTCGGTTTCCTTTAGATCCCCTTTTGTGCTCTCGTCCATTCTCCTTTCAATGCCAGGCTGCGTACTCAGCTCTTGAACTGTGTCTGTACCCTAGCCCAGGAAGGGTAGTCCACACCTCAACAATCACAATTTGTCCATATCATTCATATTTTTTCATATATTTTAATTTCTATATTTTTATTTTTATTTATTATTTATTTTTATTTTATTTAATTTTAATTCTAATTTTAATTTAATTTATTTTATTTTTATCTTTATTTATTTATTCATTTTTTTCTCATTTCAATTCATTCTCATCACTATATACTCTTCTTACCATTAAAATATTTTTAATTTCTAACCCATATTTTTTTCAACACATAATTTTCTGACCACACAATCTACACCAGATATACACCTGACATCACACTTTGATATTTTCAATCTGTTCTGTACACACATAGTTTCTATAGGTTATATGGGTGAAACAATAAATAATTTATTACAAAACTGAGAGCTTTTGGCTGGTAATTTTACCTATACGCCCTCATTCCGCTCCCTGTCTAGAACGCGGGGTCACGCCGTGGCCCCACTTCATAGCGGCCGGGATCCGTGGCTAATAGCGCACTGCATTGATCGGTGCGCTATTAGCAGTGCCGTGCGCTATTAACCCTTTAGACGCGGCGTTCAAAGTGAAAGTAAAGCAGTGCCGGTTAGCTCAGGGTGCTATTCGGGATCACCACGGTGAAATCGCAGCATTCCCGAACAGTTATAAAGACAGTAGAAGGGTCCCTACCTTCCTCCATGCTGTCCGATCGCCGAATGATTACTCAGTGCCTGAGACCCAGGCATGAGCAGTCAAGCGGCAAAATCATTGATCAGTGGTTTCCTATGAGAAACTAATGATCAATGTAAAAGATCAGTGTGTGCAGTGTTATAGCCCCTATGGGAGCTATAACATTGCAAAAAAAAAAGTGAAAAAAAAGTGAATAAAGATCATTTAACCCCTTAAAAACTGTGTTAATAAAAATAAACATATGTGGTATCGCCGTGTGTGTAAATGTCCAAATTATAAAAATATATTGTTAATTAAACCACACGGTCAATGGCGTACGCACAAAAAGTCCAAAATAGCGTATTTTTGGTCACTTTTTATATCATCAAAAAAATGAATAAAAAGTGATCAAAAAGTCCGATCAATACATAATTGGCACCGCTAAAAACTTCAGATCACGGTGCAAAAAAATGAGTCCTCATACCGGCCCGTACACGGAAAAATAAAAAAGTTATAGGGGTCAGAAAATGACAATTTTTAAGCATATACATTTTCCTGCATGTAGTTATGATTTTTTCCAGAAGTACGACAAAATCAAATCTATATAAGTAGGGTATAATTTTAATCGTATGGACCTACAGAATATAAATAAGGTGTCATTTTTACCAAAAAATTTACTGCTTAGAAACAGAAGCCCCCAAAAGTTACAAAATGGCATTTTTTCTTCAATTTTGTCGCACAATGATTTTTTTTTCCCCTTTCGCCGTAGTTTTTTTGGGTAAAATGACTGATGTCATGACAAAATAGAATTGGTGGCCAAAAAATAAGCCATCATATGAAATTTTAGCTGCAAAATTGAAAGGGTTATGATTTTTAAAAGGTAAGGAGGAAAAAACGAAAGTGCAAAAACTGGAAAACCCTCCGTCCGCAAGGGGTTAAAAGGTAGGGAGTAAAAAATGAAAGTGTAAAACTGGAAAACGCTTGGTCCTTAAAGAGTTAATAAAATAATATTCTTAGGATAAAATATATGTACCCAATTTTTTTTTAAATCAAACAAAAGGAAAGGTGTGCAAAAAACACCATGTGCCACCTACACCACCAAGTATTGATGTGATTCAAAGACATCTAAAAGGTCGAAGGACTATAACAGGAACAAAATGGTACACCACTTAGATGTATGTACGTGGTATGCACTTATGAGGGCACTCAAGTACGCTTAAAACAGTATTTGTCTACAACACCAGCAGGTGTGTACTTTTGGCTAGCCTTTCACAGTAACTAGGCCCTTAAGACTTTGACAGGAACAAAATGGTACACCAATTAACGTACGTACGTGGTATGCACTTATGAGGGCGCTCAAGTATGCTTAAAACAGTATTTGTCTACAACATCAACAGGTGTGTACTTTTGGCTGGCCTTACACAGTAACTAGGCCCTTAAGACTTTAAAAGAAACACAATGCGATTAAATTGCGGCGATATTCTCCTGAAATTTTCCTGAAATTTTTAACGAATTCAGAACATTTGGAGAGGTCAGTGGAGGCCTAATAATATGAATAGAATAGGGCCATTTACACCATGTTTTGGCCATACATCATGGGTGATATATGTCAGCAACCTGTCAAAAAGGTTTATCAATGTCTACTGTGAATTGTTCCTGGCAACCCATTTTATTGAGCCAAACACATTCTAATAATGACTGTGCTTGGTCCATTTCCTAAATTTATACTTTGTTTAGGACTAAAATTGTAGAAAACCCCACTTTTGAGGCCAGCACAAATTTTTTTTTCATGCAGTACATGAAACACTTTTAAAAGTAATTTAAACGCCTACTATAAATTCTACTACAAATTCTAGTTAAACATAAATAGATCTGACTCCTTACAGGGGGAAAAATCCCAGTGTTGCATCATGACAACAAAACTATTGAGAATTGCTTGGTGAGGAACAATTAAAGGGAATCTTCATCTGGAGTTGTATAAAAGGAAAATAAGTAAATACATTCTTCTATACTCCTGGTGAATGAGAGGTATGTATCACTGAGATTTCTTCTCAGGTTTTAGAATCGACTAAAGGTTCTGCACATAAAGTTAATCCCATAACTTAGTTTGGAGGTGTATTGGAGCCCTGAGCCTGATCTCAAAGGTGTGGGAGCACTGCCAGAGAGCAGCAGAGAGGAGTTGCTCTGAAGCAGATTAGCTTGTCTGTGGTATGTTGGATACTAATACATACTGAACCAAAAAGTCTGACTTTAGGACTGAAAGTGCTATGGTTTGGGCCAGAAGCTCAGAAGTTTATGTTTATGTAAAGAACCTGAAGCGAAGAATGTTTAAGTTTCTGTTGTTCTGTATGATGCAAGCTGAACTTATTTCGGTATGTGAATTAATACAACAAACCAAGGACTACTATACTCTGCCATCTGCCTGTTTGGGTCTCTTTGCTTGGTAGAAAGACTGTTAGGAGGGTACTGTTCTACAATAGATATACTGATAATGACAACAGTAATTGTGATAGTAACATGATTGTTGCTACTTTTGATTTTCTTGGTCTTGCTCTTCCTATTATTATTATCTGTAATTCCTTGCATTATTTTTCCACTAAATGGAACTCTAAATGTATTCACTTATGTAATAGAATACTTTACTTATGTTACAAATGACACTTAGGAAGTTCATGGGAAACTGGGATCACATCTGCAACCAATAAAAGGAAGAAGTTAGAATGCCACTAATACTATGAATAATTATAGACGTGTTACTCATCTCTGAAAGGTGCACTCGAAATAGTTAAATTCATGATGGCCTTTTTACCTGACATTTATCTATTGAAACAAATGCATTTTTCATATTTCTTTCCGTATTCTTAAATTATTTCTGAAAGCATACGTTATTAATCATCTCCATCCCTGGTGGAACAGAGTTTGGATTTTAGTCTTCCTTTAAAACCCATTATTCTCACTAGTGAATGACCTACATACCAAAATATGATTTATGAAGTAGTTACATGGAAGTGCGCCAGCAAGAACACATCCTGACTGTCCCATAGCAGAAGTATTAAACTCTGTCCAGTAAAAAGTAACAAAATTCTAAGGAATTCAATTTTATACAAATGGATATGTTTTAGAATGATAAGGAAATTGGTGAAATGTTGGTGAATAGGAATTTATAATTAAGCTGATAAACTAAAGAAAACACAAGGCTACGAAATTCTCCAGAAAATTATTGATAAGCCTAATATTGAATATTTCCAATCTCCATCAGAACATGACAAATCTTAAAAATACGTTTTTATGTTCAAAATATTTTATTAGAATTTTTGGTGATTTTTATTTTTTATTTTCCAGTTTCTTACCTCTATTTTTAGAACATAAGGATTTGGTGTTTACATTTTTTCCTCCTTGTCTTCTTATAGATAAAACACTTTAAATTTCCCCCCTACGGACCCATATAAGGGCTTGGTTTTTGCACCACCAAATGTACTTTGTAATGACATCACTCATTGTACTACAAAATCTACAATGAAACGGGAAACAAATTGTGGGTCAAAATTTTTTTTAAAAAGCCACTTTGTAAAAATGGGGGGCATCTGTTTTTGATGTTATCATTATTCTGTTGGTCCATATGATTAAAATGATGCACAAGTTAAACAGGTTTTGGGGATTTTTTACTACTTTTAAAAAGTTCTACCTTTTTGTATGAAAATAAGAATGCTTAAAATTGTCTTTTTCTGACCCTGATAACTCTTAGTTTTCTGTATAACGATATTTTTTTTTACTTTTGCACCATTAATCATGCAATTTATTTCACATTGTTTTTTAATTAGATGACATTTAAGAAACTATGAAAATTAGTATGCTTTACCTTTTAACGACCAATGACATGTAAACACGTCTTTGTGCAGTAATGGGTGTATGGCGCGGGCTCCTGATTTGAGTTTGCGCCATACTGAGCGGCCCTACGTGTTCGCCGTGGCCAGCTATTAACCCCTTAGATCACTGCTGGGAAAGCTGACAGCAGCATGTAAAGGGACAGTGGCGTCTAAATGGACCCCATATAAAATTAAGTAAAAAGCAATCAAAAAGTCTGATCAATACCACAATGGTACCAATAAAAACTACAGATCACAGCACAAAAATTAGCCCCCAAAGCCAACATAAACAAACAAAAAAAAGTTATAATGGTCAGAAAATGGCAATTAAAAAAAACATTTTCCAAACAATGTGGTGTTTTTTTTTTTAATAGTAAAACATAAGACAACCTGTACAAATTTGGTATTGTTTTATTTGTGCGACTTAAAGTATCAAGATTAGATGTTAGTTTGACTGCATGGTGAATGGCATAAAAAAAAAATTGTCTCCCCAAATTAACAAAATTGCTTTTTTTTTTTTTTTATAGAAAAATGTTATGGAAAAATGAATGAAGGTATTACAAAGTACAATTGTCCCTGCAAAAAAACAAGCCCTTGTATATGTGTGTAAGGAATGCTTACACTATGATCGTGGCATCAAAAGGGTTAATGCTGAACATAAGCCTGATCAGTGATGTCCAGCATTAGCTAGGGTTCTTGGCTGCTCCTGAATGCGCTTCATACAAGGGGAGATGGACTAAGGCGCATATTTAGCCTGATGTCCTGAATAGGTTAAATATTCCTGTAATCCCACTGTTTTCAATTTCACCACTAATCCCCACTGATCCTAAAACTAAGATGACACTTCCTGTTCTGTACAGATCAGGAGCAGTCTCCTGCTTATAATTAAAGACAGTGAAAGGTGATGACAGTTAATAGAAAAGACAATAAATGGTGTTCATACCTTCCTGTTGAATGACCTCTGCCCTAAAACCTTTATTAATCATGTTATTGGTTGTGATGAGTGGCAGGGGCCATATTCGAATTTGTAATATTTCGCGAATATATGGACGAATTTGTCCTATGTTCTGGAAATTCACTAATTCTCTATGTTCGCTCTCTTTTTTTTTTTAATGCGAAAATTCGTAATGAAATTTGCATGGTGTGCATGCGCAATTATATCTTTCATCTAAAAGAAGGGAGGGATCAGTGTGCAGTCTGGAAGTGCCAATAGTCGCATAAATATTTGCATACATTCACATGAAATATGTTTATATTCCTCATTATGAATATGTATCCCTATATTCTAAATATTCGCAGAGTGCCGATATTCACGGTAAAAATTTGAATTTTAAATATTCTCGCTCAACACTAGTTATTGGGACAACGTCTATTGTTGCTGATGTCCATGAGGCTTGCTGTAAAGCAAATATCTCTAAATGCTGTTAAAAACAGCTCAGGCAAGATGGCTGTACAAAAATTTTAATTAAAAAAATTCCAATCAGAAAATAGAAACAGATTGGAAAAAAATAATGTATCAATATCTGGTTCTAATCAGGAAAAAAAAAATGAAAACCTTTTTACATTGGCTGAATTCTGGTACATGTTTTTGCTTACTCCTTTAAGGGCAAGGAGGGCAATTTGTCAATGATGGTAGAGCTTTTTATTTTGCTTAGTTTGGGGGCATTGATTCATTGATTGTCACAGGTATGCTTAAGCATGAGGTCCGGAGGTTAAGCATTTTTGTGTAAAAGCTCTTCATGGAGGGATCTAGGAATCTTACTTTGCAGTGGTAACGAAGTTATCAAATGCGACTGCCTTTGGAGAGTATTTTTAAGTGTACTTGTCATTTGCAAAAAAAAAAATGTATAACATGTAGATAGTAACATGATATGTATATGTAAGAATCACCGCAGACGGCAGGTATTCAGGGAGTAGTAGGTCCGTAGTTCCACGGTAGTCTGGAGCGGGTGATGTAGTGGATCCACTGGACCTGTGTGGCAGATGATGCGGGCCGTGCCAGAGAGCGGAGTCTAAGGTGCCGCTGCTTTTCACCAGAGCTCGCCGCAAAGCGGGTTGGAATTGCTGCGGCAGATGACACCCAGGTCGCTACCCCTGGCACAACTCGACCACACAGGCGGCTGAGGAGATGCCTGGTACCGAAGGAATAGGCAGGACGTAGTCAGGCCGGCAAGAGGTAAGGGCAGGCAGCACAGGAGCATAGTCAGTAGGATAGCAGAAGGTCAATTGGCTGGCGGCTAGAAACACAGTCGGGTCACGGAATGCAAAGGTCTGGTACACGGTAGAGGAACACTGGGACTGCCTTCTCTAAGGCACAAGGCAAACAAAGATCCGGCAAGGATACTGGGGAGGTGCTACAACTTATAAAAATGGTTCAGGTGTAAAACTAATTAAGGGCTCACTGGCCCTTTAAATCTCAAAGCTCCGTCAAGCGCGCGCACTAGGAGGCGGGGCACGATCATCGGAACTGAGAGACAGAGGCCGGGGACAGAGGTGAGTGACGGGCTAGGACTCGCATTCGGGCACGTCCCGCAATGCGAATTCCAGCCCCGCCAGGAGCCGACATTCAGGGAGAGATGCGTTCACGGCCGGTATGTCCGGCTGGAGCGCTGTTTATAACAGTATATTTGTAATATACATTGGTTACATTTTTTTTATATTTTTGGGAACAAAAAATGCTGCCCCAGCAGCTATTACTCTGCGGGCTCCTAGCTTGTCAATCTGCTGTGTAAGCCGGGAGCATGTTAAAGAGCTTCACTGCATAGAGCCCCGCTTGTCCTCAGTGTACAGAGCCCTGCTTGTCTTCAGTACACAGAGCCCTGCTTGTCCTCAGTGTACAGAGCCCTGCTTGTCCTCAATGCACAGAGCCCTGCTTGTCCTCAATGCACAGAGCCCTGCTTGTCTTCACTGCACAGAGCCCTTGATCATCCTCACTGCACAGACCCCTGCTTGTCCTCAGTGTACAGAGCCCTGCTTGACCTCAATGCACAGAGCCCTGCTTGTCCTCACTGCACAGAGCCCTGCTTGTCCTCAGTGCACAGAGCCCTGCTTGTCCTCAGTGTACAGAGCCCTGCTTGTCCTCCGTATACAGATCCCTGCTTGTCCTCAGTGTACAGAGCCCTGCTTGTCCTCACTGCACAGAGCCCTGCTTGTCCTCAGTGCACAGAGCCCTGCTTGTCCTCAGTGCACAGAGCCCTGCTTGTCCTCACTGTACAGAGCCCTGCTTGTTCTCACTGCACAGAGCCCTGCTTGTCCTCAGTGTACAGAGCCCTGCTTGTCCTCACTGCACAGAGCCCTGCTTGTCCTCAGTGCACAGAGCCCTGCTTGTCCTCAGTGCACAGAGCCCTGCTTGTCCTCACTGCACAGAGCCCTACTTGTCCTCAGTATACAGCACCCTGCTTGTCCTCACTGCACAGAGCCCTGCTTGTCCTCAGTGTACAGAGCACTGCTTGTCCTCCGTATACAGATCCCTGCTTGTCCTCAGTGTACAGAGCCCTGCTTGTCCTCACTGCACAGAGCCCTGCTTGTCCTCACTGCACAGAGCCCTGCTTGTCCTCAGTGCACAGAGCCCTGCTTGTCCTCAGTGCACAGAGCCCTGCTTGTCCTCAGTGCACAAAGCCCTACTTGTCCTCAGTATATAGCACCCTGCTTGTCCTCAGTGTACAGAGCCCTGCTTGTCCTCAATGCACAGAGCCCTGCTTGTCCTCACTGCACAGAGCCCTGCGTGTCCACAATGTTTACTGTTTTCTTTCTAAGCATTTTTATTTTTAGTATTTTTCATGACACTAAAACTGCAGCATTTGACAACTTATTCCTCATGCACACTATACGGGATAAGTGCCTGATTGCCTGGGGTCATGTGTGGCTTCTTTCACACTGCCGTTAGCACACGGCAGTGTGACGGCCATCGTGGGAGCCTGGGGGAATAACGGGAGAAAAATTACTGCATGGGACATTTTTTTCTCCCGGGACCAGTACAAAATACCGGGCCCCGAAGAATCCCATTAGAGTAAATGAGATCCATCAGGACCTGTTATTGCCCGCTGTGCCCTGCCCTGATAACGGCTGTTAAAGGCTGGGGAAAAAAAAGCCTAACAGCCGTTTAAGGAATGGGCACAGTGGCAGTGTGAAAGTAGCCTATCTTTGGTGCTCCCATAGAGATGCATGGGGGGGGGGGGTTCTATGTGGACCACGCACTCTGTGCACAGGACAGTCGGTTGCTATTAGGGAGATCGCACCAAACACTTATACCCTAACCTGTTGATGGGGAATAAGTTGTCAAATGCTGGAGTACCCCTTTAAATTTGTAATAATCACCTATAGTGAAATAGGGGATCAGCCGCAAAACGAGACCTTCGGACCAATGAGCTCCGCAGAGCTCCGGTATCTTTCCTCTCCTCATGAAATAAAGCGTCATCATATTTGCATCTGACCTATGTGAGTGCTATACTTCCCAATTCTCTTTGCTACCCTATTGTAAAGTCTTAGGCTGGGTTCACGTATGTCCGACATAGGTGAACTTAGCGTAGATCTGGACGTAACTGATGCCACAACTGATGACAAGTTGCCATCAGTTGTACGGCATCCATTGTTTCTGGACGCAGCAAGCTGCGTCCTCTGTCTGGCGTCAAAATTGAGACGCTGGATGATTGTGAACTGTGAAATGTATGGGATCAGTTCTAGCATCAGTTTCCCTCCGTTGCACACTGGAGGGAAACTATGCCGGACGCCTGATCTATGTGAACCCAGCCTAACCCCTTTCCAGCACAACCTATTTTAGAAGTCATGTTATTAGCTTCCAAGAGCTATGACTTTTTTTTTAATTTTTTCTTTAACATAGCTCTATGATGGCTTAAAGGGGTACTCCACTGGAAAAACATTTTTTAAATCAACTGATGCCAGGTAATTAAACAGATTTGTAAATTACTTCTATTAAAAAATCCTAATCTTTACAGTACTTATCAGCTGCTGTATGTTCCAGAGGAAGTTCTTTTCTTTTTTTAATTTCCGTTCTGTCTGACCACAGTGCTCTCTGCTGACACCTCTGTCCATTTTAGGAACTGTCCAGAGTAGGAGCAAATCCCCATAGAAAACCTATCCTGCTCTGGACAGTTCCTGATGTGGACAGAGGTGTCAGCAGAGAGCACTGTGGTTAGACAGAAAGGAAATTCAAAAAGAAAAGAACTTCCTCTGGAACACACAGCAGCTGATAAGTACTGGAAGGATTAAGATTTTTTAACAGAAGCAATTTACAAATCTGTTTAACTTTCTAGCACCAGTTGATTTATAAGAAAAAAAAATGTTTTCCAGGTGT
Source organism: Hyla sarda (assembly GCF_029499605.1). Classification (NCBI taxonomy): domain Eukaryota; kingdom Metazoa; phylum Chordata; class Amphibia; order Anura; family Hylidae; genus Hyla; species Hyla sarda. The sequence continues at coordinate 354,092,983 of NC_079189.1, forward strand.
GTACCCCTTTAAAGTTGTGTTTTTTTTCAATAACACATTATTTAATATACCATATAATACTTTGAAAAACCATTGTAAAATAGAGATAAAATATGTCCATATGGCTAATAATGTGCACAATGAAAGTCTATGGAAAAGTGGCACACAGTATTTTAAGATATGTCTGTAATTTCAATGTTGGAATTATCGTATGACCACTTTTTAAATAATGCGGGAGATTTATCAAAACCTGTGGAGTGGAAAAGTCGCCCAGTTACCCATAGCAACCAATCAGATCATGTCTTTCATTTTTGAAAAGGCCTCTGAAAAATTCAAGAAGCGATCTGATTGGTTGCTATGGGCAACTGGGCAACTTTTCCTCTGGACAGGTTTTGATAAATCTCCCCCAATGTGTGCACAACTACTTTTCCGTAGACTTTCACTTGGCCCATTTTTTTATTATAACTTTATAGATTAAACAAGTAAATATATAAAATATGAATATACTGTAATGTGCAGTACAATTGACACCTGTTATGCTCCTGAACTGCTACATACATTCTCCTGCTACTTCAGTTGTACATATGCAATAGATGTTGAGAAAGAGTTAATTATTAGATTGAGACTCTTTATTTGTAAAGTGATAATGGTGCAGTTTGTATTTACCAACATTTGCTTATAAAATTGGAGAACATGAGCGGTTCTCGTTGTTCTGTATATATCTTCGGTGTAAATGAATATTTCATTAAATTGTGTGCATCTTTTACGTATGAACTAGACAATTGTTGATGACAACTTTACCTTCTTTAAATGTAAAACCAGTAATGGCAGAGCACTGCGACATGTGCCTATTCAAGTATTGTTTTACCGTAATGGGTTCTGACAAGGCAAGAAATATGGATCCCTAAAGATTTTGCTCAAGAAACCATGAAAACCAGCCACCCCATTTGCAGCAATATTTCTACAGCTTTACAGACAATGCAGAAAAACTCATTAAACGTGACTCTTGCCCCACTGCACTCTTCTATAATGAGTGATACTCAATAAGGTCACTGTAGGGAAATACATCAGCTACTGTTTTCTTAGGACCAACCAAGTCAATGTTTGGGTTAGATGTATTGATGGTTTTCAGCATAAATTAAATAAATTGAATATTCGGTCAATTAGGGATTATAAATAATGTTGATTCCTATTATTGTGTTGATAGAGAAGTGAAGTTGGAAGGAATCATTCTTACTCATTTACTAGGGGCCAACTGCATTGTAACTTAAAAGGTAGACACTATTGTCTTCATATAACAATGAATGACCAGGCTAGGCTGCTCTTCTTCTGATCAACAGATACAGTAGATAGATGTGCATGATAGAAAGAGATGGATAATATTGAGAGCAGTAGATAAATAGATATGAGATATACTGTATATCAGAGACAGGACCTTGCTTGCCTTAAAGACTATTTGATTTTAGTCCATAGCCGTCCAGGTTTCTCTTCACGACACCACTGCAAACCAAGGTGATGGAGGCTATCTGTCAATGGAAGGCATTGGTTTGGTTTGTGTGACTGCCCCGGACCCATGGCCAATCAAAACCTTCCATACTGTTCTGTGGCCCTCACTTAGGTAATCCAGGGCTATATGTCATAGATCCCCTAGTGAGTTTCACCTCAGTGTGACAGAAAAGAGCTCACTTCTCTGTCACACTCCCTTGTCGGCTATAACTGTAGGTTTTGGATCTGCAGCCTACAAGGAATCAGTTACAGCAAAAGGTGTCACGTGATGAGGTCATCATGCTGCTTATGCTGAGTATGCACAATAGAAAGAGCTAAAATAAAACATGCTGCTGACTAAAGATATGGGTGGAGGCAGTACTAATGGCAGAATATGTAATGGGCACTGTGACACCAAATTTTCTGCTGCTAAGTGCCTGGAAATGGACTAGACAGAGATAGATTTTGTAGTGAAGGTGCCTCCGGTGTTTGGATGGTGGGCAAGAAAACTGTGTGTTGGCAGATCAAATGATCTTTCATAATGGTGGTCAGAAAGGTCAAAATAGTGCTTAATTCATCCTGTTTCTCTCAGTTTAATCATTAATAGCAGTTAACAATCTCTCAACAAGAGGTACACTACCAAAAAGTAACCTCAGAGAGGTTTTTATTTTTAGGACAGCAGAGGATCCCCCCTCCCCTTTTTTTTCATCCTCTTGTGGCAAAATCCAGTGTATAATCAGACTATACTGTAATCTACCTGAGACATAACTGCTACATTGTTTTAGCTCAATCCAACATTTCTATCTGGGTGCATAGTTTTAAATTTTTTATTGTTTGTTTATTTTGGTCAATAAGTGTAAATAGAAAATAGATGAGGCAGCTGAAATGCATTTTCAAAATTAAGATTTAAAAACAGTTGAAGTAAAAACAGTTTAAGGCTGCATTCACACCATGTTTTTTACATACGGGTGCCGGATCCGGCGAGGGGAGAGGCAAACTGGGCGCTCCCGTACCCCAGCCAGATCAGCCCGTGACTCCATTTACTTTAATGAGCCGACCGGAGTCAAACGGTGACTCCGGTCGGCTCAGGTTTGACCCGTATGCGGTTTCCTGACCGGACCTAAAACCTTAGAATACTACTGTTTTAGGTCCGGTCCAAAACTGGATACAAGTCAAAACAGGTCCTACCGGAGTCACCGTTTGACTCCGGTCGGCTCATTAAAGTAAATGGAGTCACGGGCTGATCCGGCTGGGGTACGGGAGCTCCCGGTTTGCCCCTCCCCCGCCGGATCCGGCACCCGCATGTAAAAATCATGGTGTGAATGAAGCCTTAACCTCTTAAGGACCCAGGACGTATGGGTACGTCCTGGGTCCCGGTCCTGCGATATAACGCGGGGTCACACGGTGACCCCGCATCATATCGCGGCGGGCTCGGCGTCATAGTGAAGCCGGGACCCGCCTCTAATAGCGCGCGGCACTGATCGCTGTGCCGCGCACTATTAACCCTTTAGCCGCGCGCTCAAAGCTGAGCCGCGCGGCTAAAAACGAAAGTAAAATGTGCCGGTTAGCTCAGGGAGCTGTTCGGGATTGCCGCGGTATAATCGCGGCATCCCGAACAGCTGTAGCACAGGAGGAGGTCTTCTTACCTTCTCCTGTGCTGTCCGATCGCCGAATGAATGCTTCAAGCCTGAGATCCAGGCTTGAGCATGCAATCGCCGAAAACACTGATTGATCCATTCCTATGGAGATGGATCAATCAGTGTAAAAGATCAGTTAATGCAATGTTATAGCCCCCTATAGGAGCTATAATATTGCATAAGAAAAGTGTAAAAAAATCATTAACCCTTTCAATTATCCCTTCCCCTAATAAAAGTTTGAATCACCCGGCATTTCCAAAAATAAAAAAAAACATTATGTAAATAATAAGAAAAATAAACATATGTGGTATCGCCACGTGCGGAAATGTCTGAATTATAAAAATATAATATATTTCCAAAGTCCAAAATAGCGCATTTTTGATCACTTTTTATACCACAAAAAAAGTGAATAAAAAGGGATCAAAAAGTCTGATCAGAACAAAAATTGTACCGCTAAAAACTTCAGATGACGGCGCAAAAAAATGAGTCCTCAAAGCGCCCTGAACACAGAAAAAGAAAAAGTTATAGGGGTCAAAAGATGACCATTTTAAACGTATAAATTTTCCTGCATGTATTCATGATTTTTTTCGGAAGTGATACAAATTCAAACCTATACAAGTAGGGTATCATTTTAACCTTATGGATCTACAGAATAAAGATAAGGTATCATTTTTGACAAAAAATGTACTGCGTAAAAACAGAAGCCCCCAAAACTTACAAAATAGTGTTTTTTCATCAATTTTGTCGCACATTGATTTTTTTCCCGTTTCACCGTAGATTTTTGGGTAAAATGACTAATGTCATTACAAAGTAGAATTAGTGACACAAAAATTAAGCCATTATATATAATTTTAGGTGAAAATTTTTAAGAGTTATGATTTTTTAAAGTTAAGGAGGAAAAATTGAAAATGAAAAAATGGAAAAAGCCCGGGTCCTTAAGGGGTTAAGGGGGACATATTCAAATCTCTTGCGTCAAAGATTTTGCATCAAATTCAAAGTGTTCTACATGAGAATGATCCAAGGTTTACACTAGTAATGCCAGTTTTGCAAAAGTGGGTGTGGTTATGTAAATGTCATGTTTGACATATTTTCTGAAGGGTGAGAGTCCATTTTACATCAAGAATTTCACACCAGCTCTTTGCTAGTGTAGAAATCACAGAATTTATATATATATATACATATATATATATATATATATATATATATATATATATATATATATATGTATATATATATATATATATATATATATATATATATATATATTTGTGTATGTATATATATATATATATATATATATATATATATATATATATATATTTTTTTTTTTTTTTGGGTGGGGGTGGGTACTTAATCAATTATTGAATTAAATATTATTATTAATTATCGAAAAAAATTACAAAAAATTTTTTTTCATGGTCACTGCACCTGCACTTGCATTTAAGCCCTGGAAATGATTTATCCACACAGTTATCACTTGTCTGGGCACTAAAAATCATGGAATATTATATGACATGCTTCTGCCCAAATTTTTGGGCACTTACACTTTGGCATTTTGGTGCCAAAATTGCCAAATTTGGCATTAGAAAAATTATTTTGGTGCCAAACTCTGCATTTTTTGCGCAAAAAAAAAAACAAATACAAAAGTGTAACAAAAATTAACTCTCACAAATTTTCATATCTTTTAAAGCAGTTTAAGAGACCTTTGAAAATGTGAAGAGAAAAAAAGTTTGATTAATATTGCTGGAACAGAAATTACAATTGTTTTTGAACATCTCCCCATTGTGTTTATTCTCAGTGCTTACATTTTCACAGTTTAGATTTTTAATCTATTAAAATGTAAGACAATGGATGGAAATGTTCATGTAATCTAATTTGATTGCAACTCAATGTGTTTCATCTATGTCCACATTCCTAGACAAAGTGTAGACAGACATAAACCATAAATCATTATAGAGAGTAAGCCACAATTGGTTGAAATTTTATTGCCGACAAAAGGTCATGGGTGAATATGACAGAGCGGGGTCACCCCAGGAATATAAATCAGTTCCAGCTTGCACACAAGAGGGACATCAATAATAATTTTGTAAAAAATTCTTTAATATGTAGAAGAGTATAATCAGTTATCTGGTAAAAAGCAAAGTTTCCTATATTTGAAGCGTACCTGTCAAATCATACAAAAAAGAAATAATAATAATAATATGTTACTATTGGTGTGGGAGGTGATTGGTGTGTCTACTCGTGGAGCCTTGTTCATGAGCCATGGACAAGCCTGATGCTGCTGCAGGACTGGAGCCGTTTTCTTTATTAAGTATCTAAAAAAATAAAAAAATAAACTTAAACAACCATATTACAAAAGGTCTTTAACCCCTTAGGGACAGCCTATTTTCACCTTAAGGACTGTCATAACGCTTTCAATTTTGCACCTACAGACCCATATAAGGGCTTGTTTGTGCGACACCAATTGTACTTTGCAATGACATCACTTATTTTAGAATATAACCTGCGGCAAACTAAAAAAAATTATTTGTGGGGTGAAATAAAAAAAAACACCATTTTGTAAATTTTGTGGGCTCCCATTTCTATGCAGTGTAATATTTGGTAAAAATGACACCTTATCTTTATTCTGTAGGTCCATACGGTTACAAGGATACCCAATTTATACAGGTTTTACTTTAATACTTAAAAAAATTATAAACTACATGCACCAAAATTAGTATGTTTAAAATTGGCATCTCATGACCCATTTAACTTTTTTATTTTTGCGTGTACAAGGTGGTATGAGGGCTCATTTTTTGCGCCGTCATTTGTAGTTTTTATAGGTACCCTTTTTGTTTTGATGGGACTTTTTGATCACTTTTTATTAATATTTTTATGGTATGTGAAGTGACCAAAAATGCACAATTTTGGACTTTGGTATTTTTTTACGCGTACGCCATCGACCATGTGGTTTAGCTAACCTAATATTTTGATAGTTCGGATATTCACGCATGAGGCGGTACCACATATTATTATTTTATTCTTTATTTCATTATCTTATTTAAAAAATGGGAAAAGGGGGGTGATGAACTTTTATAAAAAAAAAATTACACTTTTTGTTTTGCCCCATAGGGGGCTGCACCATGCAATCTTCTGCTTGCATACACTGATCGGTGCATTGTCATTGCAAAGCACTGATCAGTGTAACTGGCGATCTACTGCTCTAGCCTGCTGCGCAGGCATGGAGCAGTAGATCGCCGATCGGATAATGGAGAAAGCAGGTGAGGACCCTCCCGTCATCCAGTAAGCTGATCGGGACATCGCAATTTTGTTGTGATAGTCCCGATCAGCTTCGCTGAGCTGTCGGGATTAATTTACTTTCGTTTTAGATGCCGCCATCAACTTTGATCACGGCGTCTAAAGGGTTAATGCAGGGCATTAGCCGTGGATTCTGGCTGCCCGTAGCAACCGGGACCCACTGGGTTTAACACGTTCTCTGCTGGTGAGAACGGTTTAAGCCCTGTAAAGGGGACCAGGGCGTATAGGTACACCCTGAGTCCTTAAGGATCGGGGGTGCAGGGCGTATATGCATATGCCCTGCGTTCCCAAGAGGTAAATTTTTATCAGTAACAGCATATAAAAAGTTTTTGGATCTGACAGTGCCCATTTAAAAACTTCTGCTGCTAAACCTCATATACTTGTATGCGTAGAGTAGTATACACTAGATAGAATACTGTTCCTGTAATGATGCAACCCATTTAACTTAAAATTAGCAGTATAAATAGCTTATCTCACCATAGACACCAATTTTATCTCTCGTGGGTTTGGGTGACACATGAGAATTGAAGTATAAAAGTCCTGGGCCATTAGTATACAGGTTAGTAAAAACCCTATGTGATCGTAAAATAATAAATAAATAACACCTTTTTTTTTACAATAAATAAACTTTATTAAATGTAAGTGGCATGACATAAAATAATACACACCTACCGTATTTCATATCACCACAACAACCTGTATAAATGAATAAATAATGTAGTTTATGGTGACGAGGCATGCATAAATAAATAACTAAACCTGCAGCAGGATGGCTTTCTTTCAACTTTCTTGCAAAAATAAAAATATTAAATGCAAGGCACCATCATAACAAACTCATCCCATTAAAAAATAAAGTTTCTTACAGACATGTTTAAAAAAATATAAGGGAGCTATAAGCAGGGTAAGAGTGTCTGGGATTTTAAGCAGGTAACTTATCCAGACCCTTTGCCTTTCGCTTTCGACACAGAAAGACACAGAAAGGCATCACTTACACATTGAAAGCTATACGAAATATATGAGGGACATTACCTCACACCTGAGTTCTGCTATACTGCTAACTGCTACAATCTGCTTTTATATTTAGCACTATATCATTCATACAGTGACATATTTACATCTAATTCTGTCAAATGCATTGATATAGTACATATATATCACTATACAATCAATGTGCTCTTCTTCTTTTCGCTATATTCAATGTGCTCCATTTTTTCAACTACAATGCTAGACATAAATAATAATTTATTACAGAATGGCACTTAAATGTTGTCTTATGTTGCACAGATATTATGCACCAAGGGTCTTATACTATACAATGCCTAAAGTAAGTTTTTTATTCATCACTGACAAACTTATTATAATGTGCATACTGTCTAAATAGAATAGAAATAGAAATATAAACTCAATCCCAGCCTTCTGTCCCACCCAAAGCCACAGTGAAAAAGTCTTTATGCAAACATGTATAAATTTCTTGACAAACCTCCTGAATTTATACATAATACAATTAAATGACTAATATCTGAATGCCCCTGACGTCATTATAGCTGTATCTATACTATTGCACTGTTAGAGAGCTTGAGTGCTGTATGCTTTGAACCAGAAACAGACTGGAAACCCATCAAAGTTAAGCAGGGCGCCTGTTACATGCGCTCTTGCGGTCTGGTGTCCCGGCCGCAGGCGCTCACCTGCTGTTATGGGTGCTCCTGCGGTCGGGTGTCCCCCCGACCACCGACCACTGGCACTCCCATTTCCCTTGCCCCTACTTACCTCTCCTAACTCCAGTGTATTCTGTTTGGTAATTGTCGGGCGCTGACCCTATAAAGGGGACTGACTTCTCCTTGACCCCTGCCGGATCTTTGTGTCTCCTAGAGCCTTAGAGAAAGAGTTTTCCAGTGTGTTCTGATTATCTGTGTACCGCACCTTCCTGCTAGTTCCTGACCTTGCACCTGTGCCGCCAGCCTCTGACCACCTTCCCATGTCCCTGACCACGCTCCTGTGCCGTCAGCCCTGACCTTTTGCCTGACCTGACTACGAGCTTGCCTTATCCTTCCTGTGCCACACAACACCTTGGCAGCCTGTGTGGACGAGTCGTATCAGGTGCAGCGAACTGGGTGCTGCCTGCCGCAGCAAGTCCATCCCACTTTGCGGCGTGCTCTAGTGAAAACCAGCAGCACCTTAGACTCCGCTCCCTGGTATTGCCCACATCATCTTCCACACAGGTCCAGGGAATCAACTTCTCCATCATCAGCCTTTACAGCAACCTTTCCTAGAATATAATGGTATAGAAAAAAATATCTTCGGGCTGTTTCATGCAGCCATAATATAAATGTATTATAGGGTCCATTATTGTATTCCAACACTTGGACTCAGTTCCAGGTAATTTGAATTTTATATGGTGATCTATGCTTTTGTTTTTGTTTTTTTAATTCTCATTTTTATTGAGTTATTAACATTTTAAATAACAAACACATGTGACTTACAGAGTTCTACGAGGCAGGCATAACAATGCATAAAGTAGAGTGGCATGCAGACCACGTATGAAGAGCGGCCCATATACAAATAGTAATGACACAATATGTTAGTGGGTGAAGGTCAAAGATTCTGCACTCACATAATGTTGGAAAGAGAAGGAGGGAAAGTAGGGGGAGAGAAGATTTGGGGGGTTGAAGAAGGGAGGGGGGAATTGGAATGTAGGGGAGGATGAGGATGGGGGGGAGAGAGGAACACAAGAGTGTAAATCCCAAACCAAAGGTAACGGAGGGAGGAACCCAACTATTTACAAACCAGGCACAGAGAGTGGGAGAGGGATATCACATTCAAAAGCAGAAATATAAAAAAAATTATATACAAAATGTACATATCAGGATAAATAGTTAATTGGTTAGATAGTGAAGTCTAGCAACTGAGCTTCAGTTAAAGAAATCAGAGTAAGATAATAGAAAACCAAGTAAGTCCCCTCTGTTAGTTTAGACATGTGTTTTTTTTAATTCTATTAGTCTATTAGAAAGGGAGAAGAGGTCTGGGATCCAACAAGGGCTAAAGAAGGAGGCCCTGTGATAGGAGTATAGTTAGTTGAGAGGTCTACTTTATTTATCCAGGAAGAGAGCGTAAGGGGGTTGTGGGGAGCCAGTTAGCTGGTATTAAGAGTTTGGTGGCAGTCAACATGGCTGTGGCTAAGTCTGTTTTCTTATGGTAGAAATGCGAGTTTGGTACCCAGAGTAAGGGGGGGGGGGAGGGCGGAGCAGGGGACTTTTTGTTTGGGGAAAGTTTAAATGGCCAATAAAACTCCATCCCAGATGGATTTAATTTTAGGGCAGGTGAGCTAATGTGCCACTTTCGGTGTTGCACCACCATCGGAGGTTATTACTCATTAGATTAAGGCGGAAAAGCCATTTGGGTGTGTGGTACCACGTAATTAGGAGCTTAAAGCAGCCTTCTTGGATCTGGACATTGGGAAAGCCGTGTGAGAGGACTAGAATATGTTTGACTTCTTTGTTTAAGAAGGTAATACACAGGTCAGGGCCCCATATAAGCAAGTAACTAGGTGTTTGAGGTGCGAAAATAGCAAGCAGTTTGTTACGTTGGGCAGGGATTGAGTGAAGCTCAATTCTTGCCCACACCCTCTGTCCCTGCCTACTTTTGTACCCGTCCTAAACAACAGGTCCACAACCACGAGGACATTCCCTTTCTACTATGTGCAGGCACAGACAGGGTCAAAATAATACACTACAAAACAGTAGGAGTCGAGAACAGCTGGAGGCACACAAACTAACAGATGCACTAAGACAAACACACAGTCAAAACGTAGTAAGTGTAGCCAAAAGTCAGTAACAAGAGATAGTGATGTTACAATGCAAACACCATAAGAGAAGTTAAGAACCAAGTCAAAAGATCAGAGTACCAAAATAGACAATAGAGATACAAGGAGTGCTAGCTTCAGTCAACAGGTAACTTTCACAAGCATAGCACAAGAGAAAGGGACTTCCTTATATATGAGCGTGTAGGTGAAAGGAGAATCCTGATTGAAAGAAGAAGCCAGAGTACAGATGGCTGAGAAGAAACTCCAACCACACCCAGCTCAGGGTGTTGTCCCAGTAACTAACGGTTGCAGACAGAACCAGTCATTACAGAGTTCTCTATACAGGTAAGAGATACCATCTGGGAGCCGAGGAAGCAAGATATATATATTGACCCAAGAAAGAGGGGGGAGGAAGGGAATAAAGGTTTTCAGTTTCCTAAGTACCTGTCTCAGATGTAATTGAGCTAGAAAATGTAAGATGGGCCTAGAGGAGGAGTGGAGTAAATGGTGATCTAGGTTTAATTCAGTGGAGCCATGTCAAATTAGGGTGTTAAGCCCAAATAGGGACCCTAAAACATATTTGCCCAGATTTATAAAACTGTGTGAGAGAAAAAGTGGAGAGATTTTTCCTCATCAACCAATCACATCTCAACTAGCAAGCTCTGGTAAAGTGAAAGCTGAGCTGTGATTGGTTGCTGTGGGGAAATCACTCTCACACAGTTTGATAAATCCAGGCCATTATGGCTATGTTAAACTGATCTAAGTTCTAAACTGATCAGACACAGTCACAGAAGGATTAAATAGCTACAGCTACTGCATCTGAATGTGACTTGAGATTTTATGGGGGTTATTTATCAAAGCTGTCTATGTCCCGCATCAATATAGACCAAACTACAGAGCGTCTATTGTGCGCCTAATTTATCAAAAGGCGCATGGCTCTTGATAAATTCTGCGCACAGACTTCGAGATCTATGCTTTAGTTTGTATTTAAACCTGCTCCAGCATGGTCTGACATTACAGCGTACTTCCAGCCGATGCGACTTGTCGCTGAAAAGTCTCTTTTGATAAATTCAGCACCAATGCATTTTTCCATCTAAAATAGACTAGAATGCATCATGTTCTAAAAATCTTCTAAAGCAAAAGTGGCAAAAAAGTCGACTGCGACTTTCTGTGCGACAAATTTAGTCAGGAAAAAACAGTCTAAATCCTTTGATAAATCTCCCCCAAGGAGTTTAGAAGAGACAAGCGTATTTATGTACAATCCATCCTTCTCTGTAAATAACAGTGTTTTAGATTATGTGCTATCTATGATTAAAGGGGTTATCCAGAAATAAAAAATAAACAGCAGATTTCTTCCAAAAACAGCACCACACCTTTCCTCAGGTTACAACGTTGCTCCATTCACTTCAATGCAACTGAGCTGCTTTACCATACACATCCTGAGGACAGGTGTGGTGCTGTTTTATAGCAATTTCTCAGTCTGCCTAAAACCCAAACTGTCAGTATTTGCCTATAACAACCAATAACAGTTCAGCTTTCATATCTTAATGAACTCTGGGAAAAAATGAAAGCTGAGCTGTGATTGGTTGCTTTATGCAAAGCCAGGGAGTTTGTGCTTCGGGCTGTTTGATGAATATGGGCCACTGTCTCTGACAGCCAGGGGGTGTCTGCCTCAAAAGGATGGGAATAAGAGTCTACTGCAAGCCGGACAGGTGCTGATAATGGGCTGCCCATTTATTTGGGGAACAGACGGGTCAATCTGCCACAAAGACCGAGATCGCTAAACATTTTTAAAGAGGAAAAAGTGATCTGATTGGTTGCTACAGGCAACTGCACCATTCTTCTTCTACACAGATTTTAATAAATCTTACCCAGTGTGTTGTCTTCCTGGCACTCATGTTCAACACATCGTAGATCGGGTAGACATATTACTGGGAGGGGCTGGTAAAGACCCAGTGGTCATGGGGCATACTGGCATCAATGGTAATGTAGTAGGTAGGTGGAAATTTCTTAAAAAGTATTTCAGGGACTTAGGGAATAAGCTTAAAGTAAGGTCCTCTATTATTGAAATACTACCTGTACCTGAAATAATACCAGCAAGAGATTAGAAAGCTGAATAAGTGGCTTAGAATCTGGTGTAGGAAGAAGAGGTTTGGGTTCATGGAGAACTAGGCTGACTTCACTGTCAGCTACAAGACTTGCAAGACTACAACTCCCAGCATGCCCTTACAGTGAGGACATGCAGAGGGTTATAGTGTTGCAACAGCTAACGGGTAGATGTACGGCACGAGTGGTAGATGTGCAGATGGGTAGTAGAAGTGTGGAGCGGGTGGGTGGTAGAAAGCCTGGGAGATGTGTAGAAATTGTGTCCCTCTCCCTGTTAGAGAGGGTATCGGGGATGGAGGGAGAGGGAGTGGGGAGAGTGAAAACTGTGTCCCACTGTAAAGAAGAAAACTGGGTTCCCTGGGTGTGAAAATGGTGTGTACATGCCTCAGCCAATCATTGCACGAGCAACATTCCGCTACAGGGACACAGTTTTCTTCATTATATCGATTCACCTGCACAATGACTTTAGTGTATTTGGTTTAGTGCGGGTAAACCCACTGTCAGTTTTCCTTTAAAAAGTTAAAGAGTGCCTGTTATCAAACCATATTTTCTAAACTAACTCAGATTATATTCCCTAATTACTCCTGCCCTCAAAATGTTTTTCCGAGCTTTAAAAAGCTCTGTATCATACCTTTCCCCTTGCTCTCACTGTGTGAGCTCCTGGCAGGAGAAAGTGGGTGTTCCCCCAGCAGGCACAATGTCACTGAAGCCTGCGAGAGCTGTGCCTCGCCATCCTCCGCACGCACTTCCTGAGTTTGGTCTCCTGCCAGGCCGGGAGGAGACCAAACTTAACTGTTTGACTTATGGCAGGGAACAGAACAGAGCCATCTAGTGGCCGTTTTTTCAATCACTTTAAAAAAATATATAACATATGTACGTATAAACATATAAGTGTCTTATAATTATGTAAGGAGCAATTTAATCAAATTTAAGTTTGGTGACAGGTACTCTTTAATAAATATACATTTACTACTTTGTTATGGACTATCATGATGAAAAGAATATGCAGCAATTTTTATTATTTCCACTATTACTTTCAAAGAAACTTTCATATGTTTACTAAACCTTCTTAGTTCAAACACATTCCACTTGCATTGTAGTCAAAAGGCAAGGATTTAACATAGCTCTATGCTAATAACCATCTTTTTCTTTATGAGATAAAAAGTGAATGATTATATAATCTAGTTGTGATAACATTGGATTGTTTTACCTGCGGGCATATTTTCAATAGCATTTTATTCCCTTTATATTCCTCAAAAATTCGATTGGTATGAATACTGTTGATTGTTTCCTATCTTGCCTAATAGGAATGTGAAATAAGAAACAAATGAAAGCAATACAGTCATTAGATGGAATTCTTATATTTGTCATCAAAAGCAAATGAAGGAACATAAGATAAACAAGTCAATGTTGAATGCATACAGACTCTCGGTCTCTCATCTATCAGTCTATATATCTATGTATTATCTACGTGTATATATATATATATATATATATATATATATATATATATATAAATATATATATATATATATATATATATATATATATATACCAATAAGCCAAGCACAGGCTGTTTCATGATACACTGAAATTAAATATTATTATTATTATGATATTACAGCTTCCATTTTGGTATTCAACAGTAGAAAGATAGTGACAATTCTGTTAAAGGGTTCCTGGCTCAGTCTTGCATGTTTGAAATGACCAGAGGTGGTTGGAATGCCATAAACTTCTGAATGGCTGTTTTTTTAACTTACTAGCTGAATACCCGGCGTTGCCCGGTTTTTCCTTCCTACTCCTTGTTGGGAAGGAAAATAAACAAAGGAGGAAGCTTTTGACTTCATATCCAGTCCTCATATATTGTTGTCATATCCCAACCCCATATCCTGTCCTCATATCCCAACCTCCTATCCCGTCATCATATCCCAACCTCATATCCCATCCTCACATCTCGTCCTCATATCCCGACCTCCTATCCCGAACTCTTATCCCAACCTCCTATCCCGTCCTCCTATCCAGTCCTCCTATCACGACCTCCTATCCCGACCTCCTATCCCATCCTTCTATCCCGTCCTCCTATCCCATCCTCCTATCCTGTCCTCCTATCTCGACCTCCTATCTCAACCTCCTATCCCGTCCTCCTTTCCCGTCCTCCTATCCCGACCTCCTATCTCGACCTCCTATTCTGTCCTCCTATCCCGTTGTCCTATCCCATCCTCCTATCTCGACCTCCTATCCTGACCTCCTATCCCGACCTCCTATCCTGACCTCCTATCCCTTCCACCTATCCCGTCCTCCTATCCCAACCTCCTATCCCGACCTCCTATCCCGACCTCCTATTCCATCCTCCTATCCCGTTCTCCTATCCCGTCCTCCTATCTCGACCTCCTATCTCAACCTCCTATCTCAAACTGCTATCCCGTCATCCTTTCCCGTCCTCCTATCCCGACCTCCTATCTCAACCTCCTATCTCGATCTCCTATCCAGTCCTCCTATCCCGTCCTCCTATCCCATCCTCCTATCTCGACCTCCTATCCCATCCTCCTATCCCGACCTCCTATCCCGTCCTCCTATCCCGACCTCCTATCCCGTTCTCCTATCCCAACCTCCTATCCTGACCTCCTATCCCGTCCTCCTATCCCGTCCTCCTATCTCAACCCCCTATCCCGTCCTCCTATCTCCAGCCCTTATCCTTACCTCTTATCCCGACCTCCTATGTCAACCTCCTATCTCGACCTCCTATCCCGACCTCCTATCCTGTCCTCCTATCTTGACCTCCTATCTCAACCTTCTATCTCGTCCTCCTATCTCAACCTCCTATCTCGAACTCTTATCCCAACCTCCTATCCCGTCCTCCTATCCAGTCCTCCTATCCCGTCCTCCTATCCCGACCTCCTATCCCGACCTCCTATCCCGACCTCCTATCCCATCCTCCTATCCCGTCCTCCTATCCCATCCTCCTATCCCGTCCTCCTATCTCGACCTCCTATCTCAACCTCCTATCCCGTCCTCCTTTCCCGTCCTCCTATCCTGACCTCCTATCTCGACCTCCTATTCCGTCCTCCTATCCCGTCCTCCTATCCCATCCTCCTATCTCAACCTCCTATCCCGACCTCCTATCCCGACCTCCTATCCTGACCTCCTATCCCTTCCTCCTATCCCGTCCTCCTATCCCGACCTCCTATCCTGACCTCCTATCCCGACCTTCTATCCCGTCCTCCTATCCCGTTTTCCTATCCCGTCCTCCTATCTCGACCTCCTATCTCAACCTCCTATCTCAAACTGCTATCCCGTCATCCTTTCCCGTCCTCCTATCCCGACCTCCTATCTCAACCTCCTATCTCGATCTCCTATCCAGTCCTCCTATCCCGTCCTCCTATCCCGTCCTCCTATCCCATCCTCCTATCTCGACCTCCTATCCCGTCCTCCTATCCCATCCTCCTATCCCGTCCTCCTATCCCGACCTCCTATCTCGTCCTCCTATCCCAACCTCCTATCCTGACCTCCTATCCCGTCCTCCTATCCCGTCCTCCTATCTCAACCCCCTATCCCGTCCTCCTATCTCCAGCTCTTATCCTGACCTCTTATCCCGACCTCCTATCTCAACCTCCTATCTCGACCTCCTATCCCAACCTCCTATCCCGACCTCCTATCCCGTCCTCCTATCTTGACCTCCTATCTCAACCTTCTATCTCGACCTCCTATCTCAACCTCCTATCCCGACCTCCTATCTCGACCTCCTATCCTGTCCTCCTATCCCGACCTCCTATCTCGACCTCCTATCCCGTCCTCCTATCCTGAGCTCCTATCCCATCCCCCTATCTAAACCCTCCTATCTCCACCTATTATCCCGACCTCCTATCTCAACCACCTATCCCGTCCTCTTATCTCGACCTCCTATCTTGACCTTTAATATGTGTACCAGGTTTTGAAATATCTCCAGCCGTACAGAAGTTATGTGAGAACATACATTTCCCATTGATTTGCATGGGACTTTAAATAAAAACCCCGACCCTCACAAATGGGGGTAGTTAAGGGTTAAATTAACTATCCTATAGTTTAAGTGGACATATAAGTAACATGTGACCAAGTATTATCGAAATATCTCCAGCCGTTTGGAAGTTATGCAGTAACATATATTTCCCATAGACTTGTATAGGACTTTAAACAAAAACCCCACCCCTGGCAAATGGGGGTGAGTAAGGGTTATGTTGGCATATAAGTAGCATGTGTACCAAGTTTCATGTTAATATCTTTAGCCGTTTGGAAGTTTTTGTGGAACATACACACACACACACACACACACGTTGAGTTATATATATATATATATATATATATATATATAGATGTAACGCATTAACATTTTTTCCTTATCACCTTCTAAAAATCGTAACACTTTCAATTTTTCACATAAAATTCCATATGATGGCTTATTTTTTTGCGCCACCAATTCTACTTTGTAGTGACAGTAGTCATTTTAACAAAAAAAAAACAGGCGAAACGGAAAAAAGATTCATTGAGCGACAAAATTGAAGAACAAAATGCAATTTTGGGGGCTTCCGTTTCTACACAGTACATTTTTCGGTAAAAATAACATGTCATCTTTATTCTGTAGGTCCATGCGGTTAAAATGATATCCTACTTATATAGATTTGATTTTGTCGTACTTCTGAAAAAAATCATAACTACATGCAGGAAAATTTATATGTTAATAATTCTCATCTTCTGACCCCTATAACTTTTTTATTCTTCTGCTTACGGGCCAGTCTGAGGGCTAATTTTTTGCGCCATGTTCTGAAGTTTTTATTGGTACCATATTTGTATTGATCTGACTTTTTGATTGCTCTTTATTCATGTTTACATGATATAGTGACCAAAAATACGCTATTTTGGACTTTGGAATATTTGGGCACATACGACATTGACCGTGCGGTTTAATTAATTATAAACTTTTATAGTTCAGACATTTCCACACGCGGCAATACCACATATGTTTATTTTTATTTACACAGTTTTTTTTATGGGAAAAGGGGGGTGACTCAAACTTTTATTAGGGAAGGGGTTAAATGACCTTTATTAACTTTTTTTTTCACTTTTTTTTTTGCATTGTTATAGCTCCCATAGGGGGCTATAACACTGCACACACTGTTCTTTTACACTGATCCCTGCAAAGAGCACAGAGCAAGATAAGAGGACCTTCACTCGCATGCTAGCTGATCGGGACATTGCGATTTTATCGACATAGTCCCGATCAGCCCGACTGAGCTGCCGGAAAGCTTTCACTTTCATTTTAGACGTGGCGATCAACTTTAATCGCCGCGTCTAAAGGGTTAATAGCAAGCAGCACAACGATCGGTGTGGCACGCTATAAGCCCAAGGTCCCGGCTATAATTAGCCACCGGGACTGACCCGGTATGATGCAGGGTCGCGGCGTGACCCCATTTTAAATACCAGGACCGGGCATAGGTCGTACGTCCTTAAGAGGTTAAACAATTTAGGTAGTTTTACACTCCGTTGCTATGTAAGATACCACTGGCTTCAGATTTTCATCATAATAACATAATAGACGACAAACTTTGAGGCCACCTCCCATTTCCTCACTGCCACCCTCCCATTACATAGCACTTTTTCTGTTGCACAGCACTTCTTCTACACTGCTCAGAAAAATAAAGGGAACACTAAGATAACACATCCTAGATCTGAATGAATGAACAAATTGAATGAAATACTTTCCTCTTTACATAGTTGAATGTGCTGACAACAAAATCACACAAAAATTATCAATGGAAATCAAATGTATCAACCCATGGATGTCTGGATATGGAGTCACACTCAAAATCAAAGTGGAAAACCACACTACAGGCTGATCCAACATTGATGTAATGTCCTTACAAGTCAAAATGAGGCTCAGTAGTGTGTGTGTGGCCTCCACGTGCCCGTATGGCCTCCCTACAAAGCCTGGGCATGCTCCTGATGAGGTGGCGGATGGTCTCCTGAAGGATGTCCTCCCAGATCTGGCCTAAAGCATCCGCCAACTCCTGGACAGTCTTTGGTGCAACGTGGCATTGGTGGCTGGAGCCAGACATGATGTCCCAGATGTGCTCAATCGGATTCAGGTCTGGGGAATGGGTGGGCTAGTCCATAGCATTAATGACTTCCTCTTGCAGGAACTGCTGACACACTCCAGCCACATGAGGTCTAGCATTGTCTTGCATTAGGATCAACCCAGGGTCAACTGCACCAGCATATGGTCTCACAAGGGGTCTGAGGATCTCATCTTGGTACCTAATTGCAGCCAGGCTACCTCTGGCAAGCACATTTAGGGCTGTGCGGCCCCACAAAATTTACTGACCCACCACCAAACTGGTCATGCTGGAGGATGTTGCAGGCAGCAGAATGTTCTCCACGGCGTCTCCAGACCCATTGCTCAGTGTGAACCTGCTTTCATCTGTAAAGAGCACAGGGCACCATTGGCAAATTTGCCAATCTTGGTGTTCTCTGGCAAATGCCAAACGTCCTGCACATCTTGGGCTGTAAGCACAACCCCCACCTGTGGACGTCGGTCCCTCATACCATCCGCATGGAGTCTGTTTCTGCCCATTTGAGTAAACACATGCACATTTGTGGCCTGCTGGAAGTAATTTTGCAGGGCTCTGGCAGTGCTCCTACTGCTCCTCCTTGCACAAAGGCGGAGATAGCGGTCCTGCAGCTGGGTTGTTGGCCTCCTACAGCCTCCTCCACGTCTCCTGATGTACTGGCCTGTCTCCTGGTAGCGCCTCCATGTTCTGGACACTATGCTGACAGACACAGCAAACCCTCTTCCCACAGCTCGCATTGATGTGCCATCCTGGATGAGCTATACTACCTGAGCCACTTGTGTGGGTTGTAGACTCCATCTCATGCTACCACTAGGGTGAAAGCACCACCAGCATTCAAAAGTGACCGAAACATCAGCCAAGAAGCATAGGAACTGAGAAGTGGTCTGTGGTCACCACCTGCAGGACCACTCCTTTATTGGGGGTGTTTTGCTAATTGCCTATAATTTCCACTTGTTGTCTGTTCCATTTGCACAACACCATGTGAAATTGATTGTCAATTGGACAGTGTGATTTCACAGAAGTGTGATTGACTTGGAGTTACATTGTGTTGTTTAGGTGTTCCCTTTATTTTTTTGAGCAGTGTATTTATGGTCAGTGCATGCACTGCACTGCAATTGTGTCCTGCCTTAGCCACTGAGCAGCAGTGCACACCATCCCCAAACAGAAGAGCTGTGCAACAAAATTTGCGATAAAGGCAGCAGGAAAGGTAAGTATGTGTTTTTTTTCTGTTATCTGTACTTTTGAAATTTACACTGGCTTCAAGCTAGCAAACATTTCAGGTAGTGAGCTAGCATAAATTGAAATACTGAACACTGAACACCTACAACTAGAGAGAACACAAGAAGGGGAAAAAGAAGGGATAAAAAAGGCAAAATATACACCTACCAAACCTCACAAATTATGATGTGAGTTTTTCTATGTTTTGGTAAGGGAGAGCCTTTGTAGGTGTATATATATATATATATATATATATATATATATATATATATATATGCATATATACACACTAACTATACTAACTACACCCCCTTTCACCTCCATGTTATGCTAAGCTCTGCCTGCTTTGCTTCATAAATTCCCCCATAATACTTATTCAGAGAGGCTATAAAGATTATTACTAGACAAATAATGTCTCTTCTTGCCACCTGGATCCTGCCTAAGTAATCAGTAAAGAACCATGACATCCATAATGACACTCTTTAATATGTTTGTCTTGATTTAAAACCTTACCCAAAACAGCTACACATCGTTGTCTTCTCTGAACCATCATTCCCTGGAAGGTCATATGAAAGGTATTCAAGATGAGTGGAAAAGTTTACAGCCAATGGCCCACATTTATCATTGTAGGTGTAAGTGAAGTATTTTTCTACACCTATTTTTGTGTGTGCTGGTAATGTGTAGGAGCACTAGATTTATTAAATAGTCACAGAGCATTTGATACATTTTGTGCAGGTCACATTTTCTGAAATTTCTCTCTTCACACACACCAAAAAGCTAAGTCTGGGCTGGTGTAGTTTTAGAGACCTCACAATACCCTTCCATATCATGTGTATTGCCAGAATCAGTGGATTACAACTCAAAATCAGCAGAAATGTGTAAACCAAAAGATGCAAAAAAGGCGCAAATAAACCCTGCTTGGGCCTTTTTTGCACCTTTGGTAGACACAAAAAACTGTCTAAAGACAATGATAAATGACGGCCAATGTCCATGTGACTGCTTCTACTGCATGTCCGACTTATTTACAAAAAAGAGAGGCCACCCTCTCTCTCTCTCTCTCCATATATATATATATATATATATATATAGAGGATGGGTGGGGGCTCGGTTATGATAGATATAATAGATATATATATATAGCTAATACAGAGAAAGATAATACAGCGATATATAGAGAGAGAGGTATGAAATAAACAGATAGATGGTTAAATAGATACTCCAAGGAAAAGGCAATGGCACTCCAAAATGGTGTAAAATAGTGAGGTTATTTATTCATCCCAAGTGTGCAGCAGCATGGTCTCACACCATGATTTTCAATAACAGATATTTGTATAGAAATTGATAGGCAATTAATAAATGAAATGGATAGATAGATATGATAAAGGCTGCATGCCAGCTTTGTATTAGTATGGAATAAATCACTTTTTTTGCACCTTATCTACTGAGTGCCGCGGCTTACTACATTGGATGTGTGAATCGCCTTGACCGGGCTCCCTTGCTGCTGGCACCCCCCTGACCTTCATGGTGTGCTGTTCCTTTGGAATTTTGGAATATAGATAGATAGATATGAGATCGATAGATATGAGATAGATAGATAGATAGATATGATATGATATAGATAGATATGAGATAGATGATGGATAGATAGATAGATAGATAGATATGAGATAGATAGATATGATATAGATAGATATGAGATAGATAGATAGATGGATATGATATAGATAGATATGAGATAGATAGATATGAGGTAGATAGATAGATAGATAGATATGATATAGATAGATATGAGATAGATAGATAGATAGATAGATAGATGGTAGCTAGATATGAGATAGATATATGATAGATAGATATGATATAGATAGATATGAATTAGATGATGGATAGATAGATATAAGATAGATAGATGATAGATAGATGATAGATAGATAGATAGATAGATATGAGACAGATAGATATGAGATAGATAGATATGAGATAGATAGATAGATGATGGATAGATAGATATGAGATAGATAGATAGATAGATAGATAGATAGATATGAGATAGATAGATAGATAGATAGATGATGGATAGATAGATATGAGATAGATAGATAGATGATGGATAGATAGATAGATAGATATGAGATAGATAGATAGATAGATAGATACCCTCGATATAAATATTAGAACCATTTCAAATATTTGTTCTTTCACTTGTAAAACTCAAAATGATTACCTGCTTTGATGGAAACGTAGTCCAGACTTGAAGCTTTATATAGACACTGTATGAGAGAGGCTTTTTTAAGACCAAGCCTTCTATTTATGTCCATTCCTAAGGTGTAACTATGCATGAACTAAGGATAACCTTGCTGTAAAGAGACTCCTGCAGGGGAGATCATTTATTTCAGTGCTGGTTCCCGTCTGTTGATGTTGGTTTTACATTTTTTTTTCTTTGCTTATAAGTTACCAATGCTTTACATAATAAGATATAGGAAAATATAGATAAAATAAGAACATTAACAGACGATAGTGCACAGAACATAGAGCACCTATCAGCAGCCGCTCACATATACGATAATTGCATGAGCTCTATGTGCCACTTAAAAGAAAGTCATTTTCCTTGGAATTCCTAACTTTATGAGCATTCCACATCTTGCGGTGTACTACAATGGTTTTACAATATAAATGGATTGAAACACCCAGGAGGAGGGTTTTTTTGTTTTTGTTTGTTTTACATAGCAAAAGAACAATCTGAAGAGATTCCCAGTTTAATTCTAATATTAATATTGTATAAACAATAACTGTTACAAAAATATAATTATTAAAGCCAATAAATGGACCTTCAAAGGTTGCATGCAGACAACAGCTCAGCATTGGGGCTGAAATAGAAAATGATAAGATCTGTACTTATGGTATACAAGCAGGACAATCCTCATACATTTATAATACAGTACCATCCAGTGCGTTATGAAATATTTGCTCCCTTCATACATTTGAAGAGCATTATGGGAGGAGATCTGTTATACAGGAGACATTATATGTTTTAAGTGACTCTCCTGCTGTTCCCTAATGCATTACATATAAAATAAAATTACCGTAAGTATCAAATCATACAATAGTTAAAGTGGGTTGCATATCAAGGAAGAAGTCTGCTTAGTCTGTAGCTGATCAGTCCTTTCTTTGAGGTTGATCACTGCCGGCTCAGCGTAAAGAATATCCAATAGAGAAAACTTGTCCATCCAGCATTATAAGAGAAAAACTAAACTCCCCAAAGCCAGCATCACACATGCAGCTCACACATTTATTTCCCAAAGAAAAACTCTAGAAATGACACTAAGCATGTATACTCAACTTCTTTGGTCAACCATGGCAAAGCCTGTTCTGAGTAAAACCTATCCTCTGAAACTGCTGTATGTCTTGCCCAGTTTCAGGGTCTCACTCTTGGCAATCTTCTTAAAGCCTAGTAAATTTTTACGTAAATCAACTATTTTATTTTTCAGATCCTCAGAGAGTTCTTTGCCATGAGGTATGAGGTGCCATGTTTAACGTCCAGTGTTCAGTATTAGAGAGTATGAGAGCGATAACACCAAATTTAAGGCACCTGCTCCCCACAACTGAGACCTTGTAACACTAATGAGTCACGTGACCTAATTTGGACATTTTTACTTAGGAGTGTACTGACTTTTGTTACAAAGGTTTAGACATTAAAGGGGTACTCCAGTGGAAAACTATTTTTTTTTTTTTTATCAACTGGTGCCAGAAAGTTAAACAGATTTGTAAATTACTTCTTTTTAAAAATCTTAATCCTTCCAGTACTTATCAGCTGTTATATACTCCAGAGGAAGTTCTTTTCTTTTTGAATTTCTTTTCTATCTGACCTCAGTGCTCTATGCTGACACCCCTGTCCATGTCAGGAACTGTGTAGATCAAGAGCAAATCTTCAGAGCAAACCTCTCCTGCTCTGGACAGTTCCTGACATGGACATGTCAGCAGAGAGCACTGTGGTCATACAGAAAATAACTATACAACTACTTCTGGAGCATATAGCTTGTTACGCCGAGCGCTCCGGGTCCCCGCTCCTCCCCGGAGCGCTCGCTACACTTCCCTCACTGCAGCGCCCCGGTCGGTTCCACGGACCCGGGGCGCTGCGTTACCACCTCCGGCCGGGATGCGATTCGCGATGCGGGTAGCGCCCGCTCGCGATGCGCACCCCGGCTCCCGTACCTTACTCGCTCCCCGTCAGTTCTGTCCCGGCGCGCGCGGCCCCGCTCCCTAGGGCGCGCGCGCGCCGGGTCTTTGCGATTTAAAGGGCCACTGCACCGCTGATTGGTGCAGTGGTTCCAATTAGTGTTTACACCTGTGCACTTCCCTATATCACCTCACTTCCCCTTCACTCCCTCGCCGGATCTTGTTGCCCTAGTGCCAGTGAAAGCGTTCCTTGTGTGTTCCTTGCCTGTGATTCCAGACCTTCTGCCGTTGCCCCTGACTACGATCCTTGCTGCCTGCCCCGACCTTCTGCTACGTCCGACCTTGCTTCTGTCTACTCCCTTGTACCGCGCCTATCTTCAGCAGCCAGAGAGGTTGAGCCGTTGCTAGGGGATACGACCTGGTCACTACCGCCGCAGCAAGACCATCCCGCTTTGCGGCGGGCTCTGGTGAAAACCAGTAGTGACTTAGAACCGATCCTCTAGCACGGTCCACGCCAATCCCTCTCTGGCACAGAGGATCCACTACCTGCCAGCCGGCATCGTGACAGTAGATCCGGCCATGGATCCCGCTGAAGTTCCTCTGCCAGTTGTCGCTGACCTCACCACGGTGGTCGCCCAGCAGTCACAACAGATTGCGCAACAAGGCCAACAGCTGTCTCAACTGACTGTTATGCTACAACAGTTACTACCACAGCTCCAGCAATCATCTCCTCCGCCAGCTCCTGTACCTCCTCCGCAGCGAGTGGCCGCTTCTGGAATACGACTATCCTTGCCGGATAAATTTGATGGGGACTCTAAGTTTTGCCGTGGCTTTCTTTCCCAATGTTCATTACACTTGGAGATGATGTCGGACCAGTTCCCCACTGAAAGGTCTAAGGTGGCTTTCGTAGTCAGCCTGCTGTCTGGAAAAGCCCTGGCTTGGGCCACACCGCTCTGGGACCGCAATGACCCCGTCACTGCCTCTGTACACTCCTTCTTCTCGGAAATTCGAAGTGTCTTTGAGGAACCTGCCCGAGCCTCTTCTGCTGAGACTGCCCTGTTGAACCTGGTCCAGGGTAATTCTTCCGTTGGCGAGTATGCCGTACAGTTCCGTACCCTTGCTTCAGAATTATCCTGGAATAATGAGGCACTCTGCGCGACCTTTAAAAAAGGCCTATCCAGCAACATTAAAGATGTTCTGGCCGCACGAGAAATCCCTGCTAACCTACATGAACTCATCCATCTTGCCACTCGCATTGACATGCGTTTTTCCGAACGGCGTCAGGAGCTCCGCCAGGATATGGACTCTGTTCGCACGAGGCGTTTCTTCTCCCCGGCTCCTCTCTCCTCTGGTCCCCTGCAATCTGTTCCTGTGCCTCCCGCCGTGGAGGCTATGCAGGTCGACCGGTCTCGCCTGACACCCCAAGAGAGGACACGACGCCGCATGGAGAATCTCTGCCTGTACTGTGCTAGTACCGAACACTTCCTGAAGGATTGTCCTATCCGTCCTCCCCGCCTGGAAAGACGTCCGCTGACTCCGCACAAAGGTGAGACAGTCCTTGATGTCTACTCTGCTTCTCCACGTCTTACTGTGCCTGTGCGGATGTCTGCCTCTGCCTTCTCCTTCTCTGCTGTGGCCTTCTTGGACTCTGGATCTGCAGGAAATTTCATCTTAGCCTCTCTCGTCAACAAGTTCAACATCCCGGTGACCAGTCTCGCCAGACCCCTCTACATCAATTGTGTAAACAATGAAAGATTGGACTGTACTATACGTTTCCGCACGGAGCCCCTTCTAATGTGCATCGGATCTCATCACGAGAGGATTGAACTGTTGGTCCTCCCCAATTGCACTTCTGAAATCCTTCTTGGACTTCCCTGGCTTCAACTCCATTCCCCAATCCTGGATTGGTCCACTGGGGAGATCAAGAGTTGGGGGCCCTCTTGTTCCAAGGACTGCTTAAAACCGGTTCCCAGTAAACCTTGCCGTGTCCCTGTGCTTCCTCATGTAACCGGTCTCCCTAAGGCCTATATGGACTTTGCGGACGTTTTTTGCAAAAAACAAGCTGAGACTCTACCTCCTCACAGGCCTTATGATTGTCCCATTGACCTCCTCCCGGGCACTACTCCACCCCGGGGCAGAATCTATCCTCTGTCCGTCCCAGAGACTCTTGCCATGTCTGAATACGTCCAAGAAAATTTAAAAAAGGGCTTTATCCGTAAATCCTCCTCTCCTGCCGGAGCCGGATTTTTCTTTGTGTCCAAAAAAGATGGCTCTCTACGTCCTTGCATTGACTACCGCGGTCTTAATAAAATCACGGTTAAGAACCGCTACCCCCTACCCCTCATCTCTGAACTCTTTGATCGTCTCCAAGGTGCCCATATTTTTACCAAACTGGACTTAAGAGGTGCTTATAATCTCATCCGCATCAGAGAGGGGGATGAATGGAAAACGGCATTTAACACCAGAGATGGACACTTTGAGTATCTGGTCATGCCCTTTGGTCTATGCAACGCCCCTGCCGTCTTCCAAGACTTTGTTAATGAAATTTTTCGTGATCTACTATACTCCTGTGTTGTTGTATATCTGGACGATATCCTGATTTTTTCTGCCAATCTAGAAGAACACCGCCAGCATGTCCGTATGGTTCTTCAGAGACTTCGTGATAATCAACTCTATGCCAAAATAGAGAAATGTCTGTTTGAATGCCAATCTCTTCCTTTTCTAGGATACTTGGTCTCTGGCCAGGGACTACAAATGGACCCAGATAAACTCTCTGCCGTCTTAGATTGGCCACGCCCCTCCGGACTCCGTGCCATCCAACGTTTTTTGGGGTTCGCCAATTATTACAGGCAATTTATTCCACATTTTTCTACCATTGTGGCTCCTATTGTGGCTTTAACAAAAAAAAATGCCGATCCCAAGTCCTGGCCTCCTCAAGCGGAAGACGCCTTTAAACGACTCAAGTCTGCCTTTTCTTCGGCTCCCGTGCTCTCCAGACCTGACCCATCTAAACCCTTCCTATTGGAGGTTGATGCCTCCTCAGTGGGAGCTGGAGCTGTCCTTCTACAAAAAAACTCTTCCGGGCATGCTGTTACTTGTGGTTTTTTTTCCAGGACCTTCTCTCCGGCGGAGAGGAACTACTCCATCGGGGATCGAGAGCTTCTAGCCATTAAATTAGCACTTGAGGAATGGAGGCATCTGCTGGAGGGATCAAGATTTCCAGTTATTATTTACACCGATCACAAGAACCTCTCCTACCTCCAGTCTGCCCAACGGCTGAATCCTCGTCAGGCCAGGTGGTCTCTGTTCTTTGCCCGATTTAATTTTGAAATTCACTTTCGGCCTGCTGATAAAAACATTAGGGCCGATGCTCTCTCTCGTTCCTCAGATGCCTCTGAAATTGAACTCTCTCCTCAACACATCATTCCTCCTGACTGCCTGATTTCCACTTCTCCAGCCTCCATCAGGCAAACTCCTCCAGGAAAGACCTTTGTTTCTCCACGCCAACGCCTTGGGATCCTCAAATGGGGTCACTCCTCCCATCTCGCAGGTCATGCGGGCATCAAGAAATCTGTGCAACTCATCTCTCGCTTCTATTGGTGGCCGACTCTAGAGACTGATGTGGTGGACTTTGTGCGAGCCTGCACTATCTGTGCCCGGGATAAGACTCCTCGCCAGAAGCCCGCTGGTTTTCTTCATCCTCTACCTGTCCCCGAACAACCTTGGTCTCTGATTGGTATGGATTTTATTACTGACTTACCCCCATCCCATGGCAACACTGTTATTTGGGTGGTCGTTGATCGATTCTCCAAAATGGCACATTTCATCCCTCTTCCTGGCCTTCCTTCAGCGCCTCAGTTGGCTAAACAATTTTTTGTACACATTTTTCGTCTTCACGGGTTGCCTACACAGATCGTCTCGGATAGAGGCGTCCAATTTGTGTCTAAATTCTGGAGGGCTCTCTGTAAACAACTCAAGATTAAATTAAATTTTTCTTCTGCATACCATCCTCAATCCAATGGACAAGTAGAGAGAATTAACCAGATCTTGGGTGACTATTTACGACATTTTGTTTCCTCCCGCCAGGATGACTGGGCAGATCTTCTACCTTGGGCCGAATTCTCGTATAATTTCAGAATCTCTGAATCTTCCTCCAAATCTCCGTTTTTCGTGGTGTACGGCCGTCACCCTCTTCCCCCCCTCCCTACCCCCTTGCCCTCTGGTCTGCCCGCTGTGGATGAAATTTCTCGTGATCTTTCCACCATATGGAAAGAGACCCAAAATTCTCTCTTACAGGCTTCTTCTCGCATGAAGAGATTCGCAGATAAGAAAAGAAGAGCTCCTCCCATTTTTTCCCCTGGAGACAAGGTATGGCTCTCCGCTAAATATGTCCGTTTCCGTGTCCCGAGCTATAAGTTGGGACCACGCTATCTTGGTCCTTTTAAAGTTTTGTGTCAAATTAATCCTGTCTCTTACAAACTTCTTCTTCCTCCTTCTCTTCGTATCCCTAATGCCTTTCACGTCTCTCTTCTTAAACCTCTCATCCTCAACCGTTTTTCTCCTAAATCTGTTCCTCCCACTCCTGTTTCCGGCTCCTCGGACATCTTCTCTGTCAAAGAGATTTTGGCCTCTAAAAAGGTCAGGGGAAGAACTTTTTTTTTAGTGGATTGGGAGGGTTGTGGTCCAGAAGAGAGGTCCTGGGAACCTGAGGACAATATCCTGGACAAAAGTCTGATCCTCAGGTTCTCAGGCCCCAAGAAGAGGGGGAGACCCAAGGGGGGGGGTACTGTTACGCCGAGCGCTCCGGGTCCCCGCTCCTCCCCGGAGCGCTCGCTACACTTCCCTCACTGCAGCGCCCCGGTCGGTTCCACGGACCCGGGGCGCTGCGTTACCACCTCCGGCCGGGATGCGATTCGCGATGCGGGTAGCGCCCGCTCGCGATGCGCACCCCGGCTCCCGTACCTTACTCGCTCCCCGTCAGTTCTGTCCCGGCGCGCGCGGCCCCGCTCCCTAGGGCGCGCGCGCGCCGGGTCTTTGCGATTTAAAGGGCCACTGCACCGCTGATTGGTGCAGTGGTTCCAATTAGTGTTTACACCTGTGCACTTCCCTATA
This sequence comes from Hyla sarda, assembly GCF_029499605.1. NCBI lineage: Eukaryota > Metazoa > Chordata > Amphibia > Anura > Hylidae > Hyla > Hyla sarda. The sequence goes on from NC_079189.1 coordinate 354,121,893, forward strand.
TCACCTCACTTCCCCTTCACTCCCTCGCCGGATCTTGTTGCCCTAGTGCCAGTGAAAGCGTTCCTTGTGTGTTCCTTGCCTGTGATTCCAGACCTTCTGCCGTTGCCCCTGACTACGATCCTTGCTGCCTGCCCCGACCTTCTGCTACGTCCGACCTTGCTTCTGTCTACTCCCTTGTACCGCGCCTATCTTCAGCAGCCAGAGAGGTTGAGCCGTTGCTAGGGGATACGACCTGGTCACTACCGCCGCAGCAAGACCATCCCGCTTTGCGGCGGGCTCTGGTGAAAACCAGTAGTGACTTAGAACCGATCCTCTAGCACGGTCCACGCCAATCCCTCTCTGGCACAGAGGATCCACTACCTGCCAGCCGGCATCGTGACATAGCTGCTGATAAGTACTAAAAGTTTTAAGATTTTTAAAAAGAAGAAATTTACAAATCTGTTTAACTTTCTGGCACCAATTAATAAAAAAAAAATTCCATTGGAGTACCGCTTTAATGGTTGTATGTTGAGTTTTTTAAGGAGACACAACATTAAACACTGTTATAAAGATTGTGCAATCACTACTTTACATTGTAGCAAGCTTTCTTTTTGCATCTTTAATTAGACGTAAAGTAGTTATTTTGGGCCATTTATGTTGGAGAATATCTTTTTGCAAATTGCATATTAACCTGTGCTGTAGCAAAAAAATAAATAAAAGAAACTTTTCAAACAAGCAAAAAAATTGCTAACATTTTTTTCACAATGCCAAAAGGCTATGTTCAAACAGGGTTTTTATTAAGCGAAAAAAAACACTGTGTGAACATAGCGGTTAGTGCATTTTTCGTTCAGAATTAAATCCTCTGCATAGACATGGATATAAGAGATGTCTGAATAGTATGCTGTGGGCTCCTGAGCACCTACTGGGGGTGGCTGCTTCTAGCCGACATATTATCTTTAAAACCTATGTTTATGTAGGAGATTTAGCAATCTTTGTCAGAAAAGCAAATATATCCTAGCGGAATGCAATAATATATTGCAGAAATATGCTTTCAGGCCTGTTTGTTGAGCAGAAAAGTTGGATATTTTTATATAGTGCTCATATTGGTAGGAGATTTTTCCAGTAAAACCTTGATTTTAGTCGTAGCTGGGTTAAAGCTGTTTCTCAGGGACACTCAGGGACATCCTAAACTATTGTTATCTCCTTAAGTATATTAAAGGGGTACTCCACTGGACAGAGTTCGAAACATTTAGTTCTGAACGCTGTGTGCGTGCTGCGGGGGGGGGGGGATCGGCCATGCATCTAGTGACATCACCCCCCATCTCCTCAATGGAAGTCTAAGGGAGGGGCGTGGCGGCTGACATGCCCCCTCTCATAGACTTGCATTGAGTTGCGTGGCCTGAAAGCACAAGGGGGGTGTGGTCAACATCCGCAGCGTGCACACAGAGCTCGGAACTAAATGTTCGGAACTCTGACCAGTGGAGTACCCCTTTAACCCCTTCCCGCTACATGACGTATGCATAGGTCATGAGCGGGCTCCCGCTGACCCCGCGTCATATCGCGTCGGTCCCGGCGGCCATCAACGGCCGGTGACCTCGGCTAATACCGGACATCACCGATCGCAGTGATGCCTGGTATTAACCCTTCAGACGCTGCAATCAAAGTATATCGCTGCATCTAAAGGGAAAGTAAACTTTGCCGGTTAACTCAGTGGAGCTGTTCAGGACCGCCGTGATGAAATCACAGGGTTCTGCACAGCTTGCTGAACAGCTGGAGGGTCCCTACCTGCCTCCTCGCTCTCCGATCGCCGAATGACTGCTCCGTTCCTGAGATCCAGGCAGGAGCAGTAGAGCGGCGGTAACACTGATCAATGCCCGGCTGTTGCCAGGCAGTGATCTGTGTAGAAGATCAGTGTGTGCAATGTTATAGCCCCTTATGGGAAAATAAAGTGTTAATAGAGATCACTTAACCCCTTCCATAATAAAAGTCAGAATCAACCCCCTTTTCCCAATAAAAAAAAAAAAAACTGTGTAAATAAAAATAAACATGGGGTATCGCCGCGTGGGTAAATGTCCGAACTATAAAAATATATTGTTAATAAAACCGCACGGTCTATGGCGTACACGTAAAAATATAAGCGATCAAAAAGTCAGATCAATACAAAAATGATACCAATAAAAACGTCAGATCACGGTGCAAAAAATTACCCCTCATACTTCCCCATATGCAGAAAAATAAAAAAGTTATAGGGGTCAGAAGATGGCATTTTTAAACGTCTACATTTTCCTTCATGTATTAATGATTTTTTCCAGAAGTACAACAAAATCAAACCTATATGAGTAGGGTATCATTTTAATCGTATGGACAAAACCTACAGTTTTGTCACACAATGATTTTTTTTTTCCATTTCGCCGTGGATTTTTGGGTAAAATGACAAATGCAAAGTAGAATTGGTGGGGCAAAAAATAAGCCATAATATGGATTTTTAGGTGAAAAATGTAAAGTGTTATGATTTTTAGAAGGTGATGAGGAAAAAATGAAAATGCAAAGATGGAAAATACCCTGCGTCATTAAGGGGTTAAAGAGAACCAGTCAAACTGACAGAACTCATAAATGATTGCAGCGGTGTAAGGCTATGTTCACACAGTGTTTTTTTTAGGCATTTTTCAGTTGTAAAAATGAGACATTTTTTATAGTAAAATATATACCTGAAAAAACCCTGTGTGAAAATAGCCTTATGCTCCAATAGAGTTACATTAGTGGTGCTAAACTGAGGGCAACATGAATATATAGACTCCAAATAAAATCTGTCTAGGGATTGCCTTATCATATGAAATAGATGACTCTCTATTGTCTATTTCTATTTTACAAAAAAAAAACCAACAACATATCTATATGTCATTTTGCATTACATTTGCTCAACTTATTTCAAAACATAGATAATTTTATAGATCCTATGGGTTTGGAAAGATAAAAAAAATGCTTAATCCTGCAAATATCTGCAACATTTAGCATATGTTTAACCTCATTTAATTTTTAATAGTTTCTTATATTTATATTGCAGTGAAATATTTTTTATCTATAAAGCCTTTGGCAAAATGGCAATTACATTTGTATCTCCATAAATTTTTCATTCAATGTTTATGCAGAATATTACAAAGTATATTGAAAAGCATAAGAACAACTGTCAAGAATGAGAAACAGCCCATGGTTTTTATGCTTAGAGGACAGGGTGCATTTTATCATTACAGTCATATTTGAAGCCTAGTCTCAATATGTTTTTTTATGGCAATGCCAAGGGGTGATGAAACATTACACATTTTGCAATGTTAGCCAAGAACCCATCTGATTTGGCTGTGAACATACAGTAACTCAGTCAACATGTTACTATCATGAGTCTTTTTAGCTGATTAAATTTAAAGACAAAGTGGGTTTTGTTGTAGTCATTGTACAATGATATGTGCCAACTAGAGATGAGCAAATTTTTTGAAAAATTTGATTCTGTCGATTAGCCGAATTTTCCCCCCAAAATTAGTTTCGGTCCGAATTTAAGTGTGGCGAATTGCTAATAAAAATGGCTATTTCTGGCCTACAGAGGGGCGTAGAACACTTTGTCTTGCTGTAACACGCATGGGGTGTGTGCTGGGTTAGTGAAATAATACTGTTATTCAGTATGACATACAGATCAGAGGCGTCACTTTTAGAATCACTGTTGCAGAGCAGCACAATGACAGAGCCTGGAGGTGGCATCAGTATGAGGAGACCATATAGTGGCTGAATGACACAGCGTGGAGGTGGCAGCAGCATGAGGAGACCATATGGTGGCTGAATGACACAGCCTGGAGTTGGCAGCAGCATGAGGAAACCATATAGTGGCTGAATGACACAACGTGGAGGTGATGACAGCATGAGGAGACCATATAGTGGCTGAATAACACAGCATAGAGGTGGCGGCAGCATGAGAAGACCATATAGAGCATGAATGACACAGCGTGGAGTTGGCAGCAGCATATAGTGGCTGACTGACACAGCCTGGAGTTGGCAGCAGCATAAGGAGAACATATAGTGGCTGAATGACACAGCCTGGAGGTGGCGGAAGCATGCAGAGATCCTATAGTGGCTGAATGACACAACAGGGAGTTGGTGGCAGCATGTAATGGCTAAACGACACAGCATGAAGTTGGCAGCAGCATGAGGAGACCATATAGGGGCTGAATGACACAGCGTGGAGGTGGTGGCAGCATGAGAAGACTATATACTTCCTGAATGACACAGCGTGGAGTTTATCAGCAGCATATAGTGGCAGAATGATACAGCCTGGAGTTGGCGGCAGCATAAGGAGAACATTTAGTGACTGAATGACACAGACTGGAGGAGGTTGAAGCATAAGGAGACCATATAGTGCCTGAATGACACAGCCTGGAGTTGGCCGCAGCATAAGGAGAACATATAGTGGCTGAATAACAAAACGAGGAGGTGGCGGAAGCATGAGGAGACCATATAGTGGCTGAATGACACAGCCAGGAGTTGGTGGCAGCATGAGGAGACCATATAGTGTCTAAATGACACAGCCTGGAGTTGGCGGCAGCATGAGGAGAACATATGGTGGCAGTATGAGACAGCTTGGAGCTGGCATCAGCATGAGGAGAACATATGGAGGCAGAATGAGACAGCCTGGAGGTAGCGGCAGCATCAGAAGTCTTGAAAGCCCTTGGAAATGGCAGTGTTTGTAGGGGGGGAAATAGGGAGAGGTTCCTGTGTGCGGCAGCCCTTTTCAGGGCGAGTAACACTTGCCAAGAAGAGAATAAATAATGCGAGAGTAGGGCCATACATGGGAAGTTTTTAACCCCACCAGTTACAATGGACCAAACGTTGTTCCATTCCACCTTTTAGAGGTATTTGCATCACATCACTACTTGTTGGTGTAGGTGGCAAATTGTGTTTTTGCTCACCTTTCCTTTTGTTTTATTTAAAAAAAATTAGGTACATATATTTTATACTAAGAATATTATTAAAAGTTAAGTGTTATGTAATGCATATCCTCAATACTTACTTGTGGCGTGATGCGGAGAAATGTTTGTAACTGGGGAGCAGCGCCTTAAATATGTTTAGTATCTTTATCGATAATCGATATTTACTGCTGCCCTTCTAGTGGTTGCCAAACTGCAACTCCCAGCATGCCCAGACAGCCAATGCTGGGAGTTGTAGTTTTGCAACATCTGGAGGGTCACAGTTTGGAGACCACTATTACAGTGGTGCCCAAATGGTAGCCCTCCAGATGTTGCCAAACTGCAACTCTCAACATGCCTAGACTGCCCAGGCATGCTGGGAGTTGTAGTTCTGTTACATCTGTCCCTTCAGATTTTGAAATTTTCATGAAAATTTTGAAAATTGCTGCTATGCTTTGAAGCCCTCTAATTTTTTTCAAAAAGTAAAAATATGTCCATTTTATGATGCCAACATAAAGTAGACATTTTGTATTTGTGAATCAATATAAAATGTATTTGGAATATCCATGTTCCTTACAAGCAGAGAGCTTCAAAAGTTAGAAAAATGCAAAATTTTCTAAATTTTCATGTCAATTGGGTATTTTTCACCAAGAAAGGGTGCAAGTATCGCCGAAAATTTACCACTAACATAAAGTAGAATATGTAACGAAAAAACTATCTCAGAATCAGAATAAACTGTAAAAGCATTCCAGAGTTATTAATGCATAAAGTGACAGTGGTCAGAATTGCGAAAAAAGAGCTGCGACCTTAAGGTGAAAATGTGCTGCGTCTTTAAGGGGTTACCATTTTCTGAAGATTTGTATTTCTAAAATCTACATTTCTATATTTTGTTTATTTTGTGCCATAGGGAAGTCATCAATCATTTGCGTACATTTCATTGTTCTTTTATAGTGAAGTAATTTTTAAGCAATCTTAACGATAAAGCATTGACACCTACAAGTGACTGACTGTTGGTGAGACACACTGGAAGCTAAAGAACAGGCTTCTTTGGAAGGCGTTGCTGTCATTTGCAGTTGACTGACATTTAGCTTGATAGTCTATATAGTCTGGGAACATTCCTTGATTTGATCTGGTCTGTGCACCCTGTTATTAAAGGGCTTTTATCCACAAGCATCCGAAGACATTTGTATTGGAAACTGTTACTTTTAAAGGGCATGCTCATACAATGGATAGCCATGCCACCATACAATGATAATAATATCCCTCATGCAATCCTGTTTTCATGTCATGCGGAACATCTGGCATATTTTGTTCCTTCTTCCTAGCAGTATGAGCTTTCTTTGAAGTCATTTGTTCTTGTCACTGTGGAGTTTGTATGTATCTGGATGTTCAATCCCCATTCAATGCACACTGCCAGCTTAGAGTAATTCAGAAATAAAAGGATCCCATTATTCATTTATATTATCTGAGAATACATATGTAATATCCTATCTTTTCAAAAATCCACATTCATCATAAATCATGTTGTACGCCATAGTGTTGTTAAATGAAAAGCAATGAGAAAAAGGTTGCCAGTTATATGATCGCCTAGAGCGTTTTCATAGAGACCCTAAAGCAATTGCTTATTATATTTCCAGACATGAAAATTAACGTTCTTATAGCTTAACATAGAACTTTATGCACTGTAGTTTTTGGGTTACCAATAAGCCTTCTTATCTGTCTGTATTGTCTTATTTGTAGTATATTAAAATGAACAACAACTCAGTGACCAACTACATTGTATTTATTACATGTTACGATACGATCTGTGTAGTTCGGTCTCCCTCTATTTATTTACAGTAGAAAGACGGGTGATTTTATTGTATCTTTGCTACATTTTCCTGACATTTGATGCACAATGACATGTTATACAGTTCACACCCTCCGGCATCAGCCAAGATCAGACATTACACTGATCTTGGTCATTTAACCCTTTGGATATATTATCTTACGGGAATGAAGAAGAGTTTTAAGTAAGAAGGTAAATGAGGGGGCACCCTCTGAGACTAGTTGGTAGGAAGATCAGAATGAAGCAATGTAAAAAATATTATAGAGATAAAAACATAGTTATCCTAAGATAAAAAGAAAATGACGTAAGGCTAGATGTACATTTAAACAGACGCACCTCCTAGTGGTCAGTTGTCACGGTGAGACTTAAACATAATGAAAAAGAAGTTTCTTAAACTATTTTTAATTTTTAATACATGTAAAAAAACAGAACCTAACATTACTAAATTTGGCTCCACATGCAGCACAGATTTTGTCCCCATATATTGAAAGGCTAAAATCTATAACAAAATAAATGTATGTGGATTACAGTTTCAAAACCCCCATCCACACTGTATAGTACTGTAACTGAAAATACACTCTGCAAATAAGGAGCAAACTCTGCCACATGTGAACCCCGGACCATAGTATGCCATAGTAAGTCCTCCGTGTGATGCCATGACCTCTTGTTTGCCAAGTCTTCTGCCCCTAATGCTTGTCACCACTAGAATTGTCTGCAGATGAAGGTATTGTGTGTCAATACACATCCATCAGCCTAATCAGATTCATTTCAGGTTCAAATCCATATGCAGATTTAGAAGTCCCCCTATTGCTGTGAGATTACCAACACAAAGCATGTACAGAAGCAGGGACACATGTCAAGGCCAAGGGTCCCCACTCCTATGAAGAGTCCTGACCCAGAGCATCTCTGCTTACCTACAAACTGCTATGTGTACAAAATCAGGGATGAAACAAATCATAAAAAGTTTAGATTCTAGCATTTTTTTTTTCTGTAAAATTCTCTATAGCTTTATTTACGCTGTCATTTTGGTGCAGTTTTTCTGGATTATTGCTAACCAATTTTAGGCAGCAAGCAAAAAAGAATAATTGCAAGGTTAAAACTTCTTTACAATGTTTCATATTGGATCTACTACTAGTTTTGGCTGGAAAAATCATTAAAAGGCAAGGGGTGCATGCAGCCTAATAAAAAAGGGAACTCAAGGGGTTTTCTTCTTCTTTTGTTAATTCTGTAATGCAAAGTATAGAGGAGAAGAGAACCAGTGTTCACGCATTCCCTCTGCTTATGGTTTATTCAATTTTTACCAAAGCACTTTATAACATGTGGACTAGTCATTGAGACTCAAAATGAAGATGTCTGAAAACTCTGATATCGTCTTCATGTTTAGTTTGGCATTAATCAACATGATGATCACATTTTCAGCTACAGTGTGTACAGAATGGGAGCAGGGAGAACTTGCATCCTCTGCATTTTTTAATAAACATTTTTTTTTTTTAAGTGAGTTGAAGCATGGCTCTGAGCTGCTTATTCTGTCTTTTTCTGTGCTACCGATAAATTATGCAAGGGGATGTCTGCACGCCATGCACTTCTCTTTCCCAATAAAGTGAAAACTCTGCACACACTACATTAACAGTCACCAGAAGAAACTGTTCCACTGTGATTTCCCTTCAACCAGTGTACTAGAACAAATTCAACCCATTCCATTGTACGACATAGGGACAAGGTGAAAATGCAATTTGTTGTGAAATCTTTGTTTTGCATTTGCTATTAGAAGCCAAGCGTTTTGTTCCTTTGCATCTCCCCACTGGACCTTATCAGAGAACACAGTAGCTCGAGGGCACCGGCAGTACTGATCACTCAGAAGGAAACACAACAGCTGTGTTCCTGACAGCTGGACTGGCATGACGTCCATCAGCGAATATCATTGATATCTAACAGTGTTCTCAGCAGGGGGCTCCCGAAACCTGTTATGCTGAAAATGAGTTGACTCTCATACTCCCACAGGCAGTATCTGTGCCCCTCTTTATGTGTAACTGTAGAAAAAAAAGGTAGTGCTGTGTTGGATATAGAACTGCAAAAAAATAGGATGTAAAATTGTTAAATCCAAACAGCTGTTTAATACAATGTAAAAGTACTCAGGCAATACATAACAAGTTAAAATGTACTCAGCCTAAATAATTAAAGCACATTACACTGCTACACTGAGCAGAGCAACGGCCAATCTGTATTAAAGCACAGGGGTGTCCTAGTAAAGCGAATTGCCATGAATGTGACCTGGTAAGAACTTCTCGGGTCCAGTCAAGCAATTTCGTGCTGTTTTGATTATATAATAATACTTTGCTCAGATATTTTAAGTTTGTCATCAGCTTTCACAACAATGTTTGCTTTATTACAGATCCTGTAACAGTGGCTGAGCAGCGGATTACAGTGAGTAAAAGTGTTTTTTGTTTTTTGGGAGTTTTTTTGCATTTTGCAAAGCTGTTAATAAATGTTACTTTTCTATATATAAAAGTATGTGCCTTTTGCAATTATTTACTAAAAAAGGCTATAAACATTCACTACTTAGCTGAATTCTCTATTCTGTATGGCACCATATATGCTTTTAAGAACAATTCTCGAAAATTCATGAAGAAACTCCAAATGTTGGGAATAATGGGAAAGATATGCTCCTTTAAACTAATTTAATGCATGTTTTCAAAATGCTACATTTATGCTGTTTGACAAATTTGGTGCATGTATAGACTGTGTCTAGTTGACATACGGATAGTATTGGCCATGCATTTCCCAAAAAAATTTGGTTGATAACTCCCAACTTCCCCATACACATGAACGGTCCGCACGTGTTGTGTATGGAGAAGGAAAAGGTAAGTTGCAGCCAGACAGCTTTGGTGCCAACTTATCCTTCCAAGGGCCGGCCAATAGAAAAACTAACACACCTGACTCTTCTCTTCTTACTCTTCACACTTAAGTCTTTCCCCTTTTCCTTAAAGCATCTTTTTCCTACTAGATAAAATCACCTTGTCGAACATGATGCTAAAGTTTCAAAGAATTGTGTAAAACATAATAAATAAATGTAATGCCAGTTTTTTGGGTGGAGAAATTGTACACACATGCAGAAATAACTCTTCCCCAATGTGTAAAAAGAGTGGAAACAGACTTGGCTAGATTAAACAAATGCTTTATATATAGAGCAATAATACAGACCAGTGACAACAAAAAACATACATAGCAGAATGTAGGAATCAAGAATGCTTTAATTATATGCATATATGTGTTTCCTTTTAAAATAGGAGCTACATAGTTCACACTATCAAGTATGTATCCCTGAGAATAAATATCCTTCTATGCACCAAATAACAATATTTAACATTTCCTTGTTTTATATAATTGGATGGTATGTAAAGTTGATAAAGTTAATAAAAAGAGGAACTGACAGAGAGATGTGAGAGGTAAGACAATAAACACAACAAAACTACATCCTTTAGACTGTGTTGTCTGTGGTTTTACTGCAGACTCACTTGAACCAGAATTTGTTATTTCCATATAGCAAGTGCTCGGGATGTGGGGCAGCGCCTCCCCTCCTCCAGTACAAGCAGAAAAGAGTAATCCGGCACCAACGGCAAGTAAAAGGATCCACTTTATTGAAGCATAAATATAAAATACAAGCTGGGCACAGCAACCTACGCATTTCAGAGACGCATATCCTTAGTCATGGCATAAAAAAGGAATAACCAGTTCCTTCTTATATATCCATTTATCCAGTCACATGGTATTGCTGTCTAGAAAAAGCTAAAAAAAAAAATTGTTCTGGAATCCTGGAGCAGGACTTCCCTTATTTTTCATAGGAAGTGAATTGTTTTATGTTGTATTATGTTCTATATATGTCAAATATCAGAAAAACCAAAAAAAAAAATGATCTATTGAACATTTAATTTAGTCTAAACCTGCATAAATACATTTGTCTGTGACACATACTGTAGGACTGCACATAAATGCATGGACATATCACAAATCACTTCCTGGGAAAAATAAGGGAAGTCCAACTCCAGGATTCCAGGTCTCATTTTTTAGCTTTTTCTAGACAGCAATACCATGTCACTGGATAAATGGATATGTAAGAAGGAACTGGTTATTGCGTTTTTATGCCATGACTAAGGACATGCTTGTCCAAAACGCGTAGGCTGCTGTGCCCAGCTTGTATTTTATATTTATGCTTCAATAAAGTGGATCCTTTTACCTGCCGTTGGGTTGGGATTACTCTTTTCTGCTTAGGATTTGTTATTTGGGACATCTCATTGTGATTAAAAATGTATTTTTTAAATTTTTATTTTGTAAATACACTGAAACATACGGCGCCACTATCCCAACACTTTCAATGTGTCTAAATGGATAGGATTTTAGACTTGTCTTGTCTTTATGAAAAAAGTAGATTTTTTTTCTAACATTTCTTTAAATGGGACCGACTAACATACATACAGTACTTTTTGCATGATGCATCAGCTTAGATATATCAGACCCAATGTGTAATCTGCGGCTTTCCAAAGGACCACAGATAAATCTGTTAAATTGTCTAAAATCCTAATGTTTTCAAGGTGCATAGAAAAAAACAGTAAGGCCTTGTGTGACGTGTTTCACCATCATGGTATTTGCATAGTGCCCTGCTCATGTACATACCATTGAAGCAGCCATACTACACAAACAGCACAATGAATGTTGGTCTAAGGCATGAATGTTCCTTAAAAACCTGCTACACCTGAAGCCCAGAAATATAATTGTTCATTGACATATGATTGGCGGTCCCAGAGCTGCTATTATATTCTGATTACTAATGTGTGAAAGTACAAGAGGTCGACAGTAGCTTTGCATTGAAAGTTAGGGAAAACTACAGAAAGAGACATTTTTTCAGCGATCAATTAGCATTAGCAGTGAGGAGGTAAACAGGGAGAGGAGAATAGCAAGGGTTGCACATTGCATGTAATTAGTTTCCTCATGCACTAATAATCAGGACACACATTTGTGATTTTGTATTAGGGGAACAAAGGAACAATCCAGAATGAATTGTTAACAAAATGTTCCTTTATCTAAAGTTTGCATCTAATGTGTACAAGCGTTAAGAATTAATTGATCAGAAATCCTGCAGATGTAAGGTTATCTGTTTTTGAGTGGTTTCTATCAGAAAATCTTAAATGGTGTGGTTAGGTTTAGTGTTGCGGTTAAGTTAGACAATAATTATGTGCTCTTTTGTTTACAGCCAAAATTTTGAAAAAAAAAATGTCCCAAAAAAATTTAATGTACAAATGAATAAATGTACAAAAACAAGATGGTGCATACACATACTTTAGACAGAATAAAGAAATGGAAGGCCGACTTATAGGAGAACTCCAAAATACAAAAAATGAAATGTACAAAAACAAGCTGGTACATAAACATCCTACAGACAGAATTTCCATGACAGGACCCTGGCTCTCTCAGTGAGGAATGTGTGTCAACTACTGGTAAAAGGCACATGCTCCATTCATTTCTATCTCCCATATGATGCCAATGATGCCTAAGTGATGTACTCGGATCTTTGCAGCACTCCCATAAAAACCAATGGAGCGCTGATTGCTGAGTCCTGTTTCAGAGATTGCAGGGAGTCCCAACGGTCAGACCCCCCCCCCCCTCCCTGCGCGATCAGCTACTTATCCCCTCTCCTGTGGTTCCCCTCCATGGTGCCAAGCTATTTCTCAGCCTCTCTATTTTAGGGGGTGAGACCAGAGCTGGACCTTTTGCCTGTAGTACACACACAGTTACTTACTAACTTAGTTGCCTGTCCAATCACAGCACAATGTCTACTTCTTTCTGCCTTGCTATGACATAGTGCTGCTGATGAGATAAGAAGGAAGTCTTGATTTACCTTAAACTGTGTAGATCCTCTGGAGAAAAGGCACAGCTTGTAGGTGTACAGTGTTTCTTTCTCCCCCTCTCTTCTGCAAATGACAGGCAGTAGACAGCAGATTGCAGAAAAAGGAGACACCTAATTGCCAAAATGCTGGAGCTGTTTCTGGAGTGAGTGTCATGATAGGGGGTGGACAGGGAGAGTGAGCCCTAAGCTGTCCCTAATTGCCCATCTGCCCTAAATGCTGGATCGACAACTTGAATCCGGTCCCTTCCAGTTCAGGCACAAACCTAGTGTCTGAACAGACTCCAGAACAGAAAAATACAAAAACTGACATTACAGGAGTAATTTTGGATAAATTAAGTGATTTACAGAAATGTTAGGAATCACATAGGCTATCTAATGAAGGAAATGTGTTAAAAATGACAGTGGCCATTTAAATTAGACAGTGCAAACTAGACAGCCAACAGATGCACCAGATTTATCAAACAGCATGATCTACAGTGATAAATCTGGTGCATCTGTAGGCAAAGTTTTTACTAAGAATGTAATTGTTTTAGCAATTTCCCCCCATTAGGTTTAAAAGGAATTACCATTAAGTTTTTTTTTTTAAATAATAATATCAATAATAATAATAATAATAATTTTTATTATTATTTCAATATTATTATTATTAATAATATTAATTTATGTTTAGAGAATCTTTGGTTCCAGAGAACTAGATATATGATAAGGGATAAAAACTCAAATGCAAGTACAATGAATGTGGAACAGAGTAAATGACACAATGTGAAAGGAAGCCCTGCCCATGGGGGCTTACAATGTACAAGAGTAGTAAAGTTTGTTTTTGTCAGTGATATCAGATTATATTTTACACTCTACAGACTTACAGTGTGGTAAGAAAAAGTATTTAGTCAGACACCAATTGTGCAAGTTCTCCCACTTAAAAAGAAGAGAGAGGCCTGTAATTTTCATCATAGGTATACCTCAACTATGAGAGACATAATGAGAGAAAAAAATTCAAATAAAAAATCATAAAATCACATTGTCTGTTTTTTTAAGAATTTATTTTCAAATTATGGTGGAAAACAAGTATTTGGTCATCTTCAAACAAGCAAGATTTCTGGCTCTCACAAACCTATAAGTTCTTCTTTGAGAGTCCTCTCTGTCCTCCACTCATTACCTGTATTAATGGCACCTGTTTGAACTTGTTATCAGTATAAAAGACACCTGTCCAAAACCTCAAAGAGTCACACTCCAAACTCCACTATGGTCAAGACCAAAGAGCTGTTGAAGGACACCAAAAACTAAATTGTAGACCTGCACCAGGCTTGGAAGACTGAATCTGCAATAGGCAAGCAGCTTGTTGTGAAGAAATCAACTGTGGGAGCAATTATTAGAAAATGGAAGACATGCAAGTCCACTGATAATCTCCCTCGATCTGGGGCTCCACGCAAGATCTCACCCTGTGGTGTCAAAATGATCATAAGAAAGGTGAACAAAATCCAAGAACCACACGGGGGACCTAGTGAATGACCTGCAGAGGGTTGGGACCAAAGTAACAAAGGCTACCATCAGTAACAAACTACACCACCAGGGACTCAAATCATGCAGTGACAGACATGTCCCTCTGCTTAAGCCAGTACATGTCCGGGCCCATCTGAAGTTTGCTAGAGTGAATTTGGATGATCCAGAAGAATATTGGAAGAATTTAATATGGTCAGATTAAACCAAAGTAGAACTTTTTGGTATAAACTCAACTCGCCGTGTTTGGAGGAGAAAGAATTCTGAGTTGCAACAAAAGAACAACATACCTACTGTGAAACATGGCGGTGGAAACATCATGCTTTGGGGCTATTTTTCTGCTAAGGGACCAGGACAGCTGATCCATGTAAAGTAAAGAATGAAGGGGGCCATGTATCATGGGATTTTGAGGTTTGAAAACCTCCTTTCATCAGCAAGGGCATTGAAGATGAAACGTGGCTGGGTCTTTTAGAATGACAATGATCCCAAACACACTGCCGGGCAACGAAGGAGTGGCTTTGTAAGAAGCATTTCAAGGTCCTGGAGTCACCTGACCAGTCTTTAGATCTCAACCTCATAGAAAACCTTTGAAGGGAGTAGAAAGTCTGTGTTGCCCGGCGACAGCCCCAAAGCATCATTGCTTCACTTCTCTAGAGGAGATCTGCATGGAGGAATGGGCAAAAATACCAGCAACAGTGGTTAAAAACCTTGTGAAGACTTATAGAAAATGTGTGACCTCTGTCATTGCCAAGTATTGAGATTAACTTTTGTTATTGACTGAATACTTATTTTCCACCATAATTTGCAAATAAATTCTTAAAAATCAGACAATGATTTTTTTGATCATCAGGTCTCTCATAGTTGTTGTGTACCTATGATGAAAAGTACAGGCCTGTCTCATCTTTTCTAATGGGAGAACTTGCACAATTGGTGGCTAATTAAATACTTTTTTGCCTCACTGTATATTTATTTGGTTATTAAGTATGAGATTGGAAGGTTACACACACTGTCGTTGACTATGGTAACGGAGGGGTTCTCTCACCATCTGGGTGACTAAGTGAGTCAAGCTTACAATCAGAAGACTGCATATAGTTACTACTAGAGATGAGCAAATTTTTGAAAAATCCAATTCGGCTGGTTCGCCAAATTTTCCCCAAAAATTAGTTTTGGTCCGAATTTATTCACGATGAATCACTATTAAAAACATCTATTTCTGGCCTACAGAGAGCCTCAATAGGGGTGTAGAACACTTTGCCTTGCTGTAACATGCATAAGGTATTGCTGGGTTAGTGAAAGAATATTGTTATTCAGTATGACATGCAGATCAGAGGCGTCGCTATTAGAATCACAGAGTGGCACAAGGACAGAGCCTGGAGGTGTCATCAGTATGAGGAGACATATAGTGGCTGAATGACACAGCATGAAGATGGCAGCAGCATGAGGAGACCATATAGTGGCTGAATGACAAAGCGTGGAAGTGGCGGCAACATGAGGAGAACATATAGTGGCTGACTGACACAGCCTTGAGTTGGCGGTAGCATGAGGAGACCACATAGTGGCTGAATGACACAGTCTGGAGTTGGTGGCATTATATAGTGGATGAATGACACAGCCTGGAGTTTGCGGCCGCATGAGAAGAACATAAAGTGGCTGAATGACACAGCATGGAGGTGGCGGCAGCATGATTAGAACATTTAGTGGCTGAATGACACAGCCTGGAGCTGGCAGCAGCATATAGTGGCTGAATGAAACAGCCTGGAGTTGGCGGCAGCATGAGGAGAACATATAGTGGCTGAATGACACAGCCTGGAGGTGGCGGAAGCATGAGGAGACCATATACTGGCTGAATGACACAGTGGGGAGGTGGCGGCAGCATGAGGAGACCATAGAGTGGCTGAATGACACAGCGTGGAGGTGGCGGCAGCTTGAGGAGATGATATAGTGGCTGAATGACACAGCCTGGAGGTGGCAGAAGCATGAGGAGACTATATAGTGGCTGAATGACACAACCTGGAGTTTGCGGCAGCATGAGGAGAACATTTGTTGGCAGAATGAGACAGCCTGGAGCTGGCATCAGCATGAGCAGAACATATAGTGGCAGAATGAGACAGCCTAGAGGTGGCATCAGCACGAGGAGAACATGGTGGCAGGATGAGACAGCCTGAAGGTGGCAGCAGCAGCATCTGGAGTCCTAAAAGTGACCCAGTGACAGAGTGGTGTGGTGTGTGGCAATACCAGTACCCGGTGACGAAGGTGGGTGAAAAATGGAAAACTTCGCATCAGATGTGTGGTATCAGGCAGGTGGCAGGATCAGAATAGTAGCTGAGGCAGATAGGCAGAAGAAAACGTCTCTTTTGTAAAAGTGTTAGTGTGCACAAGTAATTATTGAGAATATGCATTACGTAAAACTTAATTTTGAATAATATGCTTAGGATAAAATACATGGAGCCAATTATTATTAAAAAATTTTTTAATCAAACAAAAGGAAAGGTTTGCAAAAAACACCATGTAGCATCTACACGACCAAGTATTGATGTGATGCAATGACCTCTAAAAGGTGGAAGGGAAAAAAATATGGTCCATTGTAACCGGTGAGGGTAAAAACTTCCCCTTTAAGGCCCTACTCTCGCCCTATTACCGTATTTATCGGCGTATAACACGCACTTTTTAGGCTAAAATTTTTAGCCTAAAGTCTATGTGCGTGTTCTACGCCGATACACCCCCAGGAAAGGCAGGGGGAGAGAGGCCATTGCTGCCCGCTTCTCTCCCCCTGCCTTTCCTGGGGTCTAGAGCGCTGCTGCCGGCCCTTCTCTCCCCCTGGCTATCGGCGCCGCTGCCCGTTCTGTCCCCCTGACTATCGGTGCCAGCGCCCCATT